>NW_024609835.1:181988835-182448835 GCF_016920785.2 Ixodes scapularis | reverse complement strand
GAATGGGTTGTCAGATCCAGAATCTGTAGTACAAGTTGCAGTCTATAAAACCTGTTTTATAGTACTGGAATCATGTCCCCAAGGTCATTGATAAGAACCAAATTCGGCTATTACCGGCATAAAATTTATGATAGGTATATCTAACATAAAAGAAAAACCCTAGGAAGCATTGTACAAAATAGTGTGCATTGAGACCCTGATTTATGTAGACTTAAATTAATAAACAGATTGATATCCAAAATATAATAAAAAAACAAAACAAAAACAAGAATAATTAGAAACAAAACAAAGCCTTTACCTGCGCCTTCTTTGCCGGAATGGCTTTACTCCCCTCTCTACGGACTTCCAAAAAAACAAAAACCTGATGTTCACCTCCGACCCCATCGCGGACTTCACCACCTTGCCGCTCAAAGCACTGTCGAACTATCTATGTCACACACCCTCTTCTTTTTCTGGGGAAACGCCGACATATGTGCGCAACGCCAGCGACTTCGTGGAGCAGATTTAGCATTTAAAGATAAACGCCGAGGAGATTCTGGTATCTTTTGATGTTTTATCGCTGTTTACAAGCGTTCCGGTCTCCTTAGCAGTCATGACTGCCAGAAACACCCTCGAGAAAGACAGTGATTTAAGTAACAGAACCAAGCTCAACCTGGTCGAACTCTGCCACCTCTTCAAATTCTGCCTGAGTAACACTTATTTTAGCTTCAAAGGGGAGTATTTTAAGCACACAAGTGGAATCGCAATGAGGACCTCCATCTCTGTTGCCACAGCAATCCTGTGCATGGAAGCCATAGAACAAAAAACTCTGCTCTAATGGATAGCGCAGTAGGCGTATGACGTCAGGATTTCGCAGAGAAATCAATAGATAGCATAGCGGAAACGATATACCTTGTCCCCTCGCAATAAGGCATCACGTGACATATCTAACTCCACCACCCGCAGCGTGAGACATCTCTCCCATCATCTGAACGTCGCGAGCTGTTGGTCGTCATGCGAAATGCCCATGACTAGTAGCAGAAATAGGGTATAAAAGCGCAAACAGACAGGGACGATAAGAAATAACACAAACGACAGGGACAAGGCGCAAGCAGAAGTTGCATAGACATGGTATTCACAAGATTCTTATATCACTTGGACATCATAACCTTCGTAAGCTACTTCAGTTACCACAAGGGGCTCCTCGCAATTCGAAAGCACGACGATTATTACTAAATTCACTACACGCACCCTGGGAAAGCGTGCTCGAATCCATGAAAATTTCTCATTGAAGGACAATATTTCATGCAGTTTACTGCTGAATAAATTCAACCTTGCGTTGATTAGCCTGATAAACCGGAAGAGCACAGGAGTGTGTCGTGTAAGAAACGCAGCCCCCCCCCCCCCCCCCCCCCTTTTACCGAAAAATCGAGTATACCATTTCGATAACTGGATTATGGAACTGGAAATTTAACTGGATTTCTTGTTGGAAACTCGAAATCCAGATTGCAGACAAAGGATTATTTTTTTTTAAATTCTTAAATCCCCAGTTAGAGTCCAGATATATTTCCAGTTCCATAATCCAGTTCGCTAAAAGTGATATTGGATTGTTCGGTAGGGCAAACCACTTACGCATAGTTACGGACGCGTCCACCGCATCCGTAACCATATAGGTAAGAGATCATTACGCAGGTATGATGCCCGTAGCCAGATTCAGTGGTCCCCTGGTTTATCAAAAATGACCAAGACAAGTTTAATTTATCTCTTACTTCCTCGCGCGTCGACAGGAGCGCTGGCATGATGGCCCAATTATAACAGGCGGCATTTTTACAAGATTGTCGTTACTTTCCGTGCAGAGGAGGTTTAGTCAGCCGAAACTCCGAACTTCCTCAGATTTATTGCTGTGGCTCATGTGATTACTTAAATATGAAGACATACAAATATGTCTTCATATTTGCATTAAAACAACAGATTTTACAGCTTTGCGAGATTTTAGATGCTATTGAAATGACAAATATATTGCAAAAGCGATTAACAACACGGTAATGCAGCGGTGAACACTATTGCCCGGTATATTAATGATCGTGAAGCAATAGCAACGGAAACCAGCAGGCAAACACATAGCATCTGTGGCGTACCACGGTACATACACTTTATATATATTTGCGCGAATATTACTTAGAATGCATTCCTGGCGTTTCTATCCATGAAACCTATGAAAGCAGGGACTCAAACCGTAACCACAACCGAAAACCTTTTCAGTCAGAAAACTTTCTTCAGTAACCGTAACCGGAACGAAACCGTTATCTGAAACTTATAAAAACCGTAACCGTAACGTAACCGTAAATTATTTATCGGAACCGGCATTAACCGATATTAACCGTAGATAAAAATATTAATTTTTTCCAAGAATTACCTGGAGGAGAGTTCTTGAGATGTCGTGGCCATTTGTACAGAGTTACCGTCAGCGAGCGGTGCATCTGGTAATACATTTCCGTTTAATTTAAATATAGATTAAGAATACTTAGTTGATATCAATGGTTGAGCTCACAATGAAAAGTCTCTATATCTAAATGCGTTACTCTTCTACAATTGCTACATGTGCTCAGTACCTGTCGCCTTTAGGTAACTAATAAGTTAGAATTCTGAGATGTCCATCCAACTTGGTTCTTTCAAAACCACAGATGTTCCTGACCTGCAACTAGGAATGCCGCGAACCGGTTGGGATTTGAGTTCGACCAGGTTCGACTTTTCCAAACCTTTATTGAAAACGTTCTAGAAAGTTAGACTACGGTTCGACAGTTAAGCGCATCCGCGAAGGGCTGGCTCAGTTGGCTTTGGATTGGAGGGTGATGACTAAATGATCAAGTGAAATATTCTACTTTTAATAAGGGCAGCACTACTTGGTTAGCAAAAATAAATAATATTATTGAATTTAAAGTTATTAGAATTATGTTCCCTCGATTGTAATTTTTTATAAACTAAGACAATCTATTCCGTAAAAACATTTTCTCCAAACTTACACATGCTTGTATCGGAATCTGGCAGCACTGCTCAAAGAGTTGAACCTTGTAGAAGTTGGTTAAAAGTTCGATGGTTTGTCGATCCAGTCGAACCTTGAGGTTCGACGAAAAACTCCGGCTCGACGAACGTCCCTGACATTCATAGTTGCAACATATCTGTGGGAGAAGCCCCGCCTCCAATCCCGGGAGAAAAATGGCGCTACTAAATAAATGCTCAATTTTCCTAGCGTCACAAAATCAGACAGCGAGGAACGTAAGCTCCTCTGATCATATGTATTTGCTTGGAAATAACACACGTGACGTAGGTGTACCAGCGCACAACAACCAAGACTAGGGAAAGGAACAAACAACACAGGACATACTTTTACAGATTTCTGTGTTGTTCGTTGCTCTCCTTAGTCTTCCTTGTTTTGTGCAATTGCATTTAAATTGTGTTTGACTTTCACGAAGTAGCACAACTCTCAATTTCATCACTTTATTCGGCTTAGCAGTACATTAATAGGGAAGGACTATACTTCTGCTCCTTCCTTGAGTGTGGGCGAAGACGTTCTGCATATCTTAGGTTGTAATAAACTATAGCGACGAGAAGGTGCAAATGGTTCTTCCAGCACCGAGTGGGATTTTTCTGAAGGTTGTTGCAAACGCTGCCGAACAACAAACTAGCAATGTTTATTTTTATTTTTCTTATATAGAATGCGATAATCCCCGAGTGTCGGGCTTGTAGGCTTGGGTATCAAACTTTATAATGCAAATAGATGTAGTGAACAAGTGTCGGAGCTAGAAATGTGCGCGACCTTTGACCGATTTGAACTACTGAGATGTTTTTGAGCACTTGTTATTGTGAATGTCACGTTGTTTGATATCTGGGACTACTTTAAACACGGCTGTCTACCATTTCAATAAAACAAACGATTGGAGAAACTAAAAACAAAACAGGTTTTAAGAACGTGCAACCGGTAACCGAAACCGTAAAAATCAAAACCGTAAACAACCGAAACAAAACTGACGTCGAGAGGAAGCTGTAATCGTAACCGTAACAGAAGCGTTATATTTTTCGGTTTCAGTTCCTGATAATAAAGGAGTTAGACTTTCTCCTCATAAAATAGTAATCGCTGAGAAAAAAAAAAAAAAAAAGAAGAAGCGAGCAGCGTTTGCCATCTCATCTCGAAGCCAAAACAAGCGGCCATGTGATTTGGAGCCGATTATATGCCGCCAATATTTATCATAGCCAGATGCTGGAATTAGAAGAGCACGAAACACGCGCTGAGTAACAGACATTGTTATGGTTCTGCGATTGTCGTCATTGCAGCGATTAGACACCAGCCACTACCCGAATAGTTATCGAGTTGTTCATTGTCACAAGCTCAAATTGAGTGCTCATGCAATGCTCGGGTTCAGTCTACGAGTCGCATTCGAATATCGCCACTGCGACCTTAAAACTACGTCATCATGTTTTTGCGAAGGAGAGATTGAAATAAAACGCTCGCTTTTTTTCTTGAAATTACACTTCAATAAAGACGTATATTGGTCAGTGGCGTTCCGTGCGAGTATACTCGAGTCCCATTAGTGAAAATAAGCTCGCATAAAGTGGAACAAACGTTACAACTAATATCGTTGCTCCGCCCTTTAAACAACAAGTTATATGTAACAGAACATAGTAGAACAATTTAAAAAGCTTTAAACGTGTAGCTTCAGAATGATCTTTTATTTTATTTTTGATCGATGCCCTTGGCATAAATTTTTTCTAATAAGGTTAAGGTTAAAGTTAAAGTTCTTACAAACATATAAATACAACGAAACAGTTGCCGTCGCCAGTTACTAGAGGGTTTTAGGGTTGCGTACACGAGCGAATGCATGTACTGTGCATTTGGGTTAGCGTTGCGTGTTGCACATTGCGCGGAGTGGAGCATGCAACGCAAATGCAAATACACAGCGCTTGCGTTTGCTCCTATACGCAATACTAAAACTCTCTACTGTAAGAAATCGAACCAACTAAATATCACGAGCTCTGTCGCGACCTTGCGCACTCTGTACAGAAGCAGATGTATAAATTTATATATATGTGCATAAGAGTTTTCAAACTAAATATAGTTGATTAACTGATCGATTGTTTAATTAATAGACTGGTTGATTTGAGAAATGGAGGACACCAAGAACTCACCAAGTCTCATCAGAATGATTAGACGCCCATGGCGATCCCGTTCAGGCATCACGATGAACAACTCTTTTGCGTCTGGATTCACACTGGCCGGAGTCAGACCTTTGAAGCTCGATCCTAAAGCAACCCGGCCCTTGTAGTAGTTCTTTATCGTGTTCAAGGCCGCGTCCACGTTGTACTTGCGCACTCGGAGGAATCGCAGCAGAAACTCCGGGTCCGTTCTAGCATCGAGGTCCGGTTCATCTGCAAAAAAAAATTAGCGACAGAAGTTTGAACACACCTATTTTTCTACACGCTAGTTAAGTGCATTGCAATAAATTTTCGTACGGGACTAACCCGAGAAATGGTGGACATTGTCTTAAATCGTATAGCAGTTGTCATTTGTTGCATGTGAAGAGAGCCACATTCTACACAAACATGTGAAACATGCCACATGTAAAGAAAGCCACATTTTACACAATCCCCATTCAGCGGTTTGTGTAGAAATATTTGCTGTTTGCCCTGCGCCCGGAGAGCCCCTCCTGTTCAGCAGGAATCAATGTGGCGTTCAGATTCGTTTCGAACGCAATGGCAATAATAACATTCCTTTGCAAAAAAAAACAAAAAAAAAAAAAACTGATGTTTTCTAGCGACACATCGGTTGTCACTTTGAGGTATCTAGGAGGTTTCATTGTACGTTCTATATATCAACTTCGATTACTTGAGTGCTGCATTTGGACATATCGATACTGCGTGCCTTATAAAGTAAAACATTTCTGACGTTTAAAAGCAGGCTGCGAGTTTGTAGAGTTGTTTCCTAAATTGTGAAAACTGAAAACATGAGATGTCAATGCCACTTCTACCTTTATTCGGAGCCACATGAGCTCTAGCACGTTTCTAGTAGAAGACGAAAGCGATGGCGTGACTTTATCCGAGCTTAGGTGAAAAGTTTTGTTTATTTGCTAGTGCCGTCAGGCTCCTGACAACGAGCAATGTCAGCCTCTTTTTCATAGGCGACGGATGCCCAAACTACTACGAAACTCCCCTGCCCTCCCCATAGAGAAGTCTCTTGCAGGTCTCCTGCAGGGCTTCGGGGAACGAAACGATTTCATTGCAGTAGCAATCGCGGCTCAGAACGGTGCGGTTGCCGTTGTGCTATGTTGAGAGCAGAACAAAGTGGCGGAGGGCAGTGGAACGAAGAATCGACACAAAAACTTTTTGTTAAGGATAGGCTGGCACCCCCGATATAATTCACATAGTGTTACAAAACTACACCTGCTGCAGAGTGCAGTATTTTTTTTTAACGAACATATAAATAATATTGTAGGCCTACGTAAACGGAGGACTAGACTTTTGGTACAGGATGTCTGTGAAGGCGGCCTAGAAAGCGACCAGCCGAGTCGGAGTCACATTACAAACTGTTTTAATTCTCGAAGCAGAAAGAGAGAGAGAGAGAAAAAAGAGAAGAAAACAAGTAAACAAACAAACGAACAGACAGAGGGCGCGCTCTTGGCGCGTGCTGTTCGGCAGCGGCGCAGGTGTTCGGGGGACGCTGCCACAGATGGCCAGCGAAGAAGGAACAAACAAAGGAGGGAAGAATTTAGATCGTACCCCCGAACATTTTCGGAGACTCCCAGTGTGGACGCCGGATTCTTGCGTTGTCTCGTTCCACGTGGTGACTTGTTCGAAGTTTTTTGGATGGACGCACGTTTGGTGTTTTTACTTTCATGAAAGTAACATAGCGTGGATTTCGTTACTTTGTATAGTGAAGACGGGACGCACACAGATTATTAGCTCTCGGATATTATGTTCTTTGACATTATAAACCCTTGTCCGCTCCACCACCTGGCTGCCATTGCTTAATCACGTACTCTGAGCGTACACGAGACCTGCGTCAACGTTCATCGAGAACTCGGCTCAGCCCGTATTGAAAACAAGTGCCGCGTCAGCGTTCGGAGAGGGCTGGGGTCCAATCACGCAGTTTGTGCGTAAAAAAGGGCGACCAACATCAATGTTGCTTGATTTACTTTTGAAAACCGCCTATTGCACGTAACTGGAGCTAAGGGAGTAAGGAAAGCACTGAGCAGCGTGTTCCTAACCAGTAAATTTCTTATTTAGTTTTTTTTTTCAATTTATTTATTCAAAATACCTTGCAGGTCGATTTCTGGACATTATACAAAGGTTGGATATTTAGTCGACGTGCAGTATAAACACTTTTTAAAAACGCATACATAAAACGAAGAAGCTCGCGTTCTCTCAGTCATAAAATGTTTTTTTTTTGTTTTGTTTTCTTTGCAGAAACGCAGCGCAATTTCTAAATTTTAATACTCTTTTGGGAAGAGCGCCACCAGCAACGAAGAATCGTGTATAGCACAAAAATGTAAAAAACGCAGAACACTATTTAGATAGGAACATCGCGAGAAATAAAAACTATAGTACACTCAAGTATTCTAAGAAAGCAGCTATAGGAATGCAGCAGGGTCTGAGACTGAAGTTTTATGTTGTCAGGGAGACTATTCCAGTGCGCAACTGCGCGTGGCGCTGGGGAGTTATTGAAAGCAGATATATTTCTGAAAATACGCTTATAACTTTGGCTTTTAAGCGGTGCGATCTTCAGTTAGAAGGCTGAAGGAGCTGGGCGATGACTCTGCTTTTAGTATAGCAGAATTCGTGAATAATGCATATGAGGGAAGCGATGCGGCGCGTCTCGAGTAGCTGTAGGGGGACTGAGCTTTTAAGGAAGGAGACAATTGTAAGGCGGGATTAGGATGATGTTATAAACCGTGCAGCACGATTTTGGATGCTTTGAATTTGATTTATAAGGTATTTCTGGTGGGGATTCTATACGGCAGAAGCAAATTCAAGGATTGGACGAACGTATGTTTCATAAGCCAACTTGCGTAGGTGAGAGGGGGGGGGGGGGTGCAGAGTAAAGGCTATGTCGTAAATACCCCAGTATTCGGCATGCAGTACTAGTGAAAACATCGGTGTGGTTAGTCCAAGACAGATCACTTGATAAACGAACGCCCAGGTGCTTGTAGAAGGGGAAGGTTGCGAAGACTGAGTTACCTAGAAAATATAAATAAGTTGATAGTGATCGTTTGCGACTGAAAGTTACTAGCTTGCATTTTGAACTGTTTATGGACATAAGCCACTTGTCGCACCAAGCATTAACGGTGTCGGGGTCTTGTTGTAAAATAAGGTGATCCTCAGGATTAGTAAATTGCCTGTAAATAACGCAGTCATCCGCAAAGAGGTGAAGTTTGGAAGTAACTGAGTGCGGTAAGTCGATGATGTATACTAAGAAGAGAAGGGGACCCAGTCCAGTTCCTTGTGGTATGCCAGAGATCACGTCTGACATGTTGGAGTGGCAGTTTCTGCAAACTGTGTATTGGTGACGTGGTGACGTAATGTTAGGAATGAACCCCTTTCGAAAGTCACGTGCCGATTATTAGAGGGTCAGAACCACTGCACAATGGAGTAACAACTGACATCGTGGAACGTGCAAGTTATTCCATAAGATTGCGAACGTTGTAGCGCGGCCAACGATAGGAGCCGACGAGTTTATCAAACAGCGTCGGAAGTGCGACGTCATTGCGCTCATCATTTATTTTGTTGGTGAGTTCTAGCCTCCTAATTCAACGAAACGTGAAAAGTGTGCCGTGACATTGCGGTTTAAGTCCGCCATTGTGCGGGGATCCCACAACTGACAACAGAGGGCAGTGTTTTGAAAGGGGCCTATTACGTATCCTGAAGAGTGTGAGGGAGTCAATGTGGAGTGAGGAGTGCTTAGCAAGTAGTCGGCAGTGAGAAACGCGCTCGAAAGCTTTAGAAAAATCCAAGACGATGGCATCGGTTGTAGTGCAATCGTTCATGTTGATGTAAATGTCGTCAGTAAACTTTATTGCGATTCGCACGAGAATTCTTTACGAAAACCATGCTACTTCCCAAGAAATAAATTGTTATTTTGAAGTAAGACACTGCGTGGGAAAATATTATATGTACCAGTAGCTTGGATACTATGTTTGCCAGGGATATTGGGTGGTAGTTTGTAACAAGGTTACGATCACACGTATTGTCGATTGGTATAACGTTACCAAGTTTTTAATCAGTGGGAATTTGACCTGTGGCTAAGGATTGTTCTGAAAATAAGTGAAATATTTGACTACAAATTTCTTTGGTGTTCTTCACCAATTTTGAATTTATGTTATCTCAGCCAGCGCTGGTAGATATTTTAAAATTAACAATTAGGTTTTCTATTCCATGTACAGAGAAGGATACAAGTGCCATAAAGAAGTAGCAAACCTCGGCAACTGGGGGAATGTTGTGAGGGTTCTTAATGGTAAAAACTAATTCAGTCAGCATCTTGTATACGTGAACATACATCATTCATTGCAGTAGTCGTATCGTGCTAAGGGGCTCGTTAGTCGATATGAATTGCCAAAACGTCCTGCGATTATGTTTTATTAAGGCAAGTCATTGTGAAACAAACGCTTTTTGTCTGACGCAGTCATGTCGCCTTCTCTTTACTAGCACTAAGGTAGCGACCAAGCACTTTTTGCGACCAGTCGATTCGCGAACGATAAGTCTTTTCTTTTTGTTTCGTAGGCTCTGAAGTGGACGATTATTCGAAGGCTGATATTTATCAGACTTAATTTTGACAAGTGGAATAAACCTATTACTTAAATCGATTATTTTTTATTTTATACACTGTCCAGTTGCCCTCGACACATCTAATAAAGAAAGATTCAGAAAGGGACTCAAAGAATGACCGGAGACCGGTGTTAATTACGTTTTAGTTCGCCTTATTGTAGTCCCGGATTTGTTTAGTAATGGGGATGGAGGTATGGGAAAGTAGGGAGCGAGTTATTTTCAATACGTTGTGATCGCTAAAATCAGCTGAGCACGAAAGTGAGGTGATTGTTTGAGTTGCTTGCTACAGTTTTATAGCTTATAATATTTCGGGTAACAGAGTTGTACACCAAGGAAGCGTTTCAATAATAAGCTTTTGAAAGCGAAGCGGAAACGGCTGCTCTGCGCTTTTGCGAAGTGAATCGGCTTGCTACGCGCCAGGCGAACACCAGCGGAGAACTTCTCGGGGATAACGGAATTTGTGCCGTTCAGATCTTGCCCTCGTGTCAAAATACATTATTTATCTTTGCAATGCTGAATTTCACAATCATTGGACGGTTCTTGTTTTCAGCGTGCCTTCCAATCACATATGCGCGTTCTTTGTTGTGCGGGTCGATGTTAATGTTCAGCTCCCTTGCATAAAATGTGATAACAGTCTCCTAGGTCTCCGATTGAGAATCGCCAATTCGTATTTTGAGTCGCAAATATTTGTTTAACACAGTGTGTTTTATCCGCCGAATTCAATGAGAAAACCGTCATAAAGGACTGTGACGTCACGTGATGTCATGTCGTCATATGATATCATAATGTCATGTGACAGCGTAACGTCACGTGAGAACCTAACATCATGCGGCGCCGTTTCGTCACATCGTGGCGTCACGTGTTACTGACTGTTTCTTTAAAATATTTTTTTTTTCAGTCTCATATAAATTAATCATCCTGTATGTGGGTCACAGAGCGTAAAGAGTACCATACTAAGCTATTAGAAATACCTCATTTTCTTGGAGCGTCCTGTTCAGGCTTAGTTTAATTTAGCGCTTTTAGAAACAAACTGCCGCAATTAATTTTTTTCCTACATTGTTTTCGCTCTGTTTTAACCGGCATACTAATTTTCTAGAGGGTATTTTTTTGTTTCGTTGTGATGTATGGTTCTTTAGATATGCGCTGTCAAATGTTTGTTTCAGGCGTCTCTGGTTAAATAGAAATGGCGGCTTGGGGCGGTAGCAACGCGGTAACTCTGGTATTGCCGACTTTGGCGAGATCCCTTTCGGGTTGGCAGAGTCGCACAAGTTACATAAGACCACTTGATGGTTCTGCTAGCTGAATAAAGAAGTCGTGCTCGGGAACACTCAAAGAGGAGTTCAAGTTGACAGCTGAGAAAGCAAGGGAAAGCACGAGCTGCATCTAAATGACGTAGCTTTGCCTATTGTGGTTTCAGTAGCATCTTCTTGACTGCTGAGGTCCCTCTAATTGGCTGATGGTGGATATTTTAATACCGCCTTTGGAGTGTAGTTTTCGAAGCGTCATATTGTCACAATTATTTGCTTGTGATCATTGTATCTTATATATTAAAGCAATATCAGTTATCTTTTTTCGGAAACTTTGAGTGGACATACTCTTTAGAATAGTATTTGCGTGTTAATTTTATGTTTAGGGTTTGTGATACTAACGGTGAGCTCGTCACAAGCTTCAATTTATTGTTTATTGCGACACCTTGTGGCATCTGAATCCATCCATATAAAAAAAAACAGAGGCCATTCATTTTATGAAGGTTCTTTCGGTCCCCCTCCCGGCAGCTCAATCACATCGATTCTCGGCGCGTTCTTTCTACAAACACATGCAGCCCTTGAAGCCTTTGCGGGTACTGCTGTGGTAATTTACTACGGCGCTATATTCGTTTCCGTTTTAGACGCTGACTATAAAAAGCTAAATATCGCGTTAAGGTACACATATTTTTTACCTTCGCAGTTTTGTCTCAGTTCTAGAACTAATTGGTTTTTATGACTGATTTCTGATGTTCTAAGGCTACCCTTCCAGAAGCGCTTACATAACTTTGGCTTCCACGAACTTGCTTTCTTTACACTTTTCGTGTTGGTGTAACGTATAAGAGTAATTGACTGATTCATTCATATAAAATGGAATTCCCGAGAGAAGATAGAAAGAAAAAAAAAAAAGCTGTGTAATTTTTTGCAGGTTTTAGAACTCTAGAAAATTCTACTCCCGAGAAATCTACTGCAATTGATATTTTGTGTTTTTAAGGCTACCATTTAAACGCTCGAGAGTTCCCGACATTGATTACATTCAGGAATGATGTCTATAAAATATCGCAAGGCGTGCACATAGTGTTAGGTAACCTGGATGAGTTCACAGTACTGGCAAAACATAATTGTCAAAGCTTGCGCTGCAGTAGACTCTTTTGACATTGCACAAACACCAGGGCGTTTTCCTCCGTTTAAACTCGGCAGGTTGGACGTCAATCGAGCTGTGGTTTATAGCCACGTACTGACAGTGCAGACATCGCTGCAAGATTTATGGCCTACAGTTAATTTATTAGCGACGTTGCGGGCTTACAGAAAAACAAGGAAAAATCAGCAGAATTACGTTGTGTTCATTTTTGCTTCCAAAGGTAAGTGGTGAATGATTCTTTGTGCCTTTCGCACGATATTCTACGTTGACATCGATTATTTAGTGTAAGTATAACCTTGCGTAAGGAGCAGTGTTGTGCTAGTTACCCAAAGTAGGAACAAATGACGTTATTCGTTAGTTTGTATACAAAAATTGACGCGTTACTAAGATGTGTTACTGTTCTGCAAGTTTAACGACATATAGCTACGGGGAATCCCAAAGAGTTAACAAAGGTTTCGTCTGCGTTATTTGCGAGTTCGGAGTTCTTTGTCATCGAAAAGCCGCGGATACAGTTTTTGACAACTAGACTTTTAGACTTTGTTTTATAGAGCTTAATTATGTGCATTAGCTTTTTAGAATATAGTATTGTTAAAAATATATTTGAGTCAGCTTTTTTATTTTTTCCGAATCATCTAGTGACCTTTATGTGGGACCCCAGGGCTAAGCAATAAAGGTTACGTTTTAATCAAACACACGAGTCGACGAAGACTCTTGTCTAATCTGGATGACGACAGTGAGAATGGCATGCGATGGTAGAGAATGGATACAACCACGATGCCGCCAGACTTGCAAGACATAAAACCTGCAATCGTGCTTTGGAAAATAAACGTAAACGTTCTGCGTGGAAAAATAAAATACGTCTCGGTAAAACATGAATTTTTTTTCCTGGCTGTGAGAGTGCTGCGGTTTTAAACTGCGCAACTTGCTGTATAATTAAAGACTAAATTTGTGGGATAATTACCAAATTTTTGTTTCCGTCGCACAACATCGTTATATTTCCGCTAGTTTTTTTTTTGTACCTTTTTATGTTGCCAGCTCTGGCAGCTTGTGACTGTAGTTGGTTGTGCGTGTGAGTTTCTGGCGTTTCTGGCAGGAATTTGACGAAGAAGCCACGGCATTCTGAAGTCCAATTAACTTTTTTTACAGTATGTGCTGCTATAGTCAAAGTTTAGTGCTGCAAAACTGAAGAAAGTTTCTTTAATACATATATAAACATTCACCATCCGCTTAACGTTCCGAGCCCTTTCATTTATGGTACATGGATGTTTTAGGAAATCTACAACAAGATGAACATAACTTCATAAAGCATAGTGGCTTGCTTTGGCGTTAGCCATAGTCTAGAAAAAAACGCAGCATGTTAAACCAGCGCGCAATTTCTGTATAGCAAGCAATTTTATTTAAAAGCATGGTCTCACGGACCTTTAAAAATGGCACTTCTACGGACAGCCTTTGAAGAATCGGCGAACTTGGGCACGCAGAGTGGCATGGGCGGTGTCGGAATTGGGACCTTATTCATAAAGCGCCTTCGATATTTGGAAATGAACCGGGTGCAAGGGTATATTATACTGCTCGTACGAGTACTTTTCCGCAGAACACTCGAAGAGCCCATCACTTCAATCTCCCGTTATAGGCCCATTTAAACAGTACCATTTGGCAATGTTTGTCTGCGTTGCTAGACTCATGTAGAGATGCGACTGCGAGTTAGAAACTCGTAGTCGCATATCGACGAACACACCACAATGTAGTGAAAGTTGTCAAACACGAAATTCTGAGCGGGCCCTTATACCTAAACAAGCGTTTTCGATTTCGCATGAACTTCTCGTGAGCGTCTCTAAAGTCATGCCTTGTGTCACGTCAAAACATTTACATCTGAGTGAGAGGCTTTCTCGACCTCGTCACTTGACAAGCTCCCTCCGTCGAATGCAGCTCCTTACTCTAATCTGTAGATTGTAAACAAAAAAAAAAAGCACAACTTACTTTGAATTAGTTGGATGAGCTTCTCAAGGGCCTCCTCTCTTCCACTGTCTGTTTCCCCCAATTCTTCTTCTGCTATCCGCCGAAGCTCGGTGGGCAGGTCCCCGTGTCTTGTCCCGCAGGAAAAAGGTCCCTGCTTAGCATCTGCAGTCGATGACATGCTTGACTGCGAAAACACAAAACAAAAAGCATTGGAAGGTCCCAATGTGTCAAGTGCACGGCCACCCAAATGAAGGAGCTAGTAATATTAATAAATTAAGCGCAACTCAAGAAGGAAGTGAAGGGGCGCGATCCTTCTCGCTTCGCCGAGCGCCAAACCGGTCGTGAAGGCTGCAGAAAACGATTTCATATTTCCACGGTGTGTTCGTCCTTGAAACCAGCGTATTGCGGATATAAAGTGGACAGGTTTGCGTTGTGTACAAAAAAGAGGGGGGGGGGGGGGAAGTGGCGCCTTGTAGCAAATGCCTTTATTATATCTCGGAACGCAGGGGCTCAGTATTTTGCGTGTCTCAAGCCGACTGAGCCCGCCTCAATCGACAGCCAGCCAAATAGGGAGCTGCGTAGCAAAATTACTTATGCTTCTTCGATTTCTGGCTACTCTGAGGACTTTGCATGCCCTCATGAGTATCTCGAGCAGCAAGCTATAAGGAACAGCCGTCTGGAGCACGATTGGAATACTGTCTGTTTGGGAAGACGGCAGCACGACGGAGAAACGCCTAACTTGGCCCAAGTTTGTCAATGCCAGGGGCCTAATTTGGGCCAAATATGAATGTGCTTCGCTTCAAGGCTTTAGCCAGTGCCAAATTACTTTTCATTGGCTTTTTTATGGGTTTCCTTTGGTTCGCCGCGTAATTGTCAGGGTGCCAGATAAGAGCCGGAAATGCCACGTATCAGACAAACAACGCCCTGTGAAGCCAAATTCTGGCACTTGTTTGGCGATTTAGGCCCAGCGTTTCCAGGTGAAAGCAGAACGACCAGGAACGAGGCCTAATTCTTCGATTTCCGCCGGAACTGAGTCGCTAAAAAGTGATCACACACGAAAACCCAGGAAATGGCACCTAGCTCAGGGAGTTGTATGGCGATTTGGCAGACCGTATCCAAGGAATTCCAGATTAAGTTAGATTACATTAGGTTAGGTTAGGTTAAGTTTGGTGCCTTCTCGTGGCGACATGACGCCGCTAGAGATAAAGCCGGGGGGTTTCAGGTTTAAAGAAACACGGCCCGGACGATGACCAAAAACAAAACAAAACGATAAAACAAAAAGAAAAAATAAAAACGTCATTGACTGGAGAGGACACCTTTGGGGGCGTTGCCACGACCGCGACCTCTACTTCCGGTTTCATTTGGGATTTTCTCGTTGGGCTGGCTTGAGTCGGTACGTCGCTCCTCTTTTTTCATACCTCCATTTACCTTTAGGGGCTTTCAGGGTCAAAAACTGCCAAACGAAAAGAAATGTTTGCCCAAAAGCGCGTGCTACCTGGCGGTAGAATAACTGTTAAAACTTCGCCGTAAGTAACCGCTTCGCCGTAAGGAACTGCTTTGGTCATGAGTAAATATTAATCCAGTAAAAATAATATTAATAATATTAAAAAAAAAACACGAACGTAGCCGCTTGCTTGCCAGAACACTTGCGGTTAGCAACCAGAAATGACTGTTGAGCGCCAGTAGTGGTTACTGGGAGTGTTACATGAGCTAGATAACTAAGAACAGTACAAAACGGGTGAGCTTTTGTCCAGTGAGCTTCTGTCCGGTGAGCTTTTGTCCGGTTACCGATACCTGAGGCGAGTGTACTGATCTAAAAAAAAGACATTTTTTTGACTAGGCGTTATAAGAACTATAAGTACACATGACGGACAAAAGTGATGTTTGCAACAACAATATCGTTCACCTTCCTCGCGTTGTAAACTTGTTCTGCAAGTAGAGCAGGACAACACGCACACGAACAGCACAAAAACATGCGATGACAGGTAACATAATTATAAACCTGCTTGATCGATAAATATTTTTTTTTCTTCAGAGAAGCGGAAGTAACAGGGTAGCTTTCTTAAAGGCTTGGGCTACGGTTATAAACTAAAGTGTGTTGCAAAAATTCATCTTACAAGCACTAATGTAAATACGGTAATAGGAAGTACCACTACTGAATTCATTTGGAAACAAATGGCTCATGAGTCTGGAAGCTGGAGTGGTTTGAGGATATGTCCAAGAAGTGAATAATGATAACGGATATCACTACATTTCTATTCTGTCAGTGTTTCTACGTATGTGATTATATTTTAGTTCTTACGTGTGACGGTCGGTTTGTGAAAATAGAGACCAATCTCTGTGTTGGCACTACAGGGCTAACCTGAAATATGCTCAGAAGAGTTTTCTGATTTTTTCTAGCAGTTACTAAACGGCAGGCTTTGAAAGGCCATGTGGGGTCAGCTGCAGTCCCAAAAATCAGCACGCTTTGTGTCACTCTAAAGTGATAACACTAGAACGCTATAGTTCGAACTCTTTTCCTCACACGTTCAACTTCTGATCACTTGGCTATTATGTTTGGTTCTTCTTCTCGCCAAACAATTTTAAAAGCGCGCAGATCAAGAATAGCTTAACTAACCATAAATATGTATAACCTGTAACTGACAAACGAGAAAAAAAAACACGTGCACAACAGACAAGCACTACGAGAAGGAGGCGACAAGACAAGCGATTGTCCTGCCGTCTTTTTCTACTAGTCATTGTCATTGTTTTTCTGTTTTGTTTGTTGTTGTTACATGTAAACAACTATCCCGCCAGCTGATTTTAATTCAGAAACGCGTTAAGTTGAGAGCAAAGTTGAATGTATGATTTATAGAAAAGCGAAGCTAAAACAAGTGACATTCACCGTGAGTGACGCACGACGACAACAGAAAATCTATACAGTTATAGCTAAATCCACCTGGAGAACTGATACAAACTACAAACCTACAACCTTTTTGAACTTTTTTCTGGGTTTGATATCTACTTGCTAACCAGCTGGAGTGTTCACACATAGTTTTCTAATTAAATTAAATTATTTGGTATGAGATGCGCAGCATTCAGTTTCTAGTCAATACTTGTGCACACAATTAAAGTTTGCGTTGGTGACGAAATGGTGCTTATAAATATTATACTTAACGCAGACGCAATAAAATGGGCGACGTAAAACAGCATCTATAAGCCAGCCTTTATACTTCAGTGGCAGTTAAGTTCAGTCACATCATCACCTAAGAAGGAACCGTGTTCGTTTGCGGAAGGGCGGCCTTCGATGGGGTACACCTTGACCTGAAAAGCCTGCTGCCGTGCTGGCTTCCACGACGCCTCGAGAAAACTTTCTTCTTATCTTCCTGGACATTTGTGCTCATTTCATTGAAGCGTTGCTCAATCAGACCACTTACCGTCGATCCAGTTGACGGGGTTTCACTCGCATTCCTTAGCACTCGTAGACGAGGAACGTGTAAATATTGCGACAGGAAGGAAGACAAAACATACGTTGCAACCTCTTAGGCGGAAATGGGACTCACGTCGCTCCAGTTATTTTCTATCGTGCAAATGTTCTCAATACGGCTAGTACGCAATGGAGTCGCCAGATGGCGAAGCGACCGCGTTGGGGAAGTTTGGAATTGGCAAGTGCACGCTTATACACAACAACCAGTGACAAACAAACAGAACAAATAAAGAGACAACAAGGAAGCGGGCGTCACAGGAACGTTGAACGAAGGCCGACGTCGCCACGTGCTGGAATTCTGGCTCTAGGCCAAAATGCTGGAAACGCGAACAGAAGTACTCCTCTTTCCAATCCTACCTCGGTCGGAGCTGTGTCGAAACAACTCGTGGCAATATCTCTCAAAAAAAGAGCACAACATGAGTGATAGTCAGTGGTTGTGTTTTACGCATAACTGTTCCACTTTTAGGCTCTGTTCAGATAAGATCATGCACGCGAGTCCCGACGTTTCTTTAGTTTTTGTTAGTTTTTTTTTTATCTTACTCCTCAAAATGTGTAGGGAACATAATAAAAATATTTACGTAAAAACAAAATTTAAAAAAAAAAAAAAATGAGTGCGCCAGAACGGCATAGTTGATTCTTGAAGGTTTTGTTTAAGTCATGTTTGGTGACAACTGCTACGCAAACTACAAATATCAGAAATCTCAAATAGTTTGCACTCTAATAAATCATAAGAAGCATTGAGTTATTTATGTACAGCATTGTGGAGGTCATATATTACGCGTCGAAATATGCACAAACATGGCTCCTTTGACGTTTTGCAATTAATTTCTGAGCTGTTATCTACGAACATTGAATAGCTATAACATTAACATTTGTGTCATATATTGCTATTAAAACGTTTTTTTGGAATGATTATAAATCATTGTTTACATATCAAAGATAGAAATTCTTATGTCGCATCAAACTTGTTCTAAATTACAAAGTTAAAACATTTCAAGGAGGAATTGAAAACAAATCCATCTAGGATATTATGGAAAATTATAGGGCTAGTTCTCCACCGCACTCTTGTGTTAATTCATGAAAAATATGTTGCATCATTTTGTTTCCTTCAAAGTTACAGCGCTGTACATTGTACCTTCCACGCCGGCATTTTTGCCCAATGCCACGGGCGAGATTATCTTTTGAGTCCATTTATTGTATGACCAGATTTTTTTTTTGCGCTGTATACAGATATCGGGCTCAGGTTCAAGTATTCTACTAATTAAAATAATACCGGCGTTGCTCGTCCTTTTTATTAAAAGTAACTAATAATCCTGTTTTGCCCGTAAGATAACAAGTTCTTTGAGCCTGAGCTGAACTTTTTCCACAAAAGCGGGACGAAAACTTGTAATCGCTACTTCTGCATTTTTTTACAGAACGTATTAGAAAAGTAAGTACAGTGGTGCAAAATATCTGCGAATATTTATTCTAATATTCCCGATAAAGAGATGTTTGAGCCACAAACATTTTACACTACTATTCATGACGGTTGTACGTCCGGATTATCTAGATAAACCTGCGACTTCACCGGAACTTTTGGCAAGACGTCTGTTAAGATTAAAAATATTTGTAAATATTTATCTACTAACAAAACATGAAATGAATGAAGCAAGAAAAATTATCGAGTAAAGATATCGAGCATACTATAATCAATCAATCAATCAATGTTTTTATTGAAGTGCCCAGGAACAACCTTGCGGTCTTAGTACAGGTACACTCAGGAAACATGGAAATCAACACTACACACAACAAACAAACAGTAAACAATAAAACACTTAAAAAAGATCACATATGTCACATAAACTCGCTAGGCTATACCACCACGATAGCGAAAGGAAAGGAAAGCGAGAGTATAAAAATTGGTTCTGAGAAACTTAATCAGGTGCAAAAAAAAAAAAAAATGGGAAGTCAAATTTAGGTGAGGAACTTCAGCGCTCTGATGAACTCCGGTGTGTTATTGTTAAATATATCAATAGAGTCTGTAAAAGAGGAATTGTAGGTGTGCCCAATTCTCGACACGGGGTCGTGAAGATTTGTTACGCGAGCATTGTAGAAGGATGCATTTTGCCTTGTAGTTTTTACGGGAATTTTCAAACGCACATTTGATATCAATGATGTGCAGTCAGTGATGCCATGAATAAGTTTGTACAGAAATAGGATGTCGGCATGTTCTCTCCTACGCCGCAGGGTGGGCAATGCCAAGCTATGTTGGACTGGGACTGCTGGATCATCGTTTGAGGTAGACGCATTGCGCGACGAGAAACGATGTCTGTAGATACATAAGAACTTATTCTGAACACGTTCGATTCTAGCCGAGGTTGTCGCGCAGATTCCATTCCATACAACAGAGGCATACTCGACGTGTGGTCGACATAAAGCACTGTACAGTGTGACAAAAGTACTAGGGTTATTAAACTCTTTAGTAATGCGGCACGTGATACCAAGCGTACGTAAAGCTGAGCTCACAATATGGTCAACATGACTCGAAAAGCAAAATGTACTATCAAATACAACTCCAAGGTCTTTGATTTCATTCAGACGTGTCAAAAGAACTGACTGAATGTCATAAGAGAATATAATATTATGTGTCGTTCGAGTGTAGGACATGACTTTAGTTTTCGAACTATTTAGTTTTAGGGCATTCTGATTGCACCAGTTTTCGAATGCATATACATCATTTTGTAGCAGAACACAGTCGCGTTTGTCCCGTACCTCTATAAACATCTTAATGTCATCTGCATATTGTAGAAAGGAAGAGTGACGGATCACAGCCGAAACATCATTCACAAAAACTGAAAACAGAAGGGGGCCAAGAACGGAACCTTGAGGTACACCCGTCGTAGCCTGATAAGCAGCAGACGAATTACCATTCGAGCTGACAAAACACAGTCTATCACGCAAGTAACTTTTGAGCAATAAAAGTAACGACCTGTGGACATCAAGCCTTGACAGCTTTGCCAGCAACATGTCGTGATTTACAAGATCAAACGCTTTGCTTAGATCAAAGTAGATTACATCAAGTTGGCCTCTATTAGAGACGACCTGAGCAGCAGTTGACATGAAACAAGTGAGGTTAGTCGTGGTTGAGCGACCCGCCATAAAACCATGTTGGCTAGGGATGAGAGAATGTTTGAGCTTAAACGACAATATTTTGTGTAAAGCTGTTTCGAAGAGTTTTGAAAATGTACAAAGAAGAGATATAGGCCTGTAGTTTGAGACGCTTGTTCTTGAACCGGATAATAATAATAATAATAATAATAATAATAATAATAATAATAATAATAATAATAATAATAATAATAATAATATAATAATAATAATTATTATAATAATAATAATTTTTTATTCAGCATTGCAAATATAACCACTTGAGTTTCGGGTCTGGTCAAAGCAGCAGAGGCTTGTGGGACCATATCCAGCATTTGGTGTGGCAGACCGGATATTCGCACGGACTCACATTACGTGAACATAGGGAAAGAAACACACACACATTCAATGTTTCATCAGAGTACAGGCGAAAAGTCAGAGTTGGTGTTTTTGTCGTGTTTGTATGTAGCATAAAGATGAGTCATAAAAAAAAATCACTGAATGGCACACACTTTCGCGCACGAAGTTACGCAAAAATGCAAAAATAAATATCGTATTGAAGACACGAATGTATCTTTGCTGAGTCAGGCAAATTCACTCAGGGTGTGTTCACACACACAAAAAAAAAATGCATAGGAACAAATAGCAAATTTCACACAATATATCCACTAGTCACTTTGTGTGTCCAAAAAAAAAAATAAGTGCTTTAGTAAAAAAGAAAAGAAAAAAGGATGACACGCGGGAATATGCAATATGTAAGAACAAAGAAACAAGAGTTAAAAGCAGTAAAGTTCACTGTCTATACACGTCGGAGAACGAGCTCCTCAGAACTTTCTTCAATGTGTTGTTTGAAGTAAGGAGAAGCAAAGAATCTGGGACTTCATTAAATATTTTTGGGACATAGAATAAGCGAATACTTTCACCATAATGAGTCCTTACCCGTGGAATTTGAAAACGCGAAGCGGATCTGAGATCATGAAGTGGACTTGACGACACCTTGAACTCACTTGCCCAGAAGTGTCGCCAGATAACAGTTTGGAGAAATAGTGAGTGAAAGCAAGGTAATTCGAGAGAGGCAAACAAGTCATCACAGGATAGAAAGTCTTTGCTATATGCGACACTTTTCAAAATTCCTTTTAGAATACGATCAACTCTCAGATGCCAGAACTGAGGACAGTTAAAAAATACAGTGATGCCGTATCTGAGTATGCTGTAGGCTAACGGGTGCGTAATGCTTTTTTAAGTGACAATGGTAGAAATTTTTTTATATGGTAAAGCAAACAAGAAACGGTTCTCAATCGTTGGCTTATATAAGACATGTGTGTGTTCCACGAAAGATCACAGTCAAACTTAAGGCCTAGGTATTTCACTGAGTCAACATACTCAACAGGTTTACAATTATCACATGAGCAGCTGGAGTTATGTAGAAACAGTGGAGAAGTCAAACTTACATTTTTTAATGGATTGTGAAAGCATATCAGCTTGGTTTTGAAAGCATTTACACGAAGCTTATTTGCTAAGAACCAGTCTATTATTTTAGTTACATCGGCTTGGAGCATTTCTATTGCACGCTGGTATATAAGATGCTGTGAGAATATGAGAGTATCATCCGCATATTGGAATAAATTGGAAGTGGTCATTACTGTTGAAATATCGTTTACAAGAATGTTAAATAATAGTGGAGACAAAATGGAGCCCTGTGGAACGATTCGTGAGATAACGTTTTAGTAAATCATGGAACGGACCACGAAAGCCCACCCTATGAAGCTTGTCTAAAAGGATGGTGTGCTTAACGGTATCGAATGCCTTGGCGACATCAATGAAGATGGCGCACGTATACATATTGTTTTCAAAGGACGAGTGTATCATGTCAGAAAAAGTCTCAAGAAGATGAGTGGTACCGCGACCAGCTACGAACCCGTATTGATGCGGCGAGATTATGTTGTACTTCTCAAGGAACCTGGACATAACGACAAAAACGTGTTTCTCTAATATCTGGGAAATGTAAGACAATATTGAAATAGGCCTGTATGAAGAAACTTGGCTTGGCGCACCACCCTTGAAGAGAGGAACAACCAAAGCCTGCTTTAAGTCATCAGGTACATGAGCAGTTTTTAGGATATTGTTTATAAGAAAAAGGAGAACGTTTTTCAAGGAGTCATAATTTCGACATAAGTCACGAACTGTCAGGCCATCAACACCCGCCGACCTAGAGCGTTTGAAACCAAACAGATATGACCGCAAATCTGACTCTGAAAGAGTTGGAAGAAAAGCGGATTCAGAGGTAAACGGAATGTGGGATGTTAGTACATCATCATCATTAGAGGAGAACTTGAGTGCGTTTACAAAAAAATCATTAAAAACATTGACATTAGAAGTTAAGTCTGTTCCGAAATGCTTTTTTAATGATTCAGTCGAGCTCGTCTGCTTGTGACCACGAAGCTCGTTTACAATCGACCACGTTTTTTTAGAGTCAGAACGAGCGTCAGAAATCTTTTTAGCATACTAGTTTCTTTTTGCTGATCTAATTAGAGAATTAACCCTATTTCTTTGTATTTTACATTCTATTTCAAGATTAATGTTGTTGAGAGAGCGCCCAAATCTTTTCCATAATTGTTCTTTACGAGTTATAGCTGCAAGGATATCTGATGTAATCCAGGGCAATGACGGTCTGCGTTTTTTAACGTGCACAATCGTTGTCGTTAAGTTCCGAAATTTTCTAATGATGTCCACGAACGCAGAATACATGTTCATGCTATTAACGGTGGATATAAATTTGCTCCAGTCAGTTCTTAATAAACCGATCGAAAGTACCAAAATCAAGTCTCTCCAAACGAAACGTACTCTCAATGTTATGGGCTACTCTTGAATGAAAAACGCATTTACAAGCAATAAAGTAATGATCCGCGAGCTTCTGTAGAATGACAGCGGAGAGGATAGAAGAATCGGAAGATATAATATTTTTATGGTCTAAGCAGGAAGAGTCGAGGTTCCCGTTTAACACTTCTTCTCGGGTAGGACGGTTAATGGTAGGTACTACCCCGAATTCAGCAAGTAGTGAGAGATAATCACAAACAAATGATTTGGATGTCTTGAGGATGTCAATGTTTATATCTCCTACCAAAAGTAACTGTGCTTCGTTAGATAGTTTTCCTAGACTTTCTTTTAACTCCTCTAAGAAGTATGTGCAGTTCGATGATGGAGGTCGATTGAGGTGCTAGCAAGCAAACTGTGTGTTTAGAATTGGAAACACTAAACATCAAGCTTTCTGCGTGGTTAAATAGTATATCAGTTTGAGTTGTCATCCAAGTGTCTTTTATAAACACACCAATTCCGCCTCCTCGAGTAGATGAACGAGAATAAAAGAAGTTTTGAAATCTTTCCAGTTTAAACTGACTCAGATTATCAGCGCTGACATTTATTTCGGTTAACACAATTGCATCAATATGGTCACGTACTTCATCAACAATGAACTTAAATTCGTCCCAGTATTTTCGAATACTGCGAATGTTTCCGTGTAAAACTGTGAAAGACTCGGATGAAGAAAAAGAAAATGATTCGTTAAACGAAGGAAAATTTGCTTGCTGTAAAAACCTAGCCATGCCGTCTATGCTATGAGGTCCAGGGCACTTTTCTACTGAATTGGTACAGGTGGAGAGCCCACTTCTTTTCTGGCGAATATTCTTGCATTTTTTACCCATACAAATTTGTAACCACACTCTCGTGCACGAGAGCGAGCTAGCCAGAAACGTTCCTTGTTAGTCTTCGTTAAGCTATCATTGAAATACAGCCTTTCTGGTGTGCCGTCACGTGACAATCGCCTGAGCTTGCCACGTGCCTGCATCCATCTGTTTTTAGCGGTGACGGATGCAAACTTCACCACAATAGGTGGGCTTACTGCTCGTTTTCCCTGTAGCCCGTAAACGGAGACCACGTCGGATGGTTGGTGTCCCTCAATTCCAAGCCTGTCTGCGAGCCCCACTAAGACGGAAGGCAAAGACTCGCCGGGTGTGACACTTAATCCATGAATTTCCATATCTTGGAGGTGACTATGTTGTTCTGCGTCGTTCATCTTCGTGTGCAGGCTTTGAATAGTCTTCAGTGCCCCCCCCCCCCCCCCCCCCCTCCGCCCGAAGGTTACGTATGTCCGTCGCGTGGGTAGACACCTTGGCTAGAAGGTTATCGTACTTCTCCACCAAGAAAGAGATTGAGATTTGAACCTCTTCTACAGACGCCTTCATCAGGTCAATGGAAGGTTTGAATAATAAAAGTTCATTCACCTTCCCAGGAAGCACGAGCAGGGAGCCTAACTTCTCGTACATGGCCAGAATCTGCGGCGCGAGGGAGGCGGATTCGTTCATCGAGATCGCGTCAGAACTCACGTCGACCTCGTCTATACCAGAACAAGTGCTCTTAGAGCGGCAAGCTTTACACCTCCATTTTTCTTTTCTGTCGGGGCTCATGGCAGCAAATGTGGACTCGGCGATGCTGGAACACGTTTTCCCCAGATGGTAGGCCTTCGCGCAAACTGAGCACGTCATGTGACTGCCGTCCTGGGAAAGGTATTTTTTGCAGGCGTCACAAAGAAGAGACATGGTCATAGGTTTATGCGAATATAGGGAAATATGCCAAAGAAACGTAAGCACTCCTAAAAAAGCGACACCGACTAGACAGTATATTGTGCACAGCTTGAACGGACACCAAGAAAAAAGGTATTTGCAGTGCACTGGTGGTCGGTTAATGGCAATGAAGGGATGATCGCTGAAAGGCCTAGGGTTGACCTTGCACCAGGTTGCAGATGATCACAGTGCCTCATAAGCGGGTATAGATGAAGGCCGCTGACATCAAAGCCAGTTGTGCTGGAAAACCTTATGCAGGTACCAGACTCGGTGGTGTGATGCGATGATCAGCGTTGGTCAGGACCACAGTTGGGGCCTTTAGGGCGGCGAACTAGAGGCCACGAGGGGGATCCTCTCCTTCTACCGGTAGAGAAACGAGATCTAGTTTCTCACCACACAATGCTGCAGGAACAATTTGGGCCCTCAGAGCAGGGTTTTAGGATAAAATACAGCACGATAGAAAATAATAGCAATAATAATAATAATAATAATAATAATAATAATTTTATTCCACATATAAGAAATATCACAGTAAAAATGCGGGTCTGTCCAAGCCAAAGGAGGCTTGTGGGACAGGACCCGGTAGCCGAACGGCGAGGCTGGGAAGTGAATAAAGTCACAAACACACACAACAAAAAAACAAAAAGAAAGACAACTATAGGTGAAAATAAAAACATGGCGACTAAGACAGGCTACAATCTTAAGTTGATCAGCATTTTTCTCAATTTTCTTCTTGTGGTACTTTCGAAGACACAATCGGGCAGTTTCTAAAAGGTGGAGGGTACATAATGGGCACATATAATAATAATAATAATAATAATAATAATAATAATAATAATAATAATAATAATAATAATAATAATAATAATAATAATAATGATAATAATAATAATAATAATAGTTTATTTCCCCAGTGCCCCACAATAACCGTGAGGTTTTGGTATTGTGACACAAATGTCCACGATTAAATAAAAGAAAAGAGATTCAGCAGTATCTCATGCAGACACCTGTCCTATGCATAATACAGTGTATAGTCAAGATTGCGCTTGAACGTGGTACAAGTTGCCCGCGTTGTTGCCCGAGTTGGCAGGAGGGCGTCTGGAGAAGTCCATATTTTGTCCCTCTCCAAACCAGACTGGCGAATTCCGCGAAGCAGTCACCTGCACCGTAATAATTCCCACAAGTGCGAGCAAACCGCTCAACTCCGAATGTGGTTACAAATTGAGAATACACAAACTCGCGGGCATGGGCGTACCAACCGGAGGAGGGGGGCAAGGCATGTGTTTTGCCCCCCTCCCTGAAACAGACGTCACTGGGCTGGGCAAACACTGGCCGGCGGCGCCCAAAAGATACCAAGGGCACCGCCCCCAGCCCTGGGGGGGTGGTTTGCCTTCCCCACTCAAAAATAGGTTGGAACGTCACTGCTCGTGGATTTTACCCCGATCCTCTTCGGAAAACTGACATCCATATCTATACAATGCGAAAATGTCTCTGCTTTAAGATAGCACAAAATACTTTGCGTACGCTTTAAGTCGCTGCCGTGGCTGAAGACGTTCTGTCAAGACGCAAGCACACGGGATTGGCAACCACTTAGTTTATTTATGACCGCAGCGCGCGTGTTGTCTTGCCTAACGATCACAGTAGTCCGCGTCCTCCCAAAAGCATGACAGGAGATAGAAACAAAGAAATATAATGCGTTATAAGCTTTTCTGTGAGGCAACGTACAGATAAGTCTAAGCACCATGGCAATCAGTTCCCCCGAAAAGAAATGTGCACCAGGAGAATAGCTGGGTGTGCTCTCCGCTCCATGCCCCTTTTTAGGTTCGCAAGAGGGCCACCGCCGGCTCGTGGGGTTTGCTTTTTTTTTTATTGCGCTGATTAAGCCGCGGTGCCGCTAGTATTGCGCGCGTCTCTTTTAGGGCTCGCGGCATTTCGATTTTGACGACGGCGTTGACTCCTGGGAACGATGGTGTATCGACAAAGGTGTTGCTTAACACAGGTTCCGTCAGCGAGTCAAAGCGATAGCGTGTCCCTCTGCAAACTGCGTGCACGTGGAGACAGGTTGCAACGGATGCCTTTCAAACCTCGTGACTCTAAGATTGTTTTCATCCGTGGTCGTATAGGTCTTTAGCTTTGGCGGTTTTGCTTTGTTTTCCGATCTGTAACGTCGAACAATTCGAGGCAAGAAAACATGCAGCTTACGCATGGGTAGAACGCCATGCTTACAGCGTGCACCGACAACGTGATTATCGACTGTTTTTCCGGGATAAATTCAGACACAGTTTCGTCTGCCGTTTCAAGAAAAGCTCGCTCGCACGTATCTGAACGAAGACAATCAGAGTGCTGTGGTTGAACCTGCTCCACAAGGGCCTTCGAATTCTCTTCCCGGAACGCTACGGCCGTGAGGCAGCGTCAATCAGTTCGTGCATTCCCTGTCTGCCACATTATCTCGCACTCGCTGGAATTATTGCAATACGTGCGAGTGCTTAGAGAAATTCTTCCGTCTGGTTAAGAAAGGGACATAAAGCGGACTTCTCAATACACCCTCCGGCCAACGCGGGTAACTAGAGAGCTGACTATCTTTACCCATTATTTTTTATTACTTTTTCAATTTCATATTTTTTATTTTACTCAAATACAAAATCCTCAATATTTTTTTTTTTTTTTTGTCTTAAGGGATGTTTTGCTGAAAGCGGCAGGGAGGTCGAAGGTCCGTCTTTGTCAGCCGGACGGACAAACGTAATGAATAGCAGTGTAACAAACTCGGCGGCTGAAACATTTTCACTTCATCGCGAATGTTGGTATAAATATTCCTATATAATTTTCGCCACTGTAGCTACTTTTTTAGTACTTTCTGTAAAAAAATGTTGTAGTTGCGATTACAATTTTTCGTCCCCTTTTGTGGAAACAGTTCAGCTAAAGATCATATAAAAATTACTTGTCATTTTAAAGTGCAATGCAGGAATATTGGTTAAATTAACCAAATAGACGAGCAACGAAGGTATTGTGAAGATTAATAGGATGCTTTAAATTGAATACAATAAGCGAACACAATACAAAAATATATTGAGTCATAATAAACACAGAATAAAAAGATAATATCCTCTGTGGCATTGGGCAAAAATGCCGGCGTGGACGGTATATTTTGCAGCGCTGTAACTTTCAAGGAAACAAAATAACGCAACATGTTTTTCATGAATATACTATACACAACAGTATGGTGGAGAACTATTACAATAAATTAAAGTAAATCGAAGATGTTTTTTTTATTTTCCCTTGAATTTTTATTACTTTGTAATACAGAACATGTTGGGAGGGACATACAATTTCAATCACTGAGATAAAGCAATGATTTATATCTCATACGAAAGAGCGTCTTAATAACAAAATATGACATAAAGTTTAATTTTGTGGCTATTTAATATTTGCAGATAACGGCTCATAAATCTAGTGACAAAAAGTCAAAGGAGCCAAGTTAGCGCAACTTTGACGCTATATATCTGACCTCCACAATACTGTACATATAACACGCAATAGTTCCCATGATCTATTATAGCTGTAAATTATGTGAGAGTTTTGATATTTGTATTTTGCTTAGTAGGTGTCACCAAAGATGGCATGCACGAAACCTTGCAAAGTCAAATATGCCATTCTGTCGCACTGAAAGTTTGTCTTTGTTTATTTTTTTTTATTTAAGTATTATTTTTTCGGCAAAATATTTTATGACTACGTCCCCTGCACATGTCACGAAGTAATAAATAAAAAAAATTATTAAAAATAAGAAATGCGCCCCGACACGCGTGCATGATCTTATCTGAAAAGACCCTTTACTTTTTTTAGCATTTCGTATGAATAATACCTTCGAGCACCTTTCATTAAGCGTCGACTGGGCAATTACAAACGCTGGAGGTGTACGCTATTTTGTGCTGATCACTTCAGTGTGTTTTGTGTGATTACAACGTCCCTAGTTTCTATGAGCGTCGATCATCATGTGGGTACAGTCAAGTATTTCGAAGAATTTCCTTCACGTCACCAGAAGTCTGAAATGAAAACAGTGAACATGTCGCATCTAAATGATCTCAAAACGGTTAAAAAAATCACTGATCACAGCTTCTGTTTGTCATCGACGTCATCGTTTGTATATCGCACGAGGCTTATTTTTGGTTTAAATATCTTCCACCGCCACAGTACCCTGTAGTAGGTATGTGCTTAAGTTTTACTACAGAGCGCTCAAGGAATCAATCGCAGTAATTTACTGAAAAAGTTAGTAGAAGAACAAGACTGGTGACTACTTTTAGAAAATAATCAAGTCTACAATATGAAAGTTACACTAAGTCAGTGGCATAGCCAGGATTTTATTTCGGGGGGGGGGGGGGGGGGGGGGGGGGTTAATGGCATGAATCTTCTCCCCCTCCCCCCAAATGACGAAGCAGGGTGAGCTCGGCGGTACGGACGCTCACGCAAAGATTCGCGAGGCGCTGTTAAGGTAAAACGGGTAAAACTGCGTTGTCGTTTTTCAAAACGGAGCAGGCTTCATTTACAGGGATACGGGCGTGGTGGCTCACTGTTCTACTGTCGTCGTTGTTGCGGCCCACCAACTTTAAAGCTTCCTTGCAGAACACAATTCCCCCCGCTTTTCGAGGTAGCACTGCATTACCAACGCTTGAAGGCCAGACAAAACCAAGGATAGCTATAGACCAGTGTCCGCTCTGTTCCATGGGTGCCGCCATGTTTGTTTACGGTGTCGCAATGACACGGTAAAAGGGGGAGGGGGCTGCGCTTTTTGCGAGACTCCGTTTTTTTAGAAACCTTGGTAGATATCGTAGTGCAAGAACGTCGGAAAGGCATAGTCACGAAACTTCAAGAACAACACCAATGCCAAGAGTGCTGCAAAGCGCAAACACCTTGTTTTATTCGCAGCCCAGGGGGATCGGTGGCCGAGTGGGCTAAAGCGCACACCCAGCTCGACGCGCGTGGAGCGAAAGCTCGCCCTGCAGAACCCAGGGATCCTGGGCTCAAGCCCCACGCCTGCCGGTTTCGATCTGGATAAGCATCGTACCGGTCGTGTATCACTACTGCGTGGAGCACGTTAAAGACCCCAGCCTAGCGGTTGTACTGCACTGGATAAATTACTCATCTACAGCGAGTGACTCGTCGCAACTTTAAATGGCTGACCAACTACACGCTGCATAAATATTCCCACAACCTGCAATGCTGTTTGGTTTGGCGCTATCTAGTGACTGAAGCAAGAAACATTGGGTATGCCTGGGAGTGGCAGCTCCATTGTTCAAACGTGAGCCATTACTTTGGTGGCGCCGCTATAGCCTAGTGTCTGAAGCAAGAACTACTGGGTAGGCCAGGAAGCCATGATCGCATAACATGCAAGTACGGCGGAAGCTGCGGCCTGGCGGGCCAGTCGGAACGTGACTACGTATCACCGGAGTGCGCTTTTACTGCGCAAGAATATCAGGCTTTTCCCTACGCCATGCTCCAATGTGTGTGCATTGCGCTCGTATACGTAGCGGATATCGAAGCCGTCGGCATGCAATGGGGGGCTTATCGTTCACCCTTTGCCACGTTACACCGAGGCATTGTATAACCTTGGGCTCTCACTTTACTGGCGCCGCCTGGCTGTTACTGGCAGGCTATACTGCCGGCCCCCCCCCCCCCCAAGAAAAGAAAATCTGGACGCTGAAAAATTAGAGCAACCGTCCTGGCACACACATTAGGGTAGGGTAGGGTGCCTTCATGTGCGCTTCGCATAGAGTGATGCCAACTGCCTGTTTCCCTTCCCTACACCCTCTTCCACCGCCATTTTGTTCCTCTCATTGCTTCCCCGTGCGCCAGAAGGTGGCCGTTGTGTCCATCGGTCCTCCCGTCCGAGGAGCAAAATGCTAATCCTCCCTCCGTGGGTTCCACAACGCTGCTCCGAGCTTGTGAGATAAGGTGCTTTTTTCCGAGAGGGTTATAAGCCCCACAGACTATCGCTGAGAACCAAAATGGCTGCTGGTTCTTCGGCGGGTGGTATTACAAAGGGTGGCATCACCCTAGCAAAGCGCACATTAGGCTCCCTAGGGTAGGGGCCCATATGTAGGGCGAGGGTAATTCTGAACAATCACGAAACCAAAATCTATTATCTAATAAATGTTTAACAAATTCATGATAGAGAACAAGATGCCGAAGGAAAATTAGTCTTATTTTTGCTAGGCCGCTTTATTTTGCAGCGTGGTCCAAAGGCAGCAACGGTATATGCTCGGGGGCCATGAGCAGCCGTCAGTCCGAACTCGTCGTTTTGTCACTCAGAGAAAATACATCACACACCACCCACAAACACGCAAACCACACGCGGAACGTGGAAACTAACTTGAATATTCTTGCGCCTATACGTAGCGAAAATATGAAGGTGAAGTTCTGTGCAACGAGAATATTGGTCTAATAAAGAATTGGATCGGATGCCACCTGGACATGCAAAGCAGAAAGCCAGACGGACTTCATCGCATCCACGAGCGACCATCAAAACGGGCGTCTCGATGGAGGGAAATTTCACGAAGTGAAGGAATCTTCGCCAGAAATAGGGAAATTTGAGGCGTCCAATGAAAGAGAGAGAAACATGAAACGCCCGTCAAGTCTGCGCTATAGGCGGTCGCCTTCTGTCCGGAGGCCCTATTCCCAATCGGCTATCGTCTCCTCAAGATCTTAACGACTCTGCGCGTAACAACGGCGGAAGCTGAGCGCTCGTTCTCTTCACTACGACGGCTGAAAACATACCTGAGAGCGTCCACTTCGAATGAGCGAGTGCTCGGTGTAGTGGTTCTGAATGTTCACCCCGACATTGAAGTTCAAGCGGTGGACATCCTGGATATTCTTTGCCGTGAACGCAGGCGGCTGCATCTTAATATGTAGGCGCTTGGCATAAATGAAAAGATCTAGAGAGCCTGTAAATTGCTTTATGAAATAACTAGTCACTGTTACTATTTGATTCGAGGTAATTTCTAGTCGAAATCACGTAATTCTGGTTAGTACACAAGGTGTGCGTGAGCGCAGCGCCACCCGTTGCTTGCAGTGGAATTGTTTTTACAATTTGTTTAATATTCCCTATGTCAGTGACATTGTTTTATATTATCACTATGTGAGTTTTATTATGTCCATTTTAGTTTGATTGAACTATGTATTTCAGTTAGGATAGTTTGTTATACTTTGCCTTGAAATTGCCATCCTCCATTCCACAAATGTTTCGAAATATCCGTTCTCTGTATTTCTGAGACCAAGTTCCGTATCCCAGGAAATAAGCATGAATGAAGGTATATTGACTATTTTATTTATTTGAGCATTTTATACCTTATAAAGATTCCTCCCGAAAGCATATAAGTTGGAGGTTGGAGATAGCCCGCGCTCTCCCTTTGCTCCGTGCCCCGTGCAAGACCGACTGGGTGAGCAGGGTAGCTGGCCCTATGACCGCGGGGGGGGGGGAGGGTTAGTTTTAGCATTTCGGAAGAGTTTCGACCCCCTCCCCCCCCTCCCCCCTCCCCCCCCCCCCCCCCCGCTTACGCCACTGCACAGAGTATACTGCGCATGATCATGCCATGATGAATGTGGCATCGTAAAAATCGGACTAGTTGTTTCAACTAACTATGCCAAAACATAAAACTGGTGAACACGACGGGTAATAAATTAACAGACTATTGTTCAAAGTCATATCAATCAAGCAGGTATATTTATATGTTCAAAACTGGCTAACCAGCACACCTTAATTAGCCAACTTTTTAAGTATAATAATTTGTGCGCTAACCCTCCATACCAAATTTGTGAGAGCTTGTTCAGAAATATTGCATCGTGTCGTTTGTAACTGGGCAGCCTTCGTGTGTATTTTTTTTTGTTTGCTTTATAGAACGCGCGCGAAATTTCAAACCTCACACGGGACTACGACGCAAAAGTCGCAGTTTGCGAGCGTGTAGTTACGTGGGCTTTCGTTTAAACCTGGCGCAAACTTTTTTTTTAGTCTAGAAAAAAGTTAGACAAACGAAGTTTACCTTGAAGGAACCTAGACAATGGGACGTTTCTCAACACGCACTGCAACGGTTTTACTAAAAATTTAGCGCTCATATTAAAATTAAAATAAAAAGTTCACTTCGGAAAAGAAGGACTAGTGTAGCGTTAACGTACAATTTTAATACAAAAATATGCGACTAGGCAGCTTACCCCGTGCAGGAATCGTGAATAAAGTAGTACTCAGGAACCGTGGGAAAAGTTCAGAGGAAGTTCATATCCCACGAGAAGTCTATTTTAAATTAAAACTTGGGTATGTTGTAGAAAATATTATTTATTAATTTGCAATGATCTTGACATATGCTCATTTCGTGCACATACTGCTGAACTATATACACACAGAATATTTTTAATGCGAAGTAGGGAATGATGAACACTATTTTTCATATCACAATCTACATGGGATAACGTTTTCTTTTGAATAAAGTGTAGAGACCGTGATTATACGAACGCAGCTTGTTAAGCATGTCAATCATCGTCTTGATAATTGCTCACGGTAACATAAAAAAAAAAAAAGTACATATTAAGAGCACACAAATACCGATTGTTTTACTTTGAACACGGCCAGATAAGTTTTGTTTACAGTATGGGGCAAAACGTACTTCCGTGTTTTCAAAATTTACTGGAACCCACGTATAAAAGAAAAACGAACATAAAAAGTCAACGGAGGGGACATTTGCAAAGTGGACGGCTTAACATACACACCGGCCCTGCGTATTCTACCATGTTTTGAAGGATAAACGTAAGCAGCAATTGTAAGAAGTAAGTTACTCTGGAAATGAGGTCTCTGTTCGGTATTTTGTTTCACACCGTCGTATTTGCTAGATGGCCATCATCGGAAAAGGGAGTCCCGCTATCAGGCATCTGGTAGCCGTATCTGTTGTTCTCAATGAACAGAGGTTCTTCTTGGTCCAATCCTTTCCAGAAAGCGCCGAAGTCAATGGCAGGCCCGTCTCCTCCGTACTCTTCTGGTAGCGCACTGGCCGGGATCTGCTTGTGCAGATTTTCGAAACTCCATCCATGACAAGAGATCTGGGTGGGAATAAAAAAAATCATTAACTACGCATTTGAAAGTTAATTTCTCTAAGTGTTTTGTCACATTGACACGGATGCGGTCAAACCATGTGCCGTACGGGGTTATGCACCTTCGTTTTCATAATTTCATAGTGGAGAACAAATTCAATTGTTATTTATCACGTGCAATAGTGAAGATACATTAAAAAAAAGGCTATGTTTATGTTATGATTGACAGAACTACTTAGCCTTGACAACTTTCTCTTCATCCATACATCACAGTTAAAACTTTTTATTTGACGTTTGTATTCGATCAAATCGACCAGATTCATTCGATATAGTAAAATTATCATGACGGTTTATCACCAAAATTAACCTAGCTGTACTAACAACCTGCTTGGTGATATAGGCGAATGCTTAACAGAATGAAACAGATATAAAACTGTGAGGTTGGTAAAATTGCCGGACATATAGTAAAATAGTCTAAGAGTTGAGCATATCAGACTTTAGAAATATTTATACGCTTCATTTGTTCATTCAAAGTAGCCTAGAGGCATATATAAATCACGAGGTTGGCTAAAACATTAGCTGGGAAGATCGGCGCGTGCACATAGAAGTGTTAAATTTTCGTTGAGAAAATATAAACGTAAGCACTTTTTGACAAAAGTCTGTCAGGTTGTGAGAAGCCATTATACTTTAAATGAGCTGAAACCAAGCCTTAAAATAAACATCCCAACGTTTGTAAAGCCAATCGTTTCCTTCATTTAGGGTGTCAAGTTTTCCCATAACAGCAGCAGCTTCCTCGCAGTGAGGGTCTTTTGTGGCCTGATCCGGTCAAGTGACGTTGGCTCTTGACGTACACAGACGGAAAAGCACACAGGGACAAGTTTGTTTCCCGGCGCGTTTTGCATACGCCCGCATTCAACGATAAGACTCTTCCGGATATTAGGCTTTGCGACAATCCCTCGAATTTTCTCTAAGTCGGTACGATGATCGATCGATAACCTTGCAGTGATATGCGACTATACTGAGCTCGAGGTCGATCATGCGCAAATCGTCTTTTGGCTGGCATTGTACTTTTTTTTTTTTTTTGTAACAAGCTATTACCCAAGTAGCGAGTTTTGGGGGCCAAAATATGGTCTTTGTCTGGAAATATAAAACCTTAACAAGCCCGAAAAAGCTAAAGTAGAACTTAACCTTCTTTGATCCAGGGTCTGGATATCTATCTTGGCTTAAAATAGCCAGACAAGTGTCAAAGTTAAGCTTTACTGCTTGTTCTGAGCTTATGCGCGACATCTTACGATTGAGTCTCATATTTCGACAATTATGTGGAAAGAAAAGCCATAGAAACGCCGCAAAAAAAGTACTCTGGCACTAATTAACACCCTGAAGCAAAACCGGTTTATGCCTAGGGTCGCCAAGCTTATGCCAAGTTAGGCGTTTGACTGGCGTGCTACCATACTAGTTCTCCGATGATAAATTTTTTCCAGCTAATTCTACTGCAAGCATCACTAGTTATACCACTCTATATGCTCTCCATAGAGAACAAGGAAATTCAAAGCCAAATTAATAAAGGTTTGAAATAAAAAAGAAACCCTAGTCATAAAGAATTATAAATATTGATTAGAAATTCGGGTATTAGGAACAATGCTCGTGCTAACCTTTCAGCGTAAATTATTCGTGTGATACAAACTTTCCAATTTAACGCTGAAAGCCAGCAAATTGTATTTTTCTAACCAAATTTGATACATACCCTATCTCTTATTTTCTTCTTGATAAAGGGCCGCAGCACCGCGAACAAGAGATCGAAAGCGTAAGACTCCCTGACAACGTGGATCGCTTTCGTCCTCAGTGGCAAGCTGTCCTGTAAATAAAGTAGTAAAGAAATTAGGAACGTCTTTTTAAGGTTTTTCTCTATTCTGTCATCGTTGTGTATGCTAAACTAGGGAATGCGCGCATACCGTTATTCACACCTGGTGCGTGTACTTTGCACTCTTTCACGCAACCCTCTCTACCGTCAGTACGCCTGCGAACGACACAAATGTAAACACGATACTATCCAAAGATAGTACAGCAATGAAACGTTTGTCAGGGTACTTACAACTCTTTTCGTTAAATCACGATTTATCTAAATAATTTCGTCAGATTCAAACGTGGTTCGAAGCGGGTTTTGTGTGTTCGTCCCTGAAACAAAATTAAATCCAGTTTACTGAACGTCGGATGAACGTAACATGACTGTAGAGACTTTGAAATAATACTGAGGAATAAGTAGTCGAGTTCGTTTAAGATATTCAAATATAATTTACGAAACTTGTTCTACACATCAAAATGGCCGCGTGAATGGCTGTCAAATTACCTTCATACTCACAATAAAAAAAAAAAAAGAAGAAAAGAGAAACGATGCGCGTTTTTTACCCGGAAAAGTAAAACTAGGACTGATAGTTTCGATCTACCAATCGTGGCTTGTAACATCGACGAGGGTCCAGTGACAATGGTTCCAAAGTACAACTGTGACGAGAACAACAAGCATGCAGAACATAATGTTCAGAAGCCCAACGTATTTTTCAGGAAAGATGATTTTTTTATTATTAATTCAAAAGTTTAAAGTGGCGCGAACTGCAACACGATCGAAATAAGAAACGGACTTGACAGGGACAGACGCCACTTACAACTGATTTTATTGAAGAAACATCCACTCAACCAATTTGTCGTTCACCATTCCGTTAAACAAACCAAAAACAAGTCATAGACATTGTTATTCGCTGGACGTGATCCGTAGGTGCGAGCGATTGACTTTCCAACTGCAGTGATGCTGTGATTGCCATTAGCGTTTTGTTGAGTTGCGTGACATCAAGAAATTGAGTTAGATCGCTTGACATATTTTAAAGCTCTTACGAAGACAGATTCCAAAGCTTGTGGTAGTTTTTATTTTTCAAATATATTTCACGCACAAGTTTTGCGTTATCGGCTAATATATTGATATATGGTTGTTTGAGATTTCGTAGTTCCTGACAGGGCTGCACGAAGCGCAGGGCCATGCTTATTATGATCATGGTTCTTGCCTCGTGATTTATTGTTCGGCGTGTTTACAGCGTCTGATGCCGCCACCTTATTTACTGCGGAGTGATAATAACATGATCTGGACTCAGCATATGGTACGTATTTATTAGGCTGCCAGTAACTATACGGCGAGCAAGTGTTGCAAAATGCGTCTTCGGTTGATTCATAGAAACGCTATGAGGGTAATGCCGTTTAAAAGACTACAAGGTACGCACAGGGAACGCGAGTTGAGGAGGCAGCCATGCGCGCGCCATCATTGGTTAAAGTCTGAGAAAGGAAAAGAATATGGACGCATTTGGCGGGGAAAGAAATGCACGAGATGCGCAAGGAACAGAGGAACTTACAAGCTGTATAGTTCCAGTTTAAGCCTCATCAATCGAATTCAAGCGTGTAATAGGATAGTTGGACGGTATTGTATGTATTTGAACGAAACATCTAAAGGGCTGGCAACCGCTAAGTTGTGCTTCCTGCTATGTCGTGGCTTTCATTATAAATAAGGCGGCACTTCATCTAACAAATATTTCTTTACTCAGTAACAATAGTGATGCACAAACAGAAACTTAGCTTTTAACTTGGTGTTTTTCACAAACCTGAATGCGTTGACCTTTTTTGCTTAGAGCATACAGGCAGCGAATTACACTAAAGGGCTTATTGATTATATGCACGGAACCTAGAGCTAATTGGATTGAATCGCCCGCTTTAAATTTGTAAAGAACAAGGGACCACTGCTAGACTCAAACGACACTCGCAAAAGGAAGACTTTCTTGTTCTGATTTTGTCTTGACTTTTATATTATAATCACTGCCAGTGAACTAGGCCAAGCGCGTGACTAACCTCAGCAAGATTATAAAAAATTACCCCCGCGTTTATTTATTTCAACTAACAACTAATACATTAAAGTAAGATAAAAAGTCATACAAAGAGAATTTAATGTATGGCAAATTGACCCGAAGAAAAATAGGCCTAAACATCCCATCTTTTCTGGAACCTTGAACGTAGCGCGTAACATTGTTAGTGTCTCAAAACTAGTGGCACTCGTATGATCAAAATGTTTTATGTTTGGCATTGTCATTTGTTGACCGTCCCTCGTTGACTGAAGGGATAGGCTTCCGAACAACCACGCACGAAAATAGGTACGTTTAACTAAGGGACCTTTATTCTCTGCGGCCAATCAATTAACGGTCTTCGGCGCGTGGCGTGATCTCGCGCCTCAAGAGCACGGGCTGATTCGCCGATAGCAAAGGGACCTATGTTATAGGTACCTTTATGCTGACCGTGTGAATATGGTATAAGGCACTTTCCTTGTCAAGGATTGTATAATTACATAACTTATTCAATAAAATAAAACGAGCCGATTGGGAAGCACTGGACCAACGATGTTGATGCAGTCTCACTCAGTCATTTTGCAGTTGCAAGGGACTGCACAAAGTTTGACAAGCTTAATATTCTTGTAATTTCGCTTATGCAGTTACAGTGTTGATGAATAACTGCACTCGAAGATTAATTAGCCGCGTATTTCTACGGAAATTTCTTCCTTAACGAAGCGATATATGTTAAAATTAATGATAATTATTTGATAAAAACATATTTTGGCATTGAATTCACAGCAAAAGGTCGCCATTTTTTATTTTAATATATTTTTTGTTTTGTCTTTAATACAACGGCTTTTTGTACTCACCGAATGATCTTAAACGCTCTCCTTTCGAGTGTAAATCTTTGTTCTCGGTTCATATCTCGTTATTTATAAATAAAGTATTGCGTTCAGATATTTAGGTTCAAGCGTCTTGCAACAATTCTCTCTCCTTGTGATTTTATGCGGAAGCAGTTAATGAATACATTTACGAATGCACAGCTGTGTCCTTATACTCGCTCGTACAGGCATGATTACATGAATACGAAAAACCTCCGCTGACAGGGAGGATACTCATGTACACCAAGTCTTTTAACCCTCACGTAGACTTTTGTCTACTTTTTAAAAAGTTCAAGAATAGTAGAGTGGTCAGGATTGCCCTGTAGTTTGTTTAGTTCAGTGCTGTTTTAGTATGTCAAGTGTAACCCTGAAAAAGGTCCCGAAAGCAGTTTGGGAGACACAATAAAGCTCTGATTGATTGATTGAAATACATAGGACGTATCACATTACAACGATTCCTTAACATTTTTATTTCAGTTTTGTGAATAAAGCTCCTTAACAAACGGGGTTTCATAAAACTATGAACGCTGAAATCAACACTAACCTACAACCATTAAGCAAATGGTTGTTTGCCGTTTAAAACTGTTCCCAGCATATTCTTTATTCTATCTTCGCTAATAACCTTTTCATTTTAGAACTGTTTACAGGCCTTTTTTTGAAGATAAAGACACGTGAAACGAGGAATCGCAGAAATTTATTCCAAGCCTCCTCATTTGTTAGGCATTATTTTTGAGTGCAGCAATTAGTCCATTGTGCTGGACGAGTAAGAAAAAAAAAACACACACACAAAAGAAGCATTTTCACAGAGTGCCACGCCGCCCACCATGTTGGGATTAAAAAGAAGTTGATATATGGTGAAGTACCGTCACCTGTAAATAGAGTAGACCACGTTTCATCAAGCTGATATTGCAGGAGAACATCTTGCTCGTGGTGTATCCCCCGAAGTCAACAACGTATGAGATGCCGGCCATCTGGGACGACGAATCATTTGCCATGTGGTCAAGACACATTACGCACGCTTGCTGGAATTCTTCGTATGATACAGTGTCTGGCATCCATGCTCCTGGGGGAAGACATCTCTTGTCAGAACTCATTTACATGCACACAAAATGAACTCCCTGATTAGATATGTATACTCTCAAAGTCGAAATGACCGGTGTAGAAAACGGGTTCACTAATCGTTATACCATAAGCTCCTGTTCGAAGGGAGCATTACTAAGCTTGTCCTTGGGTTTAAAATTAACTGAAGTTTTGTGAATCGTTAATCCACACTGATTGCTCCAGGAATAGTCTTCATAAAACAAAGTTAAAAGTGCGAGGCAACTTTCCCATTTCTATGCAAATTCTACATGTCTAATCGCAATCTGTCACCTATAAAGATGTGATTCCGGTTACAAGCATTCAAAGGAGGTGTCAAATTTGTTACATATAAACTATTGATAGTTACATAAAATTTGATGATTAGGTAATAGAAATCACTTGCCAATGTGGTCGACATCTATACTCAGTAAGATTATGGGCTAGATTTAACAGAGCTAAATAACTACGGCTTGATTATTCTGTTACGTCTTATAAAAAAACATTATCTTTGACAGTAGCGAACATTTTTTTAGCTTTTTTCTACATTGTCAGTTCTATTTATCATGAGTTAGAGCTAGGTTAGGTAATTACATTGAAAAGTATGACTCAGCGGTATTGTTTCTAAATAAACATAAATACTTGTCGCAGGGTAGGCACCCCTTCTCCTCTCGAAGGAAATTCAGAATAAAAGAGTAATTATTTTCTTTAACAGAATCTGCAATTATACATCGTTTGTGGCTTGAGATAGATCACAAAGGAACACATATTTGTTTTCAAGTTTTGCCTGTTGTCACCATGTCGATTCACCGAACCGTATTTTAGTATTTATAATGTTTTAATTTTAATTAACGCCGATTATTTCCAAAGATGACTTTTAACTTTAAAAGCGGGGAGACATGAATGCTTGTCTATTGCTTATAATTGTTACTCGCCATGTGCAATCTTATTTTTGGTTGTTCTTGTATTGTTTTTTCAGACGACTTGCAAATAATGTTCCCGTCCACTCATTTTATCTCGCTTGCGAATAACATCTATCAGCTGTCAATTTATTTGAAAGCGAGGCAAATAGAGGCATATGAACTGGATTTTGCTCGAAAAGCTCGTTACGGAGTGTTACTGATTTCCCTCTTAATGTGGTTAATTTAATTACTTCTGTGTGCATATTGGACCACTCATACTTAATTCTAGCTGAACGCACACATTTTAAACGCGAAAACGTCGTGTTTGTGCTGTGACAACCAGTACCTCTAAAAACTACTTCGCACAACGAATAATCTATGCGCAAAACTTGTTTTTGGGTTTTTTTGTTTTTTGTGACGCGACAAGGAACATAGTACGTAAACATATGCCAGAACCGTTTTCAACACTAATGAAGAAGGAAGTTAGCTAATTTGTTAAATCGTCATTTAATTAATTGTTCATCCAATGAACCGACCGTCTTACGGTAAACGCCGTGCAGTGAAAATTTTCTTTGCTAAGATACAGAAACCCATCACTCGAAACAGTCTTGAGTTTTATTTTAGTCTATAGAACAGTTCTAGCGTTCTGAGTGCACTTAAAAAACATAATAAAATGTTTCTATAATTTTAAATTTAAGAGCACGTTTTCTTCTTTGTGCACTATTTCACGCAGATAATCACGTAAATCTTGAAATATAGCTAGTGGCGGCTGAGGCATACGCCTGTAAGTTTTCCTTTGTTGTTATTTTTCACAACAGTGCGTTACGAATTAGTATGAGACGTCTCCCAATTAATGTTGACTTCGGTTTGGTTTGGTTTCCGGTTGATTATAAATATGCTAATTACCACTGAAAAGGTAGAGCAATGTAAATTCTTTAAACAAATGCTTAATGAAGCAAGCTTGTATCTGCAAATATATATATCTATACAAAAGAAAATAAACCGTTCATCCAATGATGGGCACAAGTGGGTGAGTGAGTTCCTACATATAAATGGCGTCTTTTACAACTTCGGAAGTCGAGGACAATGTACACCAGCAAGCACAACAGTAATTAGAGTGCAACATATCAAAACAGAAAAAAAGGCGATTTGTTTAGGAGTCACCCTAAACTCGCGAACATATTTAGTTTTCATAGCTAGTTGCTCAAGATATCCGCACTGAAGCAACACAAGCACCAAAGCCAGAGGGACAAGATACGGCGCTGTTTTGACCCTCTTGTCTTGGGCCTTGTGATATTTCGGCGCTGTTCTTTGCTATGAACTAACTGGCCCAAATCACTATCGTATTGATAGTTGCTTTAGTCCCAATCACCATAATTTATACTCCGGCGGCGCCTTTGAACATGCATCGTATTCTTTTTTGTTGTATAAGTTATTGGAGTGGTAACACGATCTACAGGAATTTTCTAATCTCGGTTTACTTCCGGTTGAAATTCCCAAAAACGTTCCCAACTATACTTCGTTTCAGCTTACGTCCAGACAATGCCGACGCTACTAGGTAATTGAACAAATCATGCAGCGTCAGAAGAGCAAGTTGCTGGGCCTTCTTTGTTTATGATTCGTTCAGGGATGATAGAATGCGTACATAGGCATCTCGAACATCATAATGGTGCACTTTTGACTTTGTCTGATTGGTCCTATCAGCTCGTAGTGTCGGCTACGTCTCGACTTATGGTGAAACGAAGCAGAAATGGTTCTTGGTTCCCGTTTGACTTCCAGGTCAAGAGGCTTCGGGCAAATAAAACAAGACGTACTTTTCAATGCTCAGACTAACTCCATGCTAATTAATAGGTTTAGAAAGGGCGAACGACACGAGGACAATGGAGGCACAAAATGAGGACAAATAAGACATTGATTATGCCCTTCGACACTATCATTATGTCGAAAGACAGACGCTAGGACCAAGAAGCTAGGACTTGGTCCTAGCGCTAGGACAAAGATCCGAAAACAGGACACGGGCGCTAGGACAAAGACCCGAAAACAGGACAGGCGCTAGAACAAAGAAGGCACGACGGCAACAGGACAGGCTCCACAAAGCCTGTCCTGTTGTCTTCGTGTCTTATTTGTCCTAGCGCCTGTCCTAAACTTTTTAATTAGTATAGACCAACTCAGCTAAAACCCAAGTTAATACAAGCCCATGTCAGTCTCCCTCCAGCCAATACCACCTAGAATGTAACCAAAGCCTGTGAATTAACCTCCACGAATCGTCATCGCACTGAGATGGTGTTAACTCGGGAACAGAGCCTGAGTCTTACGCCGACGTAAACATTCGGGTCTCATTTGTTTCTGCGTTTGATGCCACTGCGGGCTTCGATTGTTCTGGGTGCTGCTGCTCCGGCTCGCTGCACCGTGCGTGACCTAGTTAGGTTGTGGAGTGGCGCAAGGCGCTTACCGATTCTTGTAAGGAGAACTAAGCGGCCGCGGACGTCCCGTTCTGGCAACACGACGTGCAAACACTTCGCTTCTTGCTTCACGCTGGACGGCGTTAAGCCGCTGAACAACGAAGCGTAAGCGGCGCGGTTTCTGTAGTAGTTCTTGATGGTCTTCAGGGCAACGTTCACCTTGAACTTTCGGACACGCAGAAAGCGCAGAAGGAACTCTGGGTCCGTCCTTGCATTCAGGTCGGGCTCCCCTGGGGAAAACAAAACAATTTTGAGCGAAGACGAAGCTTTGGGTTTATTTTTATTGCGAGTAAATGAACACTTTGACATCATCGCTTTTTTTTTTTATTTAACGTATCGTTACTTCGCAATATTAGCATTTCCTTTGTGATTATTGCCGTGAAATCTATAGACATTTTCCACAAGGGCGCCGCCATCTTGAATTGACGTCAGTTCCAGTATGGGCGAAAACGTAACTTTGCCGTTGCCACGCCAATAGAAGACATTTAGGATATAAGCCTAACCGTCACACATTCTCGTTTTGGCTCGCCTCTATTTTTTTACTAGTTACAGGTTGAAACGTTTTACTTTTTTTTCGTCGCCCATACTGGAAGTGACGACAATTCAAGATGGCGGCGCCCTTGTGGAAAAGGTCTATACTCGTGTTCAATTCCTCCTGCCCAGCAACCAGGGTTCACGCGTTTTCTTTACTCTGAATTTTAAACCGACGCTTAAATATTTGTCAGTAAGCCTAATTCAATGACATGCCTTATTCTCGGGGAAGCATTTCGCCAATTTCACTTTTTATTTAACGTTTTTTTTCTGAACATATTTGAACTAAATTAAAGTTTTTCGAAAAACATTCACTCTGACCTTCAGTTTTAATTAAATAATATAGATCCTTAGTTGGTGCTATTCCAACATAGTAGGCACTTCAGAAAGGAACTTTTATATAAACTTAACACATTAATTTCTTTAGATGAACTTAATATGTTTCATTTTATTTTTTCTCATTTGTCGACTATTCCTCGCACCTTGGAAAAAAATCAAATCTTTGATTCACATTCAACAGAAAAGCAGCACAGACAATGATGAGAAGCACAAAGGTGAGGGGGCTGACTATGAGAGCAAAACCGAAACTGTGATATTAATGAACAAACACACCTGGACTACCATATGTTTTCCTGCTTAAGCTTTGCATGCTCTATTCGTGTGAAATAGTTTCCTATTTTAAGCCTAATAAAAGTTACGTTCATAAGGCCTAGATTGACGATCTGGAGAAGGACATGTTAGCTCAAGAGGCGAGTCTCCCTGATTTTTGGCGTATCAACTTATTTCATCTGTTTATTTTGAATTTTCAGAATCTTCGTAATGTTCCTAAAACATTACACGATACGATACAAAATAACAATGTACTTTTGTCCTTGGTTCATTAGTGTTTGTGAAAACCTTACGCTTTTTGTTGTTGTTTCTTCTCCCACCTGTGAAAACAAAATTTTGAGTCACTCTATTTTTTCGGTGGTCGTTTCATTCTTAGCTTCTTACCAAGGAGAAGCTGTGTTAGTTTCATCAACGCCTCCTTTAACCCATCTTCGGTTTCACCGAACTCTATTTCGGCTATCCTCTGGAGCTCCGGCGGCAGAGGCGCGATCTTGGTTTTCAGCGTATCGGAAACATGCTCGGCCTCGTCGTCCGATGACATAGTCTTCACCTGTGAGATAATTACATATCATTAAACATTCGTTGTAAGTGATATCAGGTTAGAATCAATATAGTCTGGAGCATATTCTTGGTCTTCGCGCCGGGCACGCACAGAGAAGTAACCAGATATAGTTTATCTTTAGTTACTTCTACTGTAAAGCAAATACGCTACTTTTTATATTGTCCCGAAAAGAAATGCTGTATGGTACAGTCGTGGGCGATATTAAAAAGCCCAGGCAAGCCTGTGGCTTTGAAGACATCCAGTTCTATTTAACGGAAGTAAGCTCAACTATCACGGAGGATGTAGTGTGTACCAGCGACATATCAGTGTCTGTTAAATTTCTGTCGTTACTACCTACTTGGTCTGCAAACGATCGCTCAATCAACATCGATTTCGGTGTGATTTTTAGATCAATCTTACGTACTCGAAAAAATAAAATACACCTCTCATCGTGTTTTATCTAATGCTGGGCATCGGTTAAAAATTTTAACCCGATTAGTCGCCACTTCTTAATCAATAAATTAATAGACTAATCGGCCTTTTTTATTTTCATACATACTATATTTAAAACGTCAAATTTACTTTTTTTTTATTTGCTGAATTCGTGATAAACGGCGCAGTATACAATTTCGATTAGGAATCAACCTCAACGTGTAGTTGAGAAGAGTTCAAAAGCACTCACACTCACCGATTCTTACTTCAGCTGCATGAGGCAAAGAGGTTCTTTGGTATTCTCCGGCAAAAATGACCTCCTTTGATTGTTCACAATAGATTCTGCGGCGCAAAACGAAGACTCGAGCGGCGATGAAGGAGCCGCAACACGTGTAGCCTTATCTACTTGTCTGGAGTTACAAATCTCTCCCCTACAGCTTGCGTTAAGTTAAAATTTCACCTAAAGTTTGCCACTCCTACAGGTATACACGACCACGTCTGAGTGGTGAAAACGTTTAATTTACTTTTTTTTTATTTATTAAAGGTGTACCGATTAACCGGTTAAAACAAATTCATCGCGATTAAAGCTTCAATGTATCAATAGGTAAGTTAATCGATTAATTGTCCAGCACTACTTTTATTCTGTCAACTTATTATCAAACGCATTAAAACTGATAGCTCAACTTGCCAAACTGGTAGTTTCAGCCGCGGTAATCGTTGCCTTTTTTTCTTTTTTGTTTTCGCGGAGCGCCTGCACAATTGGTGCTAAAATTAGGGAGTTCTGATGGATCGTTTTCGCCGTCCCGCAACGCTCTCCGCAACTCGCTACGAAACCCGAAATTCTACAGTCGGGGCCATCGGCGCTCAGGTGCAGTCGCGGCTTTCTCGTTGCGGAAAGCTTGGCGGGGAGGTGGGGGGGGAAGAATGTTGTTTACGAAAACTCCCTATTAGAAGTAAGCGACAGCTGGTGCAGCGGGAAGTGACGACAAGTATTCGAAAGCCTCGGAAGCCTCGACAATGGTGGAGCTTTCTTCTGACAGATAGTGCTGCAGGGCTTCCAAGCCACGCGCGCGACTGGGAGTATTGTTCTTGACACTAGGTAGCTCACTACATATGCGCAACTGGTTTTAAATGTGTGCCACTGGCGAGCCATTGACCCTGTACTTTTCAAAATTTTCAACGTAAAGCGCCTTTTCAAGAGGTACGTTAGAAACGGCCTTTGCATATTAACTCGCCCCAAAAGACAACTGCAAATTCATAACAAACTTGGGTGAGATAGATATGTTATTCTCGTCCTTTAAAATATGAATTTTACGACAAGGGGGTATTTTATGGCCATAGCATTATTAAGCTACAACTCGAGATTTTCAGCTATATGGATGTCCTGTTTTCTGGTCACGGAAACAGTCTCCCCACTAAATTTAGCGGAAAATTTGACGTCACGACCAAAGCACCAATTCAGTTTCCCCGTTAAATTTAGCGGAAAAACTGATGCCACGAAAACAAATTCCCCGCTAAATTTAACGTAAAAATTAACGTCAAGACCCATGCACCGATTCAGTTTCCCCGCTAAATTTAGCGGGGAAATTGACGTCACGACCTATGCATCAATTCAGACTCCCTGCTAAATTTAGTGAAACTATTGACGTCACAATCGGAGCACCATTTCAGTTTCCCCGCTAAGTTTGGCGGAAAAATTGATGTAAGAAGCTAGGCACCAATTCAGGTTCCATTCAAATTTAGCGGAAAATTTGACATCAAGACCTATGCATCAATTCAGTTTCCCCGCTAACTGTAGCGGACAACTTAACGCCACAAAAAATTGTAAACCTTCTGAAAAAAAAAATGAAAAAATGTGCTCCAGTTTTTGGTTGTCACGACCGAACACCAGCCCGTGTGTGCAACGATAAATGCTATCGCGTTCATAGATAATCGCCCCCGTGATTTTTACAATATTTTTATTTATTTTTTATTCAACGTCTTTTTTTGTTGCTTTTTTGGAGCAGGATCTCTTAATTCTAACTTATATAAGACTAAAGTCGCATGGATATAGAACCAATACACGGTCATTCGGAGCATTGTAACTGAGCTTTCATCAAGACGGGACAACTCTGGCTAGAAACTAACATGCTGAAGGTTCTTTGAGGCTTTCTCGATGAATCGAGTGATTGAAGATACCAAAGATATTTACTGAAAACAAAAGCGCTCTGATGAACGTGACATGCATGTGTAATTCAGAAAACTGTTTCTAATATGTCAGAGCACATGCAGTATTTACAGTCTCTTGGTTACGTCACCGCAGTGATTTATGCACAACTGAATTAAGTAGTACCAGTCAATAGCATAAGCTAGTATTGCCAATGACAATAAACAAACGTTGTACGAGAGTTGACACTCAGTATATTTGACCCGCCTCAATAAACAAAAAAATATATATTGCACTAACAACGTGTAATTATTTTGGTGGAACGAAAAATATTTTTTTTTTCACAATAAATTATATTTTTAGATTTTTGAATTGTTTCCGCTTCGCACTTTTTGTAACGCTTGGCACTATGAGAGCTGATAAAACGATGATTTATCTAGATTTTGTTTTGAGCAATTACTAATAGAAAGGCTAAAATTTGAAAGAAAACGGCCTGTTAAAGGGCTATATAGTATTTATATGGCCTTGTAATGCGGTACCTAAATTGGATTTTAGGTTCCCTGTTTGTTATATTCGAGTAAATAAATTGGCTTGCATTGATATCAAAATAATTTAGGCATTCCCCTTGTAGTAAAGACATATTCTGAAAATAATATGGTAAGATATATATTATAGGCTATGAAAAAATAACCGTATTTTTCGGCCCGTGGTAGATAAAATGTGCACCGCAGAAAGCTCGAACTCCGGGAGAATACGACGCTAGTGGTTGGGCTAGAACGCGAAATTTGAAAACATGACGTTACTTGGAAGAAAATATCATTGTGAAAAACGAAACTTCTCTGTGAGCGGACGTCCACCTAAGCTTACTATTGTCAAAACAAGAAATGGCATTCTGGGCGCCTGTAGCATCTATTGCAGTGAAAAAGAAAAACACGTCAGGCAAGATAGAAAACAGTATCCGCTCTCTTGTTTAGAAGTATTTTCCACTGATATAAATCCTACAAGCATCCGCAATTCCGATTATTATTTTGACAATATTAGGCTTAGGTGGCCGTTGACTCATAGATAGGCTTTATTTGGCTCAATTATCTTATGGTCCAGGTACCGTTATGTCCTCAAACTTTCGCGTTCTATTCCAACCGCTAGAGCATTGTTCTCACGGAGTTCAAGCGTTCTGCGATGCATATATAGCTTATTTACTCGGGCAGAAAAACACTGTTCACGTTTCTCGGGAACTCCATGTACAATTATTTTTATCTAAAACGTTCTCTCCTTCATTAATTGTATACGAAAGTTATCGCAGAAAAGGAAGAACCCGCCCTCTGCCGCAGTTGGCACTTCCACAGCTGTCATGCAGGTGGCAATTCTATGTTAGTATACCTGGTAGACTACGAAATTCTTCGTCCCGAGGGACGCTAGGCACAAATACGACTTTTTACATTAACACCAATTTCTGAAGGCTTCATTATTTGCTGATACATGAAAAAACCACAAACCCAATTGTAAATACGGTTTAAACACCACTATATTGCTTCGATAGCTGGTAATATGCGTTGTGAAAACGTCCTCGTGGAGGTCGTCGAATGTACGAGGAGAAACGAGTGGATACGTTCAACAAGGAATTATAGGTGTGGAAACGACAAACAATCATTCAATCTTAGAGGGAGGCTAGCGCGCAGTGCAGATAAGGGTGAAACATCCGACATCCATGGACGCAGAAGCCGCACAGAGTGCGGATTGCTGCAATCTCTCGGTGGGCGTACATTTCAACTTAAAGACTGAGGACTGACAAGAAAACAGAACTTACCTTTGATTACTCTTTGTGTTGTATAGTCCGTGGCTTCTCACAGATAATCCAGCATTTATGATGGTGATGAACAAGTAAAGCACGTAGGACGTAGGCCCTGCAAAAAAAAGTGCACCGACTCACTTTGATCTACCTTGCTTTTTTGTTGATGGGACTGGGAAATACGTACAGATACCGCAGGATGGTGTTGTAATCGTGCCAGCACAAATGAACTGCGCTTTCGAACCTAGAGATAACTGAGCGTACATTACGTCATCACGAAATATAATCGGACAACGCAGAGAAAGCGCACGGGCACGTTGCCAGCGTAGATATCGGAGAGGTTTCCTGCGTGACCCGCTTTCAAACTCCTGGAGGCGGGGAAAACGCGAAACATGGTGTTATGTGGTAATTTTCCTACGGCAGATAAGCTTGCTTAACGTCAGTCCTGAGAGTTCTTTCTATGGCTCGATTATTTAACCCTATATGCTGAAACATCACTGAAGCGATAATTTGTTATGTCATTTCACAATGATATTTTATCCGACAGGCAGTAACATTGAATCTCCGGCTGATAAATCATAAATAGTTCACTGAGATTTCTAAAATAAATTTATTTATGAGGCGATGAACAATAGCCTAATTTAACTGACCTAAGCTTTGCTATATATTTATTTCGAAAACAACTTGAAACAACTGTGACATAACTTTGCTCCCATTAGAAACTAGAAACGCGAGCGAACTCCCTTTTGTACGTGCGTTTGTTCGTATTTAGTGTTTTAGGCACAGAATTAAGCTTGTAATATGTTTTTAGTATGAATAAATAATAATATAGTTGATAATTATTGCCTTAACCCAGTGTGAGTATATGAAGCAAGTTGGGTGGCCAAGTTGGTATTCATGGAAAGTTCTGAAAAACAGTGCACAAGAGAATAGCGAACGCAGCATGTCAAAGACAAAAGCAAGTAGCGAGAGCAGAGTAGTTTTGAGCTAATATCTATTTCTACAAATCAAGAGACAATGCTTATTGGAGGCTTGCGATCTTTAAAACTGTTGTGGCAAGATAAGCTGTTCGAAGTGCGTTCGACATTGATGCATTCAGCGAATATTCGTCACGAACAACAGCCTGCCGAACATAAGATTTATGCAAGTCGAGAGACAATATTAGTTTCCAACAATAATAAATTGACAAAAATAAAAAAGCAACAATAGGAAACTACGCTCAGAGCCAATTGAAGCATGTTGCTTTTCAGAATGCCACAAAAGTGTGGATTGTGAATTTGCAGCATTAGCTGTCAAAATAATGATAAAATGACCAAGCAAGGTGGATAGGGCACCCACTCTAGGGAAGCCCTGGTTTTTAATAAAATAATTCGGTACCAGCATCCCGCAGGAAGCATCATCGTCAAAATTCGACCACCTTGACCTGAGCCAGATACACTCACTTGTAATTCATGAGCCGACCTGTTGCCTAGAAAGCACCGAGAATGTCCTAGGAAAAAAGAGTCTCTTTCGAGGACACCGTCCGCGAAGAATGTGAAACTGGGTCAACAAGCTCCTCGGTCTTGCACGCATATCGGATTAACTTGAATATTTATTTGAAAAAGGCTGTTGTGCGGGGGCAGGCGTCCATCGGGGTCGGCTTCTCTGGTAAAATATCAGTTCTTACAAACCCACCATTAGAATATTATTTTTTAAGGAGTTTCGTTATCCTTTGTGGAAGTCCTGAATGTAGCAACATTTTTATAACGACCGAGGTATATATATAAGAGCAAAAGAAATTGTTTGTACCTAAATAAATACGCACCCGCTTGATGAATTTTCGAAGGTGAGCTAAGACTGAAATAAAGGTTTACATTTATGGGATTCTGTTAAATTCGTACAAGCATCTTAACTAATTGAACCGTGTGTAAAAAGAAATCACAATTTATAAGGAGTAACGGCATGACACGAAAATGCAATAACAGCGAAGAGTAAAAAAAACCTGCTTTTTCTGTGGCTTCTGTCTAACCAGATTCAAAGATTGGCACCTCATCGGTCGCCCGTATATCTCGGTGCCCCAGGCACGGCGCCGTTTTCGCGCCAGTTTTTTGCAATTGAATTGGAGCTTATTTATACACCAACGCAGGTTTTCTCGTTGTATTGAGCGGGAAAAATGCATTCGTGTAGAACGATACATCAGGTTTTCCCGCTAAAAGGTCCCTGTAAAGCGATAGAGCCGGGGCGGACGGATACGCAGAATCTCATGTTTTAGTGAGTTTATGAACCCTGTCTATTTAGAACATCGCAAAACACGCGCCCACAAATCAAGGTAGACTTACCGCATATACGCCGAGTGCCAGTCAAAGACCGATGCAGTACGTGTCTACTTCTATTACATGCCCATACGCCTCTCGCGCTGCGTTTTCGAAGTCACGTACGAGCTGTCCCACACTCTAAAAAAGTATGTGCGTCTACTTCCACGCACAACACTAGGAGAGCCAATCAGCGCAACTTACGGAGGAAGCACAGCAAATGACAATGGCGAAACCTATGTTTAGACCAAAAAAACGCAGTCTGAGTTGTGACATTAAGTAATGCAAGCGTGTCGTTTTGCATTGCTTAATGTCACAACTCAGACTGCGTTTTTTGGTCCAAACATATCTTTCCGCATCGTCATTCGCTGAGCTGCCTCCGTAAGTTGTAGGGATGGGCGAATTTTCGGTTATTCCGAATAGCCCATCGAATTCTGTTCTATTCGGCATTCGCCTCGAATCGAATTTAAGTATTCGACAAAATCGAATTATTCGAAAATATCGAATTATTCGAAATTTCTGAATACTCAGGCTTTGATTTCCGGCCAGGTGGCGCAAGCTTCCGACCATTTCGTGCACCCGAACTCAGTACACACCTGTCGACCGATCGCCAGAGACATCACTTCTGCCAAATCAACGGCCAAAATGGCGTCGATGGCGTGCTCTTCAGAGTGCGGTCGCCTTTGTTGAGAGCCCTGCGAACGCAATTCTGAGTCCACCGCCTCGCGCTCGACGTACGCCAACCTGATTCGGAGCTTTTACTCAAAGCTCTCCGAAAAGGGTGCCGCACGCGGCGAAGCCTGTGAATCAATTTTGAAGACTCCCACCGGGACGACCACGACGTTGGTCACTCATCTGAAGAGGCATCCTGGCAAGTACAAAGCCTACCAGGTTCAGCGTCAGCGGAACCAGGGCCTGACCACAAGAAAAGATGAAACGAAAGCAAGTTCATCCCAGTCATCGGTGGCTACCGTCTTCAAACCGAAGCTACAACCAACGGCGCCGAAGGCAAAGGAAATGACCAAGAAAATCGCCACGTTCATCGCTCGTGCCTTCCAGCCGTACAGCGTAGTTGAAGACGAAAGTTTCATTCACATGATCAGGTACGCGATTCCTGAGTATGTTGTTGCGTCGCGGAGAACATTTTCAAGAACTGTCATTACAGACTTGTACGCTGCGAAAAAATCTGAACTGAAAAAGCGTATTCGAGCCATCTTCGAAGGCGCAGTCGAGTGTTACACGTTGGCAACTGATGGGTGGACTTCGAGAGCGGGCGAAAGTTACGTGTGCGTGACCGTTCACATACTGGATGAAGACTTCGTGCAGCACGTGTACGCTTTAACCTGCAAGGAAATGCCTGAAGAGCACACCGCAGAGAACGTTTTGCGCTTCCTCCGAACAGTCGTTGAAGAGTGGGATCTTCCTGACAGCATCCCTATCTTTGTCGTCACGGACAATGCAAGGAATTTTGTTTCAGCCGTCGCTAGGTCGCCGTGGTTGGGCCTCCAGTGCTTTGCACACACGCTGCAACTGTGCATTAACGACGCAAAAAAAAGAAGTTGCTATCTTCTCTCAGCTTTGTGCAAAAGCAAGATGCATTGTGGGACACTACAAGAGAAGCGCACGAGCTCGCGGGCGACTCATCGAGATCCAGAAGGACATGCACATGAATGCTCTGGAAGTAATCCAGGATGTCCCCACTCGTTGGAATAGCGAACATTCAATGATGGAAAGATTGGTGAAACTGCGTGCCCCTATTTCCGCAGAACTTTCAGAGTCGGATTTCGTGGAGAACTTAAGCACAAAAGAATGGAAACTGATGGCTGCTGTAGTAAAAGTATTGCAGCTCCGGCAACAGGCCACGGCAGAGTTGTCGGCTGATAGGTATCCCACACTTTCACAAGTGATTCAATTGCTTCACTGTACACATGTCGTACTTCAGGAGCACAAAACCGGAGGTGAAGAAGCAGCACCATTTGCTTACTGTCTTGCACGCAGTCTTGCTACAAGGTTTCCTGATCTGAAAATGTTCCCTGTGTCTGCACTTGCAATGCTGATCGACCCACGGTATAAGAACATTTGCTACATCACAGAGAGTGCAAAGAAATGGGCAAGGGCTTTGCTCACGACCGCAGCAGAAGAGCTTGCGCCAGCACCAGCAGGAGCATGTTCCAGACTCTCCCAGCAGTGCAGGCCCAAGTCACAGTGCAACCACTTCAAGTACTGTGTGGGCTGTTTTTGCCTCTTTAAGCTCCAGTGCACACTAGGAGACTGCACATCAACCTGCTGCCGGACAAGTGACCGACTACCTTAGTGCCCCTCTGTTACCTCGCTCAGGTAGGCCACTGGAGTGGTGAAACGCTCGAGGTAGTCATTTGTACCCAGGCCTAGTCAAGGTTGCTCAGAAGTACCTGTCCATCCCTGCCACGCAAACAAGGAGTGAGAGACTGTTCTCAACAGCAGGCAATGTGGTGAGCAGCCGGCGGGAGCTGCTTTCACGGAAAATGTAGAGCAACTTGTCTTTCTTCATGACAATCTGTAACTGATAATAAAAAAAGACTTCCGACACAAGATGTTCCACTTCTAATAAAATGTTATATTAAAGCTGATGTGCACCTACGTTTTTCTATCGTACGAAAAGCTTTAATGAAGTGCTAGAACATGGAAATTTGCAAGTATTGCACGAACACTTGAAATTAACATTTACAGTACTTCTAATACCAAATAAGGGCAAATATAAATCTATAGTTCAAACATATCTTGGTATCTGTTGCTTGTATTATTCGAACTATTCGATTCGAAATTATTCGGCCAAAATCAATATTCGCTTCGAATTCGATTTGGACTCAAAATCCACTATTCGCCTATGCCTAGTAAGTTGCGCGGATTGACTCTCCGAGTATTGTGCGTGAAAGTAGACGCACATACATTTTTCGCCTTTTTTTTCGTACTGTGCGTGTTTTACCTCTATCGGTATATGCGCTTGTGTTACCACTGACTGTCGTCTGCTTGGTTAGTTGAAGCATACTGTATGCTTTCTTTTTTTAAGTACGTGCTGATGTTTTGTCTTTCTCTCATTCGCGTGTATTTTGTATTAGAATATAGTCACCTTGTCTCCTCCCCCCTCATGTAATGCCTTCGGGCGATTTGAGGTCAACAAATGAAATGAAATGAAATGAAATCACAACGTATGAGTTGCGTGTAAAATGGATAAATACATGAATGAATAAAAACAGCCTGACTTATGATGTTCGCGCTTCATGCTTCGTGATTGGTTCTTCGGAATTCTTCACGGCTAATGTCGCAATCTTATTGGCTGGGAAGCGATAGTTAGATGCTCGGCACTGGCCACACCTTACCTTGCTTAAATAAATCAATCACTGAAAGCAAAAAAAAAAAAAGTAACATGCTCTACTTTGTATTTATACACTCATTAAATCTCAACTTTTGAAAGTTCTGAAGGAACGCATACATGGATGCGTGCAACACAGGAAGCTTTGTGGTATGTGCGTATTCCCGCCCAAGAAAAAAAAAAACATTAAAGTTCTAAATTTGCTGTTTCTGCAATTTTTAAACAAGCTTTTAATTTAAAAGAAAAATCCAAAACCGGGCGGATGTTAAGGTTACATATTTTTATAAAAGGTAAACGAAACCGCGTATCATATATTTTATATGTTCCAATGGGAAACGGAAAAAAAATTACTGGATCAGTACCAAGATTTCGCAGCATTTTGACGGGGGTGAAAGTCGCCCGGGTTTTATTAATTTAATAATAAACACTTCAGTGTTTTCATCTTGTTATTTGGCTGCAGACTTCTTTTTATCCATGCAATCGGTTCTTGTGAAAAAATGGCATCGGACCCATAAACCCGTAAGTAGGTCAATGCCAACATGGAGGCTATCAGCTCCTTAAAAAGCTCGGCAGCAAAGCTATCATTTTATATCAGGCCAGTGAATTCACAAAGATAGCGCGAACGAGACAGACTCAACGCAGGCGCAAGGAAATTATAAGCAAAAGAAAAAATTCCATTGCGATTTGTGTGTTTAAATGCATATGTATAAAACCTAATGTATAGTTTAATCGAATTTTTGTGCTGTAAACGTAGTTTCACTAAATAGACTGGAAGTAAAAGTACGATTGTACTTTTAGTTGCACACGTTCACTTGTACACGTCACTGAAAAAAGTAAGAAATTACATTTACAATTTCCCATTGCTAAATTGTAAGTGATTACAGCTACAATTACACTTTCATAAAGGTATATTCTGACCGTTACATAAGAAGGGTAATTCGGTACATTCGCGGCGTTACTTTTAACCTTACTCTCCTAGGGCAAGCCACAAAACAAAAGTGCTATGAAAGCGGTTATTATTGCCGCCAGTCACACTTTTGTGACTTTAAAGGGCAACTCGGCTCAATTTCGAAAAATTTAGGCTTACTTATGATTCCAATTCACAAAGCACAGCTAAACAGCTCTGCGTGTTCGCATTCGCGAAATGTGGAATATTATTTGTGTAATCCTAATTTAAACATCAGCTGATACCGAAACCGAAACTTCGGTTGCGTCAGGCAACATTGGCCTCGGGTCGTCAGAGTCATGGCACGTCACGTCGAACCACGTGGTCTTGTGACGTTCGGGAAGGAGCGAGAAACAGGATACGCGCCGCGGCAGCCGCGGGCAGGCGGGCAGTTCGCTTCACTTGGCGTGGATGGTGATGGCCCGGAGGAGAGGAGGAAGGGGAGAAGACGAAAGAGAAGGGGAGCGGAGAAACAGACCGATAAGAGCGCAGGCCAGCGCAAACTAGCGGATCCGCGTTACGGTGATCACGTGAACGCCGTTCAGCTAACACCGGGAGGAGAAAGTCATGACGTCATCGTTCAATTTCGCTCTCAGAAGTAGAAACAAACAAAATGTGAGAATGACGTTGACATGCCTCTGACGTAGTGGCTCAATGTCGGCTGCTCCAACTCCGTGGCATTGACTGCGCTGACGGTTGTGCCTCGCGCCGCACGCTAGATTTTGCCGATTTCGGCGACTTGGCTCGCTTGAAGGTTTGCTGGCCAGTTTATTAAATATATAAACGGAATTCAATCGTAATATTTGACATGGGGTCTTTCTATATGATACTGAAGAGGGCTACATAGTTTTCTAAATATCAAAAATGAAGCGGAGTTGCCCTTTAAGCAACATCTGGCTCCAAAATCTCATCAGACAACTTGCCTCGTTTTTATGTAAAGATGTCGTCCGCCGCGCTGAATACCTCTTCAATCCACCTTTTCCACCTCGCTTATGGTGAAAACATCCAACGGGTCATAACAACCGACGAGCCAAAACATCCATTAGATCACGTGACACAAGTGTCGAAACATCCAACGCGTCAAAACATCCATCCGAGACGAAACATCCATAAAAACAAAACGTCCATAGAGTCAAAACGTCCACCGAGTCAGAACATCCATCCGATTCGAAACATCCATAAAAACAAAACGCCCATAGAGTCAAAACGTCCATCGAGTCAGAACATCCATCCGAGTCAGAACATCCATAAAATCAAAACGTCCATCGAGTCACAACATCCATCCGAGTGAGAACATCCATAGAGTCAAAACGTCCATTGAGTCAGAACATCCATCCGGAGGCTTGCAAGCCTGGAACCTGGAAAAGTTTGAAGATTTGTATACAATATATTTTTTGTTAACTTGAGTCACTCTTGTACTTATAGCTCTCATATTATTTTTAACCTTTCTGCATAAGGTTGTTTGCGTGGATGTATGCATGGTGTTATAAATTGTGAGCATGACTTTTTTGTACTTACTGTGAGCATGACGTTTTTTGTATTTATTGAGAGCATGGCTTGTTTCTACTTAATTACCTCATACGAAGACTTGGGTCGTTTTGATGGACGAAAATCTAAATATGTAAATAACTTGTAAGATAACGCTTGTACTTAGCGATGACAGTTGTGGGAATAATGCAATTTACCTTCACTCTCAAGAAAAAAGGGTGTCAAAAGGTGTATTCTTACACCCTTTGTCCCATATAATACACCCCAGAATTTCAATTCGACGTACAGTGCCCTGCAGTCGAACCGAAGGCCCGAAACCTTACGAGCGGCTTCATAGCCGTGTGGTACAACATTTTAAATAGCTAAAGTACGTATCAAAGACCACATAAAGAAAACACCGAGTTTTTACAGTACGGCCAAGAAAACCCGGATTATTGTTTTCGTGTTCAGTAAAACGTACATTAGCTATTCTATTTTAATAAGTTGTACCACACGGCTATCAAGCCCCTCGTAAAATTTCAGGACGTCTGTTCGACTGTAGGGCGCTGTATGTCGAATTGAAGTTTGGGGGTGTATTATATGGGACAAAAGGGTGTAAGAATACACCTTTTGACACCCTTTTTACTTGAGAGCGTTCGCCAGGGACATGATCGCTGCTCGGCCACATGTATCTTCACTGGACGCTGCTCCGCTGGAGCAATTTGCCAAGTATTTTGACGTGTTCTGGCTTTCGAACACAGTTGTCAAAGATAGCTGGGGCTAGTTTGAGTACGATGGACCACGCACCACGAACGTTAGAGAAGGGTGGCATAACGGACTTCACAGCCGGCAGATGAGTCATCATCCAGACTTGGCTGAATTCATACAGTCCCTGCAAGTTATCCAGCATTCCTCGCAAAACAGGATCCAGGATCTGCTCTCCCTTAGCGAAAAGTCGTTCAAAATCAGTATACTGAAAGTATACTAATAGTGAACTTGGGGTATCTACTGAAATCGTACTAGTTTCACACTTTTATGAAACAAAATAGTATAGTTTCAGTACAGCCCAAGTACATATGTAGTATACCATAAGTGCACATCGAGTGTACTTTTAGCATACTATAAGTGCGCATTTAGTACACTACATGTATGCTTTTAGTGTACTAAATGTACACTACCAGTACATATATGCGGAGTGTCCCAAATAACTTGCCCAAACTTTAAAAACAAAACAAAAAACGGAGCGTTCTGCGGGAGTGAAACCAACTGTAGACTGTTAGAAAGTCTCTTGCGAAAGTGCACGAAATTGTTTTAGTGCGCCTAGTTATTTAATTAAGAGTAACAAGCTAACTTTTGAAATCTTCGTTTAAAAGCTGAGGTGTGAAAAGGAAAGTTGCAGAGCGCATTAAGAAACACCCAATTAAACCATTTTCAACAAGGTGCACTTTGCATGCTCCTTTTCTCTAGCCTTCAAAAAAAAACGCCCGCGAAATACAAAAAAATACCGCGTGACAACTCGCTTCCCCAATCACGGCGTGCGAGCGCGCCGTGAATGTGCGTTCTTTGAAGGCCGGAAAAAAGCACGAAAACGTATTATGTTTCAAACACTTTAATTGGGCGTTTCTCAATGCGCCCTGCAACTTTACAATTGATATCTTGGCCCTTAAAAGAATATTTGAAAGGTTCGCTCATTAATCTTAGTTATTTACATAACCAGGCGCATTAAAAAAATCTGTGCACTTTCTCAAGACACTTGCTAACGACAGTTGATTTCACTCCTGCAGAGCCCTCCGGTGCTTTTTAAGTATGGTGCAAGTTATCTGGGACGCCGTGTATGTCGGGCGTTCTGAATGGAAAGAACGGTCTCAAATTGACCAGAAAAATCGGCGCCTGCATTTAAAAAGCTGACTTTTCAAAGGTGTTTTTTTGAACGGCTGTATTCCCAACCTGTGAAATTTCATCTCATACAGCTCCATTCTCGTGAAATGTTAAGAAACGCCGTTGACAACTCAATTGATGATGATAATGCAGAGGCGCCACCATCGGGAGATGCACTCTTAAAAATGAGTCAGGAAATTAGCGAGGAAATCTTTGGCAGCTCTATTCCTCGTGAGAATGACGTACCGGCGTCTTCTGAAGCTGTGTGAGAAAAGCCATAAAGAAGAGGTGCACTGCATTTTTCAACTGAAAGTATGTATGTGTAGCATACAAAGATTATGATCAGTGTTCTTCGCGTAACTGATAAGACAGAAATTGAAATCCTACTTATCACTTTATTCAAGTTTCCGAGCCTGCCTCACTGTACACTCTCGTTTTTGATGATGGTATGTCATTACATCCTGCGTAAAAAGAGAAGAGAAAATTACCCTATGCCAATCTATGATATAACATCACATAATTCGCTCAAAGGACCACTATGTGAGGAAGGCAAGATAGTAACAACTTCATCCTGACAAAAGGGTGAGGAAAATCGGACAATATCGTTTCTGAAAACCTGATACCTGAAAGAAGCTCTAACACAGAGCAAACAAAATGATTGGCATTTTCTTAATGCCTCCTTTTCTTTTGCTGTGAACACACATACAAGTCATACGCTATTACACATTCAGTGGTGCGGCTTAATTTACGATAAATACTTTTTTTATATAACTTCGAGCTTTTAGAGAAAAGATTCAATATAATGGGCCGGACATAAATGGTTGCTATGAACTTTACACATAAATGGTTGCTATGAACTTTACACATAAATGGTTGCTATGAACTTTACACACATTTACACATTATCTGATATCATAAAAGCACTAGAGCAGGGTAGGGCTGTACTGCATCAATTATAAATTTCTAACCAATTAAAAGTTGGCATTTATTTAATTTATTAGTATTGGCTATTATTCTTTGACGAAGAATAACTGGGCGAGTTGGTACGTTGGTAGTCTTTCAACTCCATCGAATATTCAAGTCCTTTTAACATTTTTTTTCATGCTCTTGCTTTTTCTAACTGCTCTGCCTTTTGTAGCGGCTTTCACCGCCACTAAAAAACGTGACATCCAAACTCACTTTATTCACAACACAAAATCGCAAATTTGGAAAGCGTGCCGCTTCGGCATACGCAAAGAGATCGTCCGTCTCTACGGCACAGGCATCAGCACGGGCAAGAAATCATGCTGCTCGCTCTTGTAACATTTTTCACGCTCCCGCTTTATGAAACAAATCGTTGACCAGAGACTGTTGGAACCACACCTCAGAACTAGCATGACCTGTGATTGCTTGAACTGCCGTCAGCGTGTACTTGAACGCTCCGCAAAAGCGTCGTCGGGCGACCGTCGTAGGGACGGCGCCCAGGACAGGCCCTCGGCTGGCCCTCGGTTCCGCCGCACACGAATCTTTCTCACTCTGCGGAGAGAGCCATAAATTCTGAAGATACGCTCTTTTCAAATAACGAAATAAAACCGGGTAGAGCATAGTGAGAGTCAAGCATAGCTTAGCAAGCACACGGTACAAGACAAAGTTTGAAACAGCGGCGCACTTCGCAGAAACAAAAGGAACTTACTCACCTTCGCTTGCACCAGTCGGCCATGACTGTCCGCCACTTGCGACGCTGTGTCTCACACCTCTCAGTAATCGCTTGCTATTATTGAACACGGTATTTGTCAGTAAGCTCTCTAAAATATCCGCAAAAACGGCTAAAACGTAAAAAGGAAGCGATGCTCGAACTCTCCGGAACTCCAACGGTGGCCCAACGGGCCGAACGGAAGCCGCGGAAGCTGATTGCAAGAGCGATGGTCTTGCGCAGTTTTCAAAAGTCTCTTCTTTTTGTTCTTTTTTTTTTTTGAAGACAAAACTAAGCAAATCAATATATTAATAATAATAATATCACTTTATTATATTCGTAAAAATTAACAAAACGTTTAGTCTATCTTAGGTTTTATCTAAACTTTCGGTTTTCTTTTTCAGTGTAAAACCGAAACTATATCAAGCAATTTCTCCCTTGTCGCCAAGGCTATTTTGATTCATCAGCGCATGCTTGCACCGCTGGTATTTCGGCTTTTCTGGAAGGATCGGCTCTCGCGGCACATAAATAATGAGGGCAGCCTCGTGTTTTGAAACAATGAGCGTGCCCGTCTTTTTTGACGAGGGAAAGACACGTTACATTTACGTCGATTTTTTGCAGTGTGGAAATCTCGATCGACGGTGTTGTTCGTTGTTGCAATTGTCAATCTCTTTTCACGTGAATTGAGATGTCAGAGTTTTGCAAGATAAATCTACACCATGAAACACTTTCGGTGAAAGCTTGAGGTTGTTACATAACGGCGCCGATTTCTCCAGCCAATTTCAGAGCGAGCTTTCATTCATATCATCACTCCGCTTACGCGGTTCGGAAGTTGATTTGCGCTGCATGCGACCGTGCAAGGTGGAGGATCTTATGTCCCCATTATTAGCCGGGGTTTCTTTTGCCTCCTGTCCTTTTGATTGTTGTGGATGCAGATATCTGAAACAGCGTATAGTTACGTTGAGACCTGCATTACAAAAACACCGGATTATCCTGCAAACGTAATTTGTCTACTAGCCTATGAGGCAGCACGCAAGTGGCGGTACACTTTGAAAACAAAGTCATGTGCATGTTTTTTCATCAGCAGCATTAAACACTTGGTGCGATTGCCCTCGATCGCCCAGCTTCCGAATAGTGCTAACAGTTTTTTTAGAGTAAATTCTTATTCTTCAATAAAGGTAACAAATACAGCTCAGGGAAAATAAAAGCCATCTTTGCAATAAAAGTAGACTGTTCAATTGATAAATATAGTAGAAATGACTAGCTAAAATAATTATTGACAAGTTAGATAACGCTTAGTAAAACATATAAAATAGCGCAACAGAAACAAGGACAAGAAGTAAACTGTTTACTTCTTGTCCTTGTTTCTGTTGCGCTATTTTATATGTTTTACTAAGATGAACCAACTAGCCCAACAACGTACCTTATTAGATAACGCTACTTTCCGTGGCGTACAATGTAGCTAATTTTTCTATTTGTGCTTTTTTTTCGGCGTAAGTCCATGTTGTATTTGCGACGTAAGTATGCTCTGACAGTGCCGGTCGTTTCCCCGGGGAACTTTTGGACCACGTGGTCTGCAGTGAAATGAGAAATGAAGCATCCCTTTGTCACATTACGTCAGCTATACCCGGTGATATTTTTTAATCAACTGGTTTCAGGAAAATTGGGGGCTCATGTCATGTTGATGCACTCTTCATGCGTGTCGTGCGACTCGGCGGACATTACATGGGTGAATAACCGTGGCAACATCTTTTTAAGTAATTAAAATCCGTAAATTTACTTTTTTTATTATTGCTGTTTTAGAGGCAGTCGTTATTGGAGCCTAACACAATCAAAACTATTCACGAAACAGCAAGGGGCTTTAAGATATTTATATATCTAATTTCGCACTTTTTCCCTCGATTCAAGAACCACGCGCGGCAGGGGCGGGCAAAGTGGAGAGTGAAATTAGCAGTTTTGACATGGCATATCGGTGATGGCATGTTTGTTTGTGTTAGCGAGAACTTCTCATACTGGAGTTCTATGCATTATTTAATTTTCTAGTGAAGTTACAACCCTCATAAAGTGCTGTCGCATTCAGCATGAACGAAGTTGTACTCTTTTGAAAGCGTGCCTTTGGTGGATGCTCCAGCATCATACTTCCAACGGTTCGACTGAAGGGAATACGTAAGAATAGCATCCTGCGCTCTGTCCAGTGCGCTGTTTTTAATCAGGCGACGAAAGGCAGGGTTTTAGCTATGAATAACCCAAAACTCGTCACCTTTTCGCAAATTGTTTCAGTTGGGCTAGAGTTTATTCATAGCCCATTTAAAATTGAAAATTCAACATGGTCAATTACACTGTAAGTTAAAAAAAAGTTAGACAACGTACTGTTAAGTTTATTTACTCAACTAAATTCCTCCGAGCTCTACAAATGTTCTGTGAAAACGGCATCGGCCTATCTATCACGTTTTTAAAGTGTTGATGTTAAAAATCGCACTATATATATATATATATATATACCCGTTATTATAATTTGAGTACACCGACTGCAAGCACTGAAAGTAGACCTTTAGTATACTCAAGTGCACTTTCGGTATACTGATTTTGAACTACTTTTTACCGCGGGCACTACGATTCTACTACATGTACTAGTTTTGTACGGACGAGTATACTTTCAGTCCACCGCCATTTTTACTGGAAGTATACTTTAAGTACACTTAAAGTATACAATCAGTACAAAGACCGCACCGAAAGTATACTTTTAGTATACTCCAGTACACTTCGAGTGTACTGATTTTGAACGACGTTTCGCTAAGGGCTTGGATCCCCTCGTGGTGGCGTCTGCACCGGCAGTTCAAGGAACCAGACGTAACAAGCGGCTGCACGTGGAGATGGCTATGTTTTTGTGCTACTTTGATGCGGCAGTTGCGACAGTTCAAGTCGTGGTCAACTGCGTTGACAGGATTTCAATAATTAGGGTCCTATAGAAAGAAGTGACTCGACCTGAAAATTAGTAAATTTTATTGATATAGTGCTTGCACACGCAATAAGCCGTTTCGAATGCCTCGGGCGATACTGTTGTAAGATATCATAGCGTCACATCTCATAGTAGAAGTCGGGGTACAAACTATACTTCGTTAACCCTTTGGCCTGCAGTGCGGTGGAAGCGCTGTGGAAGCCATCTTTTCGCAAGTGCAACCAATGGCATGCTTCTTCTAGTTTGACATCGTTCTCCCCGCGTAAGCATATACGGAGATAGGGGCGATCACGTGGTGTTACGCCGACAGGTCTGACGAGTGTGCAGTTTATTCTGCACTGTCAGCTTCGGCGCGAAGGGAACACAGTTTGATGAACCACGACTGTGCATAGGCACCTAAACAGGCAATAGCAGCCCTTCATCGGTCTCCAAATAAGGCCTGGAGCATAAAATATTCTGGGCCTTCCGTGTGCCTGTTTCTCCAGCGTCTACCTCTCGTTGAGCCATTACTCTGCTTTTCCCAGCTTACGCTATACTCAACGTTACTAAAACACTCAGTTGGGAAACTCCCATAGAGACAGCTTTGAAAAAGTGGCCCCAATCTGTCTCCGAGCACCGAGCTAATGACGAACACAACGCCACCATTTCTCCCGCAGCGGCTTCTCGAAGAACTGCACGTGACTTCTATTTTGGCTTAAGAACAGATACAGAGGTTACAGGTGTGCCATCCCCGTCTCCCCGGCGGACGCGCCGCGTTCAGCTACTGACGTTAAAATGCACCTAGGTCAGGACGTGCTACCTGAAAGGCCCGCTGAGGCATGGTTGTATGAAAACAATATTAATTGTTCCGCAAAACCTTGCGAACTAAAGATGATAAAAACATCACGCGCCCATCATTTGGTACTAAACTCCAATAAATTTCATACAAAAAGAATCTTTTCCGTTTGTTTTTACGCAAAAACAGGCTTTCAAAAAGCTCAAGGTGACCACAGTACAGACAAACGATAAAGAGTGGCGCTGTTGTCGCATTTAGCTCGGTCTCGGTGGACGCCAGCGGCCCAAGTTTCGACGGCGAGTTTCCCAACTGAGTGTTTTAGTAACGTTGGCTATACTACTACACGATTCCGGACCAATTGCTCGTCTTTAACTTCAGAAGATTTTCACCGCTCCCCATGTTTACTCCACTTGTGGCGTCTTATCTAGTGCTATCACAGACACTGCTCAGAGCCCATCGCCCGCTTTGCTGGTCCTCCGCGTTTGACATGTACTATGCTCGAACCGGTGAAGTCCAAAATACACATTTCAATTTTCTATTCTTAATTAGGCGTTCAGCTCAAATAATTTGCAGAAATCCTTTTCCCTGTGTATATAAAACCATATGTTCTTTTTAAAAATTCTTTTAAGATACCAGTTGCATAGCTGCATGCTAAAGAATATTTTATACGCAGTAAGTTTCATTATATCGTTTTCAAGCATGCAATCCGCTCACCGCATCATGGAGCCGTCCCCCCCGCGCATGCCTGTTCCTCCTGGGTTGAATACAGAGCGGAACACTAGAAGCGGTTTTCACTAGCTCTGATACGATACGACAGTTGCAGGGTGTACAGCATCAACGACCAGTGTACGGTGCACTAGAAAAAAAAAAAAAAAGACAAAGCGCAAAGTAGAAATTTTCCACTCGTTCTCTGTGCTTGTCTTCTAATTCCTTAAAATGTGAAAACATTGTTCGTCTCTTTGTCATTTATTTATGTTGATTGAGGAACATATGGCCTTGCTTACCAGATTTTGAAAAGTCGGTTGCGCAAAACAACAAGACTTTCAAATAAACAGATATAACACCACACAATCAAGCTTTATATACCTGAATCCGAAACTGGCACACGTTCAAACGATCAACGAATCAAAACATCCGTCAGAGTCAGAAAATTCAACGCGTCAAAACGTCTAACAAGTCTTAACATTCACAACTGGAGTTTGTCTCGATGGATGTTTTGATGCGTTGGATGTTCTGACTGGGATGGATGTTCTGTGTCGTTGGACGTTTTGACGCGTTGGATGTTTTCACTCCTATGGATGTTCTCACTCGTTGGACGTTTTGACACGTTGTATGGTCTGACTCGGATGATTGTTCCGACTCGCTAAACGCCATAACGTTATTCAGGTACCGATTCAGATATTTAAAGTTTGTTTATGGGTTGTTATATCAATTTTACCTGGAACGGTTGTTCTTTTGCATAGTCGACTTTTAAAAATATGGTAAGCAAAGGCTATGTCTTCTTCGCTAAACTGTATAAATGATGAAGAGATGAAGAATGTTTTCGCATTTTCTGAAAATACCGGGTGATTCAAGGAGACGGCAGGCTCTTTAAATCGACCGGAAAATTCGGTTTCCTAATTTATCGCGCTACGACTTTGTGCAGCGTTGCCCACAGATGGTGCATTTTGTTTGTGTAAAAATTGTTAAGAGCGAACTTACCTGAGGAAAAAGTAAAGAAAGAAAAAGGGCTTAGCTCCTATGGAAACGCAGCGACGCCACCGGTTTTCAAACAACACGGCGCCGTTTCGCACGGGACACAAGAGATGGCGCAACGAACGCCGCCAACGAACGAGCATACGGCGCCGAGAGCCAGCGTCTTTAGCAGACAATCTTTTCGACTCAAAAGCGGCGCGCGTTCCGCGGGCGGCGACGGTCGCAGAAACAAAAACAGGCGCGGTAACAACAAGGAACTACAGTTCCTTGTCTGCTCGATACGCCACCTCTCGGCGTCGTCTGCTCGTTCGTTGGCGGCAGTTGGCGTCGCGACCGCTTGCGCCATCTCTTGTCTCCCGTGCGAAATGGCGCCGTGTTTTTTGAAGACCGGTGGCGCCGCTGCGTTTCCATAGGAGCTAAGCCTTTTTCTTTCTTTACTTTTTCCTCAGGTAAGTTCGCCTTTAGCAAATTTTACAAAAAAAAAATGCACCATCTGTGGGCAACGCTGCACAAAGTCGTAGCGCGATAGGTTAAGAAACCGAATTTCCCGGTCGATTTAAAGAGCTTGTTATCTCCTTGAATCATCCGGTAGAAGCCGAACGCGGAGAATAAGTGGAATATGTCTACTTTCTGTTTTGTCATCCCTTAGTGTACAGTACCCTGGTTAGTGACGCTGTACACCTTGTCATTGTCGTATCTTATGAAAGCTCGTGAAAACCGGTTCTAGTGTTCCGCTCTCTATTCAACTCAGGGGGAAGAGGCATGCGCAGAGGGGACGGCTCCATAATGCGGTGACCGGACTGCATGCTCGAAAATGATATAATGAAGCTTACTACGTACAAACAATATTCTTAAGCATGCAGGCATGCGAATGGTAATATGTTCGAAAAAGGTCTAAAAAAATACACATGGCTTTTCATATATGCGGGAAGGAATTTCAAGGATTTATTTGAACTGAACGCCTAATTGGGAATAAAAAAAATGAAATGTGTATATTTTCATTCACCGGTTTGAGCATAGTACATGTCACATGCGGAAGGACAGCAAAACGGGCGATGTGTTCTGAGTAGTGTCCCTGATAGCACGAGATAAGACGCCGCAAGTGGAGTTAACATGAAAGAGCAGCGAAAATCATCAAGTTCGGGAGCGGGCTCCCCGTGCCTCTAATAATCTTGCAGCTAAAGCCGAGCAAATGGTACGGAGTTTTGCAGCAGTAGCGTAAGCTCGAGGAGCCAAAGTATTGGCCCAATGATAGGCAGATGCTGGAGAAACAGGCGCGCGGAAAGCCGAAAACATTTTATGTTGTAGGCCATATCTGGGGACCAATAAGGGGCTGCTATTACGTCTTTAGGCGCATATGCCCAGTCGTGGTTCATCCCACTGCACTCTCTTCGGCCAGACGCTGGGGGTGCAGAATAAACTGCACGCTCGGTAGACCTGTCAACGTCACACCATGTGATCGCCCCTATCTCCGTATATGCTCACGCTCGGAGAGCGATGTAAAGCTAGAAAGAGGCATTCCATTAGTTGCACTTGCGAAATGATGGCTTCCACAGCGCTTCCACTGCACTGCAGGACATGTAGTTAACGTAGTCTGTGTCCCGACTTTCACTCCGAGATGCGACGATGATATTTTACGAAAGGTTGTTGAGTAAAACGCCAGTATTGGCCGAGGCATTCAAAGCGGCTTGTTGTGTGCACAAGCGTGCATCAATAAAAACTACTAATTTTCAGTCAAGCTATCTCACGTACTTATACCCGTTTTCACGTCACGAACAGTATATAAAAAGAGTTCGGCTCCTCGCGGAGCATTACTGATTTTCCCCTTTATGTGAAGAATTAAGATATATGTAGGTTCATTTTAGGTTATATATATTTTATCTAATCAAGACGTATACATTTCAAACGCCAAAAGCATCGCTTCTTCCTCCGACAACCATATTCTGTAAGAACTACTGCGCCCGGCGTATGAACAATGCGTAAAACGTCCTTTTTTCTTGAGATGAAATCGAATATAGTCAGTTTGTTTTATGGAAGGCCTCCAATCTTTGAAATCCTGTCAAAGTAGTTGATCGCGTCTTGAAATGTCGGAACTGCAGTCACCAAGTCGAACGAAAACATAGCCATCTCTTCCTGCAGCTGCTTGTTACATCTGGTCGCTTGAACCGCCGGTGCAGACGTGACCGCGAGGAAATCCAAGAACAGTGCCTGGACCCTATCTTGCGAAGAATCCTGGATAACTTGCAGTAACTGTATGAATTCAGCCAAGTCTCGATGATGACTCGTCAGCCGGCTGTGAAGTCTGTTATGCCCCCCGCCCATCATGTGGGTGGTGCGTTGTCCATCGTTCTCAATCTGGCCCAAGATGTCTTCTGCGACTGTGTTCGAGAGCCAGAAGCTGTGAAAATACTTGGCAAATTGCGCAAAGTCCAAGCGTTATGTTATAAGTTATTTATGCATTTGGTTATTTGTGCCCCAAAACGACCGAAACCTTTTTATAAGGCACTTAAGTACAAAAATAAAATCATGCATACAATTCATAACACCATGCATACATCCACGCCTACAACCTTAAAGGAAAAGGATAAAAACGATATGATAGTTATATGTGTACAAGAGTGACTCAACTCAACGAAAATAATATACATATGTTTTTTCCAACTTTTCGAGATCCCCGGATTTCAAGCCTCCGGGTGGACGTTTTGACTTTATGAATGTTTCGATTCGGCTGGATGCTTTGACGCGTGGAATGCTTCGACTCTTCTGTCACGTGACTTAATAGATGTTTTGACTCATTAGATGTCATCATCAGTTGAACGTTTTCACCATAAGCGGAAAACCTCTCACCTGGACGCGCGGCTGGGTTCGAGATTGAGTGGCTAGGAAGCAAGGTGTTCGCAAGGCCTTTCCCACCCGTTCCACACTCAAAACATCATCTAGATCTTTTTGGCCTATTGATATAAAGTGACCTATTTGCGACCTTTACCCTAGGTTCACCCTTGTCTCCAGTGTGGGTTAGCTTCGTCCCAGAAGTTGATAAAAAGTAGTCTCTTTCTCCGGGTCAGAAGGAAGCAGGGTCATTCTATCTCAAACGCCCCAGACGAGTCGCTCGACCATTTCCGATTTTTAAAAGATTATTCGTGGCTTTTTACCCCAACGTCCTTAATCTTTCGCTGAACAATTTTCGCTGAAATTACTTTTTTTTTATTTCTAAATTGGGCATAACACTAAACTAGATATCAATCAATAATTTAGTAACAATAAGACTTACTCCAAAACTCGTCACAATTTCTTTTGTGAAATTCAAACGGCTGTTAGCTTGCAATAGTTTGATGATTATGCAAATTTTATTAATAAACTATATTTTCTTAAATTTAGCAAAATGCACAAAAATTAGCATTTTCTTCTTTTCTTTATTCAATAATTGCTTTGCGCCTGGCAATTAAACTTTTTTCATTTTGTTGGAAGCCCTGATGTGTTTCAAGTGAAAAATGTTTGAGCTGTACAACAAAATTCTTCACAGACAAACAGAATTCAAAATTGTAGAAAAAGTCGGTTTTGCTGCCTAAACAGCTGCCTATCTACCTTGAGGTGTTCCAAGTAAAAATGCGAAACGTAATGGTTTTATAAGATTTTGTTGACTTTCAATTCTAAAAATTTAATTGAAGTGATTTTTGTTTAAATCGAGAAAACAAAAACAGTGTAGTTGAACTCCCGCTTCGCAACCTGTCATTGTTTCTTAGCGTCTCTTCACCACACAAGACGCCACCTGATATTAGAGCTGACAATCTTTCCGCACACTCAAGGCATTTTCTGGTCAGGATTGTGATTCCCGCTGAAGGTTCTGCCAACAGTGGCGTCACTAGGGTCAGTGGCACCCGGGGCGGTAGGCCGCCGCGACACCCCCCCCCCCCCCCCCCCCCCTCCGCTCTGGCGTGGCCCTCCGCGATCCCCCCCCCCCCCCTCCCCCCCGCCCCCTCCGCTCTTGCATGGCGCTACCTCTTTGTTCCAATCGTTCCAATGGGGACAATGATAGCAACACTTGAAATAACAAAAAACAAAAGAAAACGCGGTTGCATAACGACGGTGCCAAAGGCGCTCTGGCAGCCGACGGATTCCATGTGCGTGTCGTCTGCTTTCTTTCACTAGGGAGCAGCGTCGGAGGAGCGCCGAGGATGTAACCGACCAGCGAAAGAAAGCAGACGACACGCCGACGAAATCCGTCGGCAGCAAGAGCGCCTTTGGCACCGTCGTTATGCTACCGCGTTTTCTTTTAGTTTTTTAGCGCGCAGCTCTTATTAGGCGCCCGTTTCCGGCTTGAGCGGCGTTGGCGTCGCCGTCGCCGTCGGCGTCGGCGTCGCCGTCGGCGTAATTGCGCGGTGCATTATGGGTAAATTTTCCCGAAGGAACCTGAGGTCCTCCCGAGGTCCTCCCGAAGGAACCCGAGGTCCTTCGGGAGGACCTCGGGTTCCTTCGGGAGGGCCTCGGGAAGACCTCGGGCTCCTTCGGGAGGACCTCGGGAGGACCTCGGGTTCCTTCGGGAGGACCTCGGGGGGGGGGGGGCGGTCACGTGACAATGACGTCATCAGTGACGATGACGATGACGATGCGGATGCCGATGACGTCATCAGTGACGTCACTGATGACGTCATCAGTGACGATGACGATGGCGATGCGGATGCCAATGACTTTATCGGCATCCGCATCGTCATCGTCATCATCACTGATGACGTTATCGTCACGTGACCCCCCCAGGACCTCGGGTTCCTTCGGGAAAACCTCGGAAGCACCTCGGGTTTCTTCGGGAGGACCTCGGAAGGACCTCGGGTTTCTTCGGGAGGACCTCGGAAGGACCTCGGGTTCCTTCGGGAGGACCTCGGGAGGACCTCGGGCTCCTTCGGGAGGACCTCGGGTTCCTTCGGGAGGACCTAGGGGGGGGGGTCACGTGACCCGGGGGGTCACGTGACGATGACGTCATCAGTGATGATGACGATGACGATGTCACTGATGACGTCATCAGTCATGATGACGATGGCGATGCGGATGCCAATGACGTAATCGGCATCCGCATCGTCATCGTCATCATCACTGATGACGTCATCGTCACGTAACCCCCCCAGGTCACGTGACCCCGTCCCCCGAGGTCAAGTGATCTCCCAGGTCACGTGACCCCCCCCCCCCCTTCCGAGGTCAACTGATCCCCCCAGTACCCTTCCCTCCTCCTCCTCAAGAGCTGCGCTCAAATTTGGCGTAACAGGGAGTTGTAAACGGCTTTCATTTTTACTTCAAGTTTTGCTATCATTGGCCGCATTTACTTTTTAACCAAACGTACATTACAAAAATATTAAGTTCATTTATTGAACCACGGTGGTCGTGAGCAGTCTCGATATAGAGACCTTAGTCTCGATAAGGAGATAACGCCACCTATCAAAACGAGCGCCAAACGCGTCCCGCCACTCGACTTGGTCGTCTGCCTCGCCGCCCGCCGTTGACCCTGGCAAGTTTCTTGGCCCTATTTTTTTAACAGAAAGGGAGCTACACTTAGTAATTTTACAAGAAAAAACCGACCTGTGAAATACATCTTTGACGAAAAGTTTAGATTTCTACGTACATGCGTCGATTTTTACGGTCCATTTTAGATCATGCCTGGTGACTTGGGACATTCTATATACTCCGTTTCACCTTACCACGGTCTGCAATAGATGCTATGAACAATCCCAGCCTATCTTGCGCTGTGCACGTATCACATTCCCCTCGCACGCGCCTCCCTGCGCCCCTGTCGAAGGTCACGTGATACTAACAGTCGATTGAACTGGCTACATTGCCGCGTAGCGTCCGCTGCGGCCCATCGTAAGGTGAAACAGCTTTGAAAGGATCGGACCGAATGTAATAAAATCAGAAAAACGAGGTGTATTGTTTAAAATGATCTTACTGCTCATTATTGCAATCGGGAATCTACCAAGAAAGAAGTTTGTTTGTGGTCGGAGTACGGTGCTAAGCAGATGGATGAAACAGGTCAATCGACACAGGCAAGTCATACTGCGGTTCGTGCGGAAGCTAATGAATGTCGTAGGACATTCTTATTGTTTAATTTTCTAAACTAGGGTGATAGTTACCTCGTTTTTACTCATCAAAATGTCTGACCGGCTTTGTTTACTTGCAAGGATTCCGGGATTTCCGCTGAGTGGAATTAGTTTTCTACATCCCACGGGAAGGGTGCTTGCGACGGAGTATGGGAACAGTAAAGCGTCCGGCAGCAAGGGCCAGTCTTCAGAGTACCTTTCAGAATCAAATTATGGCGCTTTATCAGCAGTTCACCTGGGCTAAAAATAATATTGGAGGTATTACAATTCTCTGGATTCCAAAATAAATGGTTGAAAGCCTTCCATTTCATCCTTACTTTTTGCGTCGCGATAGACCTCTGGTACAACTTGCTCGCTTTTTTAAGCTTCCTACATGCAACTGTTTTTTTTTTTTTTTGCACGTGTTATTGCTAGATAACTAAATTGAGATTTAACTGCTAGGCTTTTTAGAATACCTTGCTTGGTGCAATATAGCCAAAGTCGCTCTTGCGCCATTAAACTCCAACCATCATCATCAACGTCAGACCTCAAGTTTTAGATCCTGAGCCCGACAAGCCTACAGGGCAAACACGAGTGGGTCGCTGACCACGATTTCGGTCCCGTTAACGAGCTGACCCAGGACTGCGGCAGCGGCCGGAAACCTTAGCTTGGGTAACCCGATTAGTGGTGCAGGCCTCGCCTCTTTCCTTGGGACCCCGGGAATCGGCTTCTGCGTACGTGCATTGTCATCTGATGTGCCCAAGTTGATTACACCTGTAGCACCTGACTTGTCCCCGTTCGTTACGTGCAGTTCCGTCAGTAATCTCACACGGTTCAACGCCCCGCCGTGCATTGTTGCCAGTACCCCGCTCGTCGTAACGAGTCGCGTCCTCACGGTGGTTCACCGTGTCGCCGCCCCTACGAGGTTTCACCCAGGCCGAAATTCAGCTGGCTACCCTACGCCTCTGCTCGTAGGCAAAAGGGTCCAAGGCCCGAGGCGGGACGGTTCCACCACCTACAGTCAGTTCCACCGTTCCCACGCTCCGGGACGGCCAAGTACGGTGTGCGGGGAATCGGCATGAGTGCCTGCGGTTCGTCCCGTGCAAGCGCAACCGGGCTCTAATGACTCCTCAGGCGTCAGATGGGGAGCGATATTGCAGCTCAGCGAGCATGCCCGCTTGGACTGTACGGGGCTTCCCTGGCAAGCGCTTCCAAATCGGCGAACTCGCGCCAGCGGAGGTATGCAGCAAATCTTAGGTGACCCTGCAGCGTATCGGCCTAGCCACCTTCTCAGCGTTCGTCGCGGCGGAAGTTTCAGCCTTCGTGTGCAGCTCCTGGAGCGCGCGAACGTACTCCATGAGTCCCTCCTCCGGGTACTAAGTGCGGCTGGCTAATTCGTCTTTGATTCGCATCTCGTACAGTTCGAACGGAGAAACTCCTCTCTGAACCACGCCCGGAAGTCTGCCACTGATTGGAACGGCCGTTGCATCCGTCTTCAACACGCGGCATTGCCTGTGTATGCAATCGGTACGATTTGCAAAAGGGTCGTTTCGTCCGATGCCCCAAAGCGGTTGCGTAGGCATCTAAGTCCTCCAGAAAATCGTGTACCGACTTTCCTTTGGACTAAGCTGAATATGTTTCTGTCGGTATGTTCGAGCGCGGCCGAGGTACGGACGAGGACGCTGCATTTTCAACACTTGGCGCTTTGCCCAATTGTCGTGAAACCAGATCTCACCAGCTCACCCGCTCTCCGCCGCCTTGCACCGTAGGTTGTGGCGAACCCCTCGCCTTCGCTAGCTGTTGTGGGCCAGTGCCCTAACCCGACGGGGCATCCCGACAACGTCTGACCCAGACTTGGACGTAGTTTAACTACTCTACTCAAACTACTGTAGTTTAACTACTTTTCCTAGTGACTTGGTAACTTTCAATTACAACTTTATTTGGGTAATTAGTAGTTTTATTTAACTACTGTTTTCAGGTAACTTCTACTCAAACTACTAACTACTTTCGAAATGTAGAGCTAATTTTGCTCATCACGAAAGTTTGAGCGCAGAAATAAATAAGACGCCGGCAGATGAAGCATGCATTCCCGAACAAGGGGCCCCCTCACATTCCGTTAACACAGACGTAGAAACTTCATCACAGGCGTCTTTGGGCCAAGGTGCCGACGAGCAGCCAAAACATAACGCCGGTGCGCATGAACGCAGGAGGTGATGCTTAACAAGCCTTGGTCGGGTATTGACCTAATCCGGTAATGCACGCAGGCGCCGCGTCTCCAGCCGCAGCCGTGAAAGACAGGGACACTCCGAGGGTTGTTGTTTTCATGTTGTCTGCCTTTAGTGAGTTCTGACTCAAGCGGTTTGGGGGTTCCTGCTTCCTGGGTAGGCCCCACTGGAATGACCTCGCAGCTGGGCGCCTGCTCCCATGGTCGCCTCGTCGTCAGCGCATACTCTTTTTCAAAGCCGGACTCTCCCGCGGACAAACGCAGACACGAATAATCCGTTCATGGGAACACGTTCTCGCTTCCAGCTGCAATTCTACGAGCGACGATGCTTGTTCACGTAATCCTTCGCGTCCTACCCACCTTCCACGCCAGGGAGACCTCCTATTTGTTTAAAACGATTTGCTTGTCAGGCGTGTCAGGCTCGTCAGGATACCGTAGTCGCCGGTGAGGATTGCGAGTCACCCTTGGGAGGGCAGCATCCGCCCTGTTGGACCCAGCGTCAGCGATGAAGTATACTTCGTTTCATCTTCTGTTAAACTAAAGCAATCGGTTTTTTTTTTCGTTTTTTTTTTTGCTGTGTCGTAGCACTAGCACTGCAACGAGACGCGCAGTCGTTCGGATGATCTCATCGTCGCGGCGCGAGACTTCAACCCTTGACGGTCAGGTGCACGTACGCGCTCAGCGTACTCCCCGAACGTCGTGGGAATAAAGAGGGGCCAGTCATAACAAGCTCGACTTGCCGAAGAAAAAAAAAAAGGAGGAGAGTTTGTTATAAAAGACCCGCTAGGCCAAGGCAAGCCTCACATGCTTACCCGATCCCGCACAGCCTGTTTCTCAAATTCAACGCTGCCGTTCCATCCAGCGCGTCGGTGGAACACCTTTTTTGCTTGGCTGGGGACGTCTTTAGGAGGGAAAGGGGAGCACTCTTTTATCAAGAACTTTGAAAGTCAATTTCTTTTGCGAGCGGATAAACTATTTTCGTGAAAACGCAAGCCATAAAATGACTGCATTTATTTAGGCTCGCAGGGTTTTTCACGCATCAAAACTGCTGTTCATTTTGCCACCACAAAAATATAGAAAAGTAACTTCGAAAGTAACTTCAAAGTAACTCGCTACTTTTTACAGTAGTTAGTAGTTTACTTAATTACTATTACAAATTCGTAATTTCTACTCTACTCCAATTACTTTTGGCGTCGATACTCAGTAACTTAACTATCTTTTTTGAGTAATTTGTACATGTCTGGTCTGACCCTCGCCCCTCAAAAGAACGCCAATTTGCGATGTGTGCGACTCCCCTGGGGCGATCTACAGCAACGACTGATTGATCGGGCCCCAAGTTGGGCGGCAAATAAATGTGGGATCTTTCCACCTTATACTACGCTCGATTCGATCAAGCCACGCTCCAGTCACTAACGTACCAACTTGTTTTTGAGTTAAGGAGCACACCAGACACGCCCTCCCCCCCCCCCCCCCCCCCCCAAAGGACGGGAGGCGGTGCCATTGGTATCCCTTGGGCGCCGCCTGCAGTATTTGTCCTGCCCAGTAACGGCCTGTTTCAGCGGGGGGGGGGGGGGGGGGGGGGCAAAACACGTGCATTGCCCCCTCCCCCACTCTGAGAACTGGAAGAACAAGCGCCCCCCTTGTCCCCCCCCCCCCGGTTGGTACGCCCATGGCTCCAGTCGTTCCCAAGAAAGTCACACAACGCAGCAAGGTCAATAAAACAGTTTATAAACTCGCATGAAGTCGCCCCACGTCCTATCTCCCTCCGGATACTGCAGAAGCTTGTCGACTCCTTGATGAGAACTCCCCCAAACAATGACTCCAACCAGATACCGTCAAGTCAAGACTCCCCTTGAAGACTCCCAGCGAAGACTCTCAGCGAAGACTCCCATGTCAAAACCGTCCATGAAGAAACCTAGTGAAGACTGTCAAGACCCATGAAGACTCCCGGTGAAAGCTGTCAAGACAAGACTGTCCGGACCGACACCTTTGTCTCTCGCCCGCTCTCGCTCTAATCAAGGATCTCAGGCCCAAATAAAAGCAACGGACACGGGCGAGCGCCGCGGCGCCTCTTTGGCGATAAATCTCGAATCGGTACAGTAATGTGGACCTGAACAGATGTTCGCTTCGCCGGTAGGCGAGCGGGGCATACCGTCCTCGGCGCTGTTTATGTGCCGTGGTTCAAAGGGTCTCAGACTAGCGGAGATGATGTCCGCTTTGGCACTGGAGACTATAATGGAGTCAACAAGTGTCCACACCGTCGGGGAATTTGGGCTTCGGCATCATGCACGTGGAGGCCAAAGCAAAAAATCTCCACAACTCCAATACAAAAAGGTCTAAGCACTTTATTGCGAATTGATCATAACCTATTGGTTTGTTTTATACTTTCTAGAAACGCTATGGCAATGACGAGAACCACGTACACCTGCTAAATATGTCAGAATTTCAGGCTTTTAATGTTTTCATTAATATCGTCTATAAAACTTATCATCAATAAAAATGAAAACAGTCTGGAAAAAAATTAAGCGTCCAATCCATGATGTGAAGGTGTATGGAAAGCCAAAGCTGTGGTATCACCTGCAAAGATTGCCCACTGCGCTAAAAACCCTTTTTTGGCACATGCCACCAGGTGCTGCTCCAGTCTTTCACGTGCCACAGGACTTCCGTTGTATAAACATAATAAACAAAGGCCACCTTAACACCGCTGCTAGAAATGAAGATGAAGCGTTTAATCACCAATTCTCCAGGTGAATGCCAAAACAACGAAGAAGTGCGATATCTGTTAAGATGTTTCGAGTATTCTTGTAAACCAACCTGCCTCCTTCAAGATGTAATATTGTATAGCCGAAGCCCCTTAGTAAATCTCCAACTTTGTTGTCCGTGTAGCATTATGCTTTCTAGCAATGGTGAAAAGAGCAAGCTCAACAGGTTTGCAAAGACGGTGCGACCGGAAGTCGCTTAAAACGTAAGCGGTAGTTCGTGTTTGTAACAGTAAGAAAGTTTATACCAAATGATTGACCAAAGAAATGTAAATGCGCTATACCAAAACAATTTTATATATGAAATACTTCGAACAGCTGCCGTTGTCGCGGCAGCTTATGCATGTCCATTCTACACCGAGAAACGCATGCGGGAGCGCTACGTGATTCGCATTATTAGGCCCGCTTGAGACGGGGCAACTTTTCCCGCAATTCCGGGGTTGCTGGCGGGTTGTTCTTTCGCTTGCCCAAGATCGACACGAATTGCTGAGGTCGGGTCCGACTTGAAACGGACGAGCAACTCGGAGGCCTTTGAAGCGGCAGCAGCAAACCAGGGATGCGATATTTCCACGGGACACCCCTGTGGTGGTGACGAAGACAACTAAAACTTGGTACTGTTTTGAAATAGAGCGTTTTTTTTTTTTGTAAATAAACTGTTTCAGAAAGGTAAGTTAGTATTCTGAACGCAATTTAAAGATATAAAAACATGCCTTAAGCATGTAACTGTGCGTGTAAATAATGCAAGAAATATAAACCTTGAAGGGACCATGAAATGACCTTTTTACTTTTTCCAGATAACTTTTACATTAAACCGTCAATGTTCACTGAATGCCGAACAGGCATCCGTTTTCGTCTCGGTTTATTAACTTCTACACAAAAAATTATTGAAATATCGACTTTTTCATTCTCTCCAACTGACCGCAAAACAAGCCGTGACGTAGACCGTTTCCGGAACCGGAAGTTCTCTCGGCAGTAGGAGAATGGGAGTGTTAGCGGCAACGAGTTGGGGTGCGCCGGTAGGTTTTACTGCGCTGATGTCACCGACGTATTTCCTGAATCGGCGCCTCTCATCGCCGCATCGCAGCTGAGCGAAATTCAATGAGATATGTTGCGCTACAGCGACAGCATGGGACTAGTCCCATACGCCGGTATGCCTGTTGGGAAGTGCAGCGAGTCTTCCGGTGAAGACTCCAGAAGTCAACCACCCTGTCATTGTTGGCAGAAGGGCCGGCCCGTGTCAGTCGTTTGCAAAGCGACGTAGATGGCGTTTTTCGCGGCCTCGGAGATGCAGGAGCGAGCCGACGTTAAATAAGATACGTTTGAACTACGAGTGTCAGCAAGAGCCACGTAAATACCTGTTTACACTCGGAGCGGACGCGCGCGCTTGATGGAAGTGCTGTATTCGCGCTGTTTGTAAGCGCTTCGGGACCGTTATTTTACGATTGCAACTCGATACTGACGCGACACTCGGCAAAGAAAGGTTGGACCGGGGTTGTACGTATACCTCCCACGAACTGTTATAGCTCGACAGTGACGTGCAGTCTGTCAGAATAAAAATGGCATACCAATAAAGTGTACATACCGTGTTACGAAGGTAATCCATACGGCGTTTATTTCAGCTCTATATCACACGAAACAAGAAGATAGAATCGACGAGAGTCCCTTTTCGACGAGTGTTCGTCAACACTGCCTCGGAAAACAAGGGGAAGAGATTGACCTCACCTCTTAATCTAGAATTGAGGTTAGTGATCAAACTATAATACGGGAAGGGTCCACAAGGGTCGCGCGGGCATATTCCATTTAGCACGCCAGCCGGTCGTAGGCAGACGGTCTTGCGACGAAGCAACGCAGCGCCGAGTCGGAATGCCTGCTAGGCCTATACGCTTCGTCGGAGTCGGTGGATCCAGCGTTCTTGTTCGTCGTGGTCTGTTTTAAGTACTGTTTCCTTGCTGCTTGAAGTCGGCACGCGCGGGAAGAACACGTAGAAAAATAAACGTTCAGTCAGTCAGAGTTTTGAGAGGAAGGAAAACAAAGAAAATAAATGTTCGTCGGTCGCCGTCACCCAAGTAACTGTCGGCCCTGCCCTACTGCGCACGCGCAGTAGTTGCTTCGTTTACCACACGATAGATGGCGCTTGGCTCTCAGCATTATCAAATTTGGCAATTTTCGCCACACATCTCTAATTATGCTACAAAATGTGGATCTGAATATTATTTAACAAAACTTTTAGGAATTATTCGCCGGCTATATATTGCTACGATCGCGGTGCTGGTGAGGTAGGCTCTTACCCAATAGGCGACCTGGATTTGGCTTACGTGCTCCATTTCCGCGGATGCATCGTAGTGAACAGGCGAAGGAAGGAAGGCGCAAAAGAGTCCAGTTTTCTTTTAAAAGTTCTATAGCAAATAATTTTTTTTGGCTCCCTATTTTTGTGTTTTTGTGTTTCTTTTCACACCTTTTACGACGTGCGGTGGATGAAACTCGATTTTAAAATCATTTCATGGTCCCTTTAATGATGGTGATAACAAGTCGATGCAATTCGGTTGCTGCGTGTAAACGCGGGCGGCCCGTGTTGCTTGTGTTGGGACGTCAAGTTGCTGGGCGAAATTGCCCTTTCTAAAGCATACATTAGCGGGGCTAGTGACGTCGCTCCACTCTTCGTGCTCTGCCGTTGCCGCGGCAGGTTATGCAACCGCAATTTTTACGGAGAAACGGATGCAGGGAGCGCTACGTGCTTATCATCGTTCGCTCGCCTTATAATCTCTCACGTGTTTCGCCACTTGTTTTGTGCTTTTCTTATTGAAACAAGAGTCGAAACCACATGATAAATGATAAGGCGTGCGGGAACGGTGATAAGGCGCGCACGTGTAGATTTTCTGTCGACGGGCATGAAAATACCCGAACTGCGGGTCTCATACAGTTTCGCCGTAAAGAAAAAAAACATTGCAATTAAAAGGGCGACAGTAGCTTGTGATCGCGCATGCAGCCAACATGGTAGAAGCGTGACATCGTCCCATGGCCTCGGAAGTGCCTGCTTGGCATCGTGCTTTTCAGAGAAGAGTAACGGTAGACGTTCTACCACGGGGACACCAGACATATTGTCTTCAAGGTGTTGGTGGACACGACTGCGACATCGTCCCTCGACTCCTCCGTACGTGGTGAAAGGAAGTCACCACTGCTTGCGCTACCATGCGACTGATCACACTGACGAGTGACATTGGAAGGCCACTAAGTTTCACACATGAACATATACTGCTTTGAAACCGTCATTTCAGTAGGCAGTCTCTAGGCATAAATTAGGTATTATTTCTCGTAGTCAAAAACGCGCAGCGTTACGGCACTCGTCGTCTCTGTTCGCTTTCTAGCAGTTGCTAAGCTAATTGCAGCACCATCGCCACGATATTGCGTGATTGGTTAACCCACTAATTGCAAACGAACAAAGGCGACGAGTTCTGTGGCGATGCCCTTTTGGCGCTGCTTGATTGGATATTTCGGATTCTAGCGATGGCTGCGGTCGAACCTGGTGAGAGACCTATTGCCAACCTTCGGTGCATGCCCCTAAAAAAAAAAAAAATAAAATAAAATAAAAAAAAAAAAACCGTGAGCAAATGAAAGTTTTTTTTTTTTTTCCGCTGTTCTCGGCAGAAACAAGACGAAAAGATGGGTCCAGTTTATATTCACCCATTGAACGTTTATAATTGTTGTATTACGTCGCCGTTAAGTGTCCCTAGTGTAATATCCAGTGTCAGAGGGTGATTCAAACACGATCCCCACTTCAATTGAAAATCTTATTTTAATAAAAGAGAAAGTTGGAAACACAAGTCCCTCGTAGATTAATGCATAGGGGGTGCCTTGGCTGATTTAAAAATGACATGCCACATCATCCATTGACCTTCATATAACGAACAGGACCAGTTCGCGTGCAGGGTAAGCGTTGCCATTACTAAATGCCGGAAGTTTATGCACTACAAAAGCCACTTTTAGGCGCCTATAAAAGGCACTAAAAGCTTCGTAATAGGCGTTTATAGACACTATCAGTTTTTATTCACAGGAAGCTTTTGAAAGCCTTTAGGGCCTCTGCCCCCCTCCCCCCCCAATTCAAAGAAATACAGAATAAAATGGTACAATGAAAATTACAATTTAATTTGTTCAACATTCGAAACAAAAGTTGACTCAAGCCCACTCCGGTACTAAGCTGTCCCATGCTGTATGTAGTCCAACTAGACACAATGGAAGAAATTATGAAAACAATAGCGAACAAGCACCATCTCAAGATTCTTGGGTTCAAACTTCTGCCTCTTCTCGCTTAGAACCAGTTTTTACGCTGAAAAAGAGCGTTCCACGTCAAGGGATGAGATTGGGGCGTACTTGTGCATAGGAATATTGAATGCTTCCACACCCTCTGGCACTCTGGAGTGTTCCCCGGTGAGAACCTTCGAGATTTTTGAGTACAGAAAAACAACTACTTTTGCTCAAGACGGACTGAAGCTTTAAACGAACTTGTACAGCAGCGGGTCCTCTGGGCACGGCGTTGACTGGTTCTTGAACGTTCGAAATAAGCCCGATGTTCCGAGCCAGAGTTTCGCCAGCACTTTCGACGCTCTTGATCGTGTCCACCAGAAACATGAAATTGGGGCACAAATACGCCAGGTCACCTTTGAGAGTGTCATCGCGCAGGACGTCTCGAGCCTTTCTGACTGAGACGCTATCGTCTGCTGGAAACCCGTTAATGACCATCTTCACACCAGCAACGCTAGATCTGCATTACTCTAAAGTTTTAAGCCACGTTCCCCTTCGCGTCATGATGGATTCTGCTGGAAGAGGCACCCCTGGTAGCTGTTCCTTAAATGCACAAACACGAGACGGTGACTTAAGGAACAGAGCTTCACAGCAGCAACGAGATCGTTTACATGCTTGAAGTGTTTTCTTAGCTTTTCGCAAATGCGGTCAATCAGGAGGACGGCAACTTTGTGGATATAAGCTGCCGAATTCGTGTAAAGTAGCAAACCCTGCTGTCTTCCAATCCAGTACGGTATAGCACCTTCAAAGACGCGTTTACAAAGTACGCCACCGGTCTCCCCATTTCTTCTCTCTAGCGTCTTGGAGCACACAAGAAAAGGCGTTGTTCTCTCGCCTGCTACAACTTCCCAGCTACGAGTTGCGAAACAAAGCGTCCAGTCACATCCGTCGTTTCGTCTGCGGAGACCCAAATGCACGAGTCCCCAAGTTAATCTCTGATTTTCATATGGGTTGCCTCGTACATGGGCCACATGTAGTTCTTGCGCAGAGTTGACTCCGACAGTACGGTATGACTGGAGTAGTTTTGTAAGAATTGTTTGAAAACTGGGTTTTCTACTTTCGTCCAAAAATATTAGAGGCAGGCGACTGAGGCTAAGCACAAAACTGCGTAGAATGCATTCTTCTTTGCATCCATGCGATTTTCTCTCAAAAATGACTGTCTAGACGTTGAGGGCACGTTGCGTTTCGCGTTGGCTAGATGTCGTGCTGTTTTTTCGTGTTCAGCCACTGCAGCTAGCACTTCATTTCGCATGTAATCTGTGAAAAAACAACATTACAATATGTTGAAAAGCTTAGCGCGCCGTCCTGAGCGGGGATGGCTTTAAGCGATATCTTCCTAATACCTTTAAATATACGGAGACTGACAATATATGTGTTTTACAATGGTGAAAAAACCTGCTCATTGTGCAGGCTTGTTCAGGTTTTAGTTTAGCATCAGAGCACACAGCCGCCATAGGCTCCGCTGCCACAGCGCACTCTTGCGAGACTATCTGCCGCTTAGGTAACAGGGCGCAGGGCTGTTGGGCGAACTACGACTCGTGACCAAATTGGGCGTGTGCTGTTTACGGGGGGCATCGTGAGATACTGCACGCTATTCATCTCTCTAGAGTTGGTTTGCCGATTATGTCGGGCAAGATAAGGGGTATTTCAGTCGCCTCGCCTCTAGCCTGAGTTTCAACTGTACACGGCCAACCAAAACATGACGGGAGGCAACAAGCCCGAACTGGAGATCGGTAATCCGATAGAAAGACACTGTGCGTTTTGTCTTGTAACCGAATACAGTTAATTTATTAACTAAATTGCCATTAGCGTCAAGAAGGTTCTGTGCCTCCTTTCAATGGTCCCTCTCTGGGACGTCACGGAGATCTTTTTTTTTTTTTTTTTTTTTTCTGAGTCGCTTTACGAGCGGTCCGGTAATGGCTGATACCAACTTCGAGAATTCTTTCTGATTGGTCTTTGAATACCGTGCGTACAGTTTAATTCCTGCGATCCTAATCTCACGGAAACAAGATCGCTTTCCTCACTCTGACGTCACGGAGACGACACAGCAACGGGCTTTCTTGGTCATGTAAGACGCAAGTAAAGTGCTGCAGTCGATTTTTTTTTAATCTCGTCATATAATGGAATTTTGTTTTTCGTCGTTATCCGTTTGCTATTGCGTCGACATTTGTAAATATGCGTGGTAATATTCTAGTTTTTACTGGAAGGTAAATAACAAGTTTGTGTGAATATTGAAAGTGCATTGTTTGTGCTGATGTGTTTATTCATAGTAATGTTATTTTGTTGCCTCTACCGCGTTTATACTAGAATCTTAACTGTATTAAGGTAATAGTATTATTGTATACAAAATACGTTATATTTTCTTCTTAGGCCGCACCAGCCCACAGGGAGAAGTAAATTAGTTGAATCTAAATAGTAAGTCGAGTACCCCTGCCACAGGGAACAGTTAATATATTTTGATTAAATAATACGGGATTCAATCAGCTCGCTGTTTTGAGTGATTATATCACCGTCACAAGCTGATTTGTCGGCCCCATATTGTCATTTGATCGAAATTACATTAATTTTAATTCAATGACTGCACGCGATAACGTCGCTTACATGATCGTAAGTGACATTTGTCGAGCCGTGTCCGCGTTGGCTACGTCTACCGGTTCTTTAACTGATCTGCATTGCTGTGTCCAATCACTGCGTGTCTTGTCATTTCGTCGAAATATTTCTGTATAAAATATGCATTCCTACAGCAATAATTGCGTGACTTAATATTTTCTACTTCAAACAATCACATTTTTCTATAGACGTCTTGTGCGCATACCTCGTGCCATTTCTCATCAATTATTTAGCGGTGTAATGTTTTTCCCGAGTAATAAAGTGTTTCTTAGACCCGTTGCAATGTGCAGCTTTCATTTTAGCTAATAAGACGTGCGTATGTGACTAAAAGCGCGTTACGACGGTCGCTGCACGCGTGTTGCCTTTTGCTTCCACGCGCGCCCCCGATGGCCTTTGCGACGTCGCGAGAAGAACGCTACGGCCTATTTTTCCAGGAGGTGTTGTTCCACGTCACATGCCACCCTCCCAGTACTGGACTGGCTAAGACGCTCCCAGCATCCACTAAGGTCCATTTAGGGTGAAACGGAGTACAGCAGCATCCAGGTCCAGACTTCCAGCCTCCACCCAAGCAGCACAGAGTTGGCCAGTCATCGGCCAATGGCTGGAAATGGTCCTTGGCCAAGTGGCCAGACAGTGGCCAGAGACTGGTCGGTGACTGGCCTTTATCTGGCCATTGGCCAATGGCCACAGGCCATCAGCCATCGGCAAAGCATTGGCCATTGCATGGCCAGTCTCTGGCCACTGGCCAAAAGACCATCGCCAGACATTGGCCATTGCTTGGCCAAAATCCGTGCTGCTTGGGCAGGCAGCTCCCGGGCTCCACACTGTCCAGACATGTTAAGACAACAAATCCGCTTCTCTCGGGCGAGACGAGAGGGGGAGAAAGCAAAGGCGCGGCAAGAAATAGAAAGAAGGACGATACGTGAGGAAGTGTGGGAAGAGCCTTCTACTAAAAGGAAGGCGCCGTTTGTGCCTTGGCGTACAGGCGTGAAGGAAAAAAAAAAACAAACAATGTTTGGGGTGGATCTCGGGACAGAGATTGGAGCAGCCTGTTGCCACGCATCGCAGCAAGATGAAAAATAGTTCGTTGGAAATTGAAACTAAACAGAACAAATTATTTCGGGGTAGCGAATAAAAAAAAAAGTCAAAAATAGGCATTTATAGGCGGGAACCGGTGATTTAGGCTAAATCGGCTCATTCACACTGATGCGGATCCGCGTTCGCAAAGCGGTTGCGAACGCGGTTGCATAAAGATCCAGTACAATTGCACGCGCACTCGACGACATCAATTGCGCGTGCAAATGTAGTGAATCTTTATACAACCGCGTTCGCAACCGCTTTGCGAACGCGGATCCGCTTCCAGTGTGAATGAGCGGTTAAAACGCTTTTCAACTCATGATTCGTGCTCATTAATAAAAAGGGCACGGTAGGGACCGAAGGAAGAAATAAGGCATTTGACTACAGATCCGGCCTCTAGTCATCAGTCCTGGACGCGGAGAGGCGTCCGGATCCTTCTTTATGGCTGACACTTGCGCGTCCTTCCTTACGCGTGTGTATTCCTTAAAACACTATTTGGTGACAAAACGCTTCCTGCATGCTGTGCGCAAAGCCTCCAATAAATATTGGCGCCGGACACACAAACCCCCCCCCCCCCCCCCCCCCCCAGCAACAATGGTGGCCTGTGCAAATTACAAGCAGGACAGCCATTGTTTCTCGCACCGCAGTCGCAACTGAACTGATGTAGCAGGTTTCAACCTGCGCAACAGGGAAGACATCGACCCCGCACAAAAAGCGCCGATAAGACAGTGTCGCCAACACAAGTTTAAGATAACCGGAGTGCGGATACCTTTTCTTATTACCCTCATCCCTGTGTTAGTTTATTAACTACAGACGACATACGATCGATCTACGGGATCTAAAATTACATCTCATCTTGTCACACGCAACGGCACATATGATTCCATAGTGCAGTGTTCACACGGGACGAGCCCTCCAACTGAGCAGAACACTATAAACAATGCGATACATATTAACGTTGTGAAACACCTCAAAGATACTTTCATTTTAGATAACGCAGAACAGTTATTTAATAGCGCTGTCAAACGGGCACGTTAAAGGCCTTCAGACCGAACTCCTTTAAAGTGTCGGCGAACAGCGCACGCCGATAAGCGCAATATCGGGAGCTAATTCGACGATTCTTATAAGTTAATTCTAAAGGCCTGTAATGTGCCCGTCCAACACCGAAATTGCAGTATATTAGTCCCAAATTCTTTTGTTAAGAATCTAGAAGTGGTTTAAGGAATATTACTTAAAATCATATTTCGTGAGCAAAATAATATGCATTATTTTATTTGACATATCAGTTGACTGAGATTGTATCCACAATACCTCTATAATATTAGACACAGTGCGACTGTAGTTGGATACAAGTTAGGAATGCTTAAAATAAACAACACCACATGCCAACCGCGGCATCGAATCACTTTGCGGACCATCCAGGAAAGGCGGTAGCCATGACGAGTTTTACGAAGTGGGCGCATGTGGAAGAGAAAGGTGTTAGCACGGCTCAAGGCCCGTGAAGAGGGGTCACTCAATTGCTGTGACGTTTTGGATACAGGCGTGATCTTCTGTGTCCAGTCTCTCTTACCCTCCTTTCTGGTGAGCAGTATTCTCCGAACCGAACAGAGGTTAGCGCGACGTGCGCCTTGGCAGCGGACTCCTTGCTTATTGCGATGGAACACTGGCTGGTGCTAATCATGGTGTGGGAGGAACTTCTGGCGCATTCTCAGCTTGTATGGGGCTATAACTACAGCGCTGTTATTTCTACTTCATCCTTTTGATCGAACACAGCTGTTTGTTCTTTTTTGCTGTAGCCATAGCTGTTATTTTGAACGAAAGATGACTCTTGTGCCTCCATTTCTGTCCAGAATGCGTCGAAGTCCAGGGAAGGAACATCGCCTCCATATTCCTCGGGAAGAATGCTGGGAGGTATCTCCTTGTGCAGATTCTCGAAGTTATGTCCGTGAAGGTGAATCTGAAGACAAAGTAGACTGCCTCATGACTCGAGGCCGCTTTTTTCGCGCCCACTAGGGATGGGCGAACAGATAGCAAGTGACGAAGTGAAACAAACATTCGTATGCTTGAGAATTATTTTTTTTTCTATAACATAAAGGTTTGCTTGTTTATCAATATTAACTGAAACTGCCCATCATGGTTCATATACATATATATATATACATATATTTTTTGTAGATCAATATTTATTATTTATTTAAATAATCATTCACATCGCCAACCCCGGCTACTACAACGTTCTCAACGTTTTTGCGTCGCGTTTTTGCTATTTTTTTTTATTTTACCGGTTTTGAGCTGAGTTCTAAAACAAATAGACATAAAACGGTTTTGCGAAACTACGTTCGCGTGCCCACTCTCATACATGTACACTCGAAATTCGAATTGTGCCAGGCGAGCCAAATGTGCTGGTTTTTATGGCCGCGGCAATTATATGTACGAGATTAAAACCGCCCGTCCGCGTTCGCTGAGGCTAACGGTTATCAAATTCAGCAGCCACAAATATATGCAGCACATCCATTAACATTTCCGTTGATGGAGCACATGTCAATGATGAACAATACAGCCATGATTGAACGAGAGAACGACGTCTGACCTCCTCCTCCGTGTGCAACAAATCCAGACACCCATGTTGATACTCACCCTGTCCGCGAGCTTCTTCTTCATGAAAGGTCTCACAAGCCCAAAGAGTATATTGAATGCGTACGATTGCCTCACGGCATGAAATGCTTTCATTCGGGCTGGCAGGCAGTCCTGCGTAGAGGAAGGACGGTCATGTAAGGTACGACGCCTCGCAGTAAGGACGTGCACACTGCACAGCGGCCGCAAGGACCTGCAGGTTTGGCACGCCTTGCAAATTTAGAGTTCACAACGTACGTACGTGACATTGGGTACGCAAACGGCGCTTCTGAAAGAGGTTTTTGCCTACTTTTATAAAGCACAACTCAGAGGTGGTGAAATATTAAAAAAGGAATAGAACAAAAACGGCGGCCGTGCATTTTTTCTTGTTCAATACAAGCCTGTTCGTTGTTTGCGCTCTGGTTTGCGAGCTCGCTCTCACGTGGTGTGCGGAACGCAAAGGCGCCGAGAACGCCATAGTAATGGTAAGAGGTTGGCGACGAGCAGAATAATTGCGGTAAATAATAACTTTAACAAAATCTATAAACAAATATGCAATTTTATTTCGCGTTTATAAAAAAAAAAAAAAAAAGAAATGACCGCATCTCCACGTAGTGAATGATGTTGATTGGGGCGAAGCTCTGGTGGTACTGATGATACTGATTTTGTTCACGCATTTGAGCATTTGACCACAGCTCCCTCTCGTCTATAAACGTTGAGCATGCAAAGTTTAACGCGATTATATGCGCATTTGACCGCAGCGCCCTATTCTGTATAGATGTTGAGCGGCTACATGCAACGTTTCCTCCATGACATCCCCAGCTCTTGAGTTACTACCACATCTCAGAGCCCCCTACTCGTCCCACAGTCGTGGCCGAGTAGTTAAGGCGATGGACTAGAAATACATTAGGGTCTCCCCGCACAGGTTCGAATCCTGTCGACTGCGCAAATATTTTTTTAGAAGAAATATTGGATGGCAATCGATGTTAGCACGGGCGCCGGACAAGGCTAGACCCTAAACAGCTTCGCCCCTAAAAGAAATAAAAAAAGACCGATGCTATTTTGGTGAATAAGAATAAAATCAGAAGTAGACCAATGTTTGTTTCATTCTGTTGTCTGCTATTCGTTCGCACATCCCTGTCGGACGCGTATCAATGCGCGGACGAATGAGATACGATAAGATAAAACAAACCTGGGTCTGCTTTAAAGTCTATTTTTATTGAAGAGTTTAAGTTCGCTTGTTTATAAATACAAAATGAAACGGCATAATCGTTCATATATTTTCTTAAAGTAATTATTTATCGCGATTGTCCTCTTCGTCGCTAACCACTGGTGCGGCGTTCTCAGCGCTTCCGCTTTCAGCACACCATCTGGGAGCGAACTTGCAAACCAGAGTGTAGGCGACGAACAGGCTGTTATAGTACTTAGGAATCGAAGGGCGCCATTTTCGCTCTATATCTTTTTATGCTTGACCACCTGTGAGTATCGCTCTCAAATAAATGACATACGCATGTCCAGTGTCATGTATGTACGTTTGGAATTCAAAATTTGCCCGACGTAACAAGTGTGCAGGTCCTTTCGGTCGCTCCCAGTACATAAGAGAGTTGCACCAACAAGCTAGATACTCCGAATCACCCTCTAAAAGCGCTTGCCTGCCCTCTACTTTTCCAGAGGGCACCTGGGAGGCCAATCAGTACACCAAGCGAATGTTGAGAACCAGAACACAACTTGGGTCGAAAACACGCTCTTGCGCATAAACAAGGCTCGCACAAAATATCAAGCTGATTGTCCCTGAGCAGATTTTTTTTTTTTTTGACGGCCCACGTTTGTGTTGTTTGTCCAGCTGTGGACAAACCAGCTGTGGACAAAGCGCGCCGCATAGAGAGGAGGAGAGTGGTGAAGAACAAAGGCGAAAGGGAGGCCACGTCACGGGGCCGAAGCCAATGCGCGCGCGGAGGCCAAGGCGAGTCTGAACTTGCAGGTGTGCGGTGCGCGTACGCCTTGTTTGTATCGTGGTGTAATACGGCAGAACAACATGGGACGAAAACGAAGGGAGAACTGGACAAAACGCGGACGCGGTCCAGTTTTCCCTTCGTTTTCGTCCATGTTGTTTTGGCGTATTACACCATGACGCAAAACCGACCAGCCCAACTAGCCAGCATTTGGTTTGTGCTATAAAATAGAGTGTGAACCAAGTACTAACACTTGAACAAGTAGGCGGCAAAAAAAGAAAAAGAAATAAAGGGAGATTCATTGGGAGATATTTACGGAATGCGTTAACGTTTAGCATGACCCGTAGGAGACGCCACACACGCACCCCCTTTCGAAAACTTCCACTCACTTGGAGAAACTCGATGGCCCGTCTTATCAAGCCAATACTGTAGTAGAACACTTTTTCCGGGGTGAAATCTTGGTAGTCAACAAGAAAGACAATTCCGGCCGTTTGTGCTGAAGGATCGTCTGCCATGCGCTCGAAGCACATGAGCGTTGTCTGTTGAAACTCCCGGTAGGGCAGCGTGCTGGGCATCCACGATCCTAAGCAAGGAAAATAACCCCCGTTCATAGTCCGTTTCAAAACTTACATCTTTCCGCATGAGGCCTAGAACGTAATCTGGTAATCCTAATTTGACACTGCGACAATAAAACGGTGACGAGGCAAAATCATTCGAAAAAAGAATATGAGGGTGCCTAGTATCAGCACATGTTTATGTTTAGATTCCAGGCTCCTTACAAAGCGGCCACTTTAGCAGTGCGATTAAATGTATCAAACCCTCGTCCGTTCCAAATTAGACTATGCCGCAGCAATCTGGAAACCGGGTCTCTCAACTGTCGTGACTAGTCTTGAAGCCCTAAAGAATCGCGGTGCCCGTTTTATATTTACTATTTATCATCTCACATCTACAGGATCCGATCTAGAATAGTAAACCCTACTTTTCGGCCCACGTAAAAAAACTACGCATCGCAGAACACTCAAACTCCGCCAGAATGTAACCCTAGCGGTCCAAGCAAGATGCCAAAGTTTAAGAACATGAGCTTATCTGGATCAAAAGATAAAAGAAACAAACGAGAAATTTCTACGAGGAGGCTCCGACCACGAAGAGACGCAGATGGGGGCCGTCTGCTTTGCACTGCATCGCATAGGTGGCGCCACCACCTATGCGGGTTGGCGGGTTATCACGGGCATCTGCCGGGCTTGGCGGCAAATTCGGAATTGCTCTCTATCATTTCAGAAGTTTCACTTACGCACTCCCCTCTGTAATGCCCCTGGGCCTTGCGGGTACTGAAATAACTAAATAAATAAATAAATAAATACCCATTGTTTGGTCACAGTTTCGGGCGGAGCGTTTTTTAGAAAGAAATGCTTTATGTGCCACGCTTGGAAATCTCCGAAGGTTTCAATCCGCAAAGTTACTAGTTTTGCGCCTATCAACAGGGTCAGATATATCAAGCCTTTGTGATGTTCGGATGGTTACCTATAATTCAGCAAGATGTGTCTTTTCTAGCGCGGTCCGAGTCACGCTTTTTCTTTTCTGTACTTGACAGCCTTTTCTAGATGGCCCTATTGGATACTGCAACGCAATTGGCACCGAGGCACTAACTCTAATTGATATCAGTTACCTAGTAATAAATATAAAATCATTATCGGCAGGCTAACCGTCCGGGCTCCATGTCCCTTACTAGCAAGTCCCCTCGCCGTTTGGGGAACCAACCCCGTCACAAAGGCGTCATCGATTTAAGTGACCTCAACTTTTCCATACATGCAGTCCATCGAGAATTGTGACACTGAATAATATTAGTATCATCAGTGATGAAGTTATCTCAACTATGTGTACTTACTTATTTTGTAAGATTAAGAACCTTAATGTTTTATAAAGTTTCTATTCTTATCTCGATACGTATTCAATCATGATTATATTGAGACGGAAATACCAAAGTTAGTCACGTGTTGTCTGCAATAGGAGGCATACATAAGAACTTCTGAACGCCTTGCTCCTACATCATTTCATCATTATTTGCTTCACGAATGCCTTCGTGACCAAACTAATGGCGTAGGATCACGCCACAACAAGGCGCAGCATGAAATTATGGCCAACAAAAAATAATTAAACTGACGCCATTATTGCGACAGTATATATAACCGTTGTCCCTATGTGTCACCATATCACATCGACCAAGAAAGACACCGCAAGCAAATTAACATTTTAAACTCTACTTACATCGAAAAAACTAAATCCAACCTCAGAGCTTTTCAGGCTGACAAGTCAATACATCACATTTACCTGCTTTTGCAAGCAGTACGAGGCGTCCGTGAACATCTCTTTCTGGCAACACCATAAACAGGCTTCTTGCAACAGGGGAGACCTTTGACGGCAGGAAATCATCGTAGATCGAAGGACAGGCTGCACGATTCCTGTAGTAGTTTTTGATGGTGTTCAGTGCGGCCTCTACGTCGTACTTGCGTACCCGAATAAAGCGCAGCAGAAAGTTTTCATCTGTTCTCGGACGGAGTTCAGGCTCTTCCGCTGGAATGATAAATAAGAAACATTTATAGAGGCAGTTTTGTTTTAAGCTTAACAGATTTGTTTAAAAAGATCCGTGAAAGCTACACTAATCTGTTTGTGGAGATGGGCTATACGACCGGGGGGGACGTAGTATAGGGAGCTGATCATAACGAATAGTTTAATGATTAACCAAAATATGTTATGAGCGTCCTAATTATTGAAAATACAATTGCGGTCCTAATTAGAAACTTGCTGAGCGTAATCCAAACCCAATATTTAAATCAGTACTTGGAGACTTGAAGGACGTGGAAAGCACGACTGAGTGATACAAAATTCGTGCAGCAGGAGCTTGGCTAGCGGTGCAATAACGCGCTCGTGTAATTTTTCCGGCTCTTGTCATAGCCCCAGCCTTGTACATTTTGCGCGAGTGACAACTTTAGATCACTACTGATCTTCCCATGCGCTTAAAGTCTTCGAAAATGTTACCGATTTCGAGGATCTTGGATGATGCCTAGAAAGTTTGGATTTGGATCCACGTGCCTATATTCACAAATCGAAAGTTAATTACAAATGTTAATAAATTACCCGACTTATCGTGACGATTTCCCGCCTGTATTATGTCTTCCAGGCCGTATAAGACACCTGCACAAACCGCATTAGCGTGGCTTTCGCGACTTTTTTTATTGTTTTTGTTCGTTTTAAACAAATTTGTTCAGCTCAGAAGAATACACACTGTATAATTTTCTCCACTCTAGTGCTCTAACGGTTACTTGGACGAAAAGTTTCCATCTTAACGATGTTTACACCTTTCCAATTACAGCTTAGCAAGGTTGTGGAAAGTCCTGGGGAGCGTTTTATTATTGCCCACAAGGTTCTGATATCAGCGCATAAAAACGTCGGAGAAAAAATAGCGAAGCAAGACAAGTAAAGCCCTGCGTTTTTGAAGCTGCCAGTAACTGTACGAATGTATCTTTTTTTATTGTAATCACGAGGTTATACACAATTGAATTGAAAGTGAGAATAATACAGGGGGGGGGGGGGGGTATTGTTGTGAGTTGCTTTTCATTCTGTGTCCAAAGCGACAATACAGACGTAGTATATAGCTGTATGTGTTAGAAATTCGTAAAAAAAGACAGTAAAATACTGAGCGCATAAAGTGTTTTATTGATTTAGGGAAGGAAGGTTGAAATGAAACGGCTTCAAACCTGCAAATCAATGCGGCGTTGTTTTTTTTCTTTGCGGGTCAATAAACGTTATGAAAAGCTTTGCAGTCTTGACATTTCCGTCAGTAAAATTGATTAGACTGGAGTTAGTAGAAATACAAGATATTTATTGATAATAACAATATCTTAAATGTCTCAATCCTCGGGACAAAACGAGACAGCTCGAAACATTTGAAATATACTCCGTGGGTCCCTACGTAATATGCGTGAGCGCACTATTTTTACTCCGCGCACTTTATCTACACACTCTAAAAAAAAAGATATCACCTTACACCCTTTTGTTCCATATATTACACCCCAAAACTTCATTTCGACGTACAGCGCCCTACAGTCGAACAGACGGCCCCAAATTTTACGAGGGGCTTGAGAACGGTGCGATATAACTTATTAAATTGCTAAAGTGCGTATCAAAGACCAAAGAAAGAAAACACGGAGCTTTTGCAGTACGGTCAAGAAAACTTCGGTAATCTTTTTTTATAGTCAATAATACGTACATCAGCTATCTTAATAAGTTGTACCACACTAGCTATCAAGCCCCTCGTAAACTTTGGGGCCGCCTGTTCGATTATGCATGGGGCGCTGTACGTCGAATTGAAGTTTTGTGGTGTATTATATGGGACAAGGGGTGTAATAATACACCTTTTTTTCTGAGAGTGTACAAAGAGTGGGGTTCTGTTTTTCTTCGTAGTTCTTTGCGCCCCAGGCACTGCCAGTCACAGTTGGCGTTCGTCGCGGGGCTTGCAAAACGCTTCCGCTTTACCGGATGATTAACTGAGTGAAGAATTTGCAACTACCTCTTCAAAGTGGAATATCTACCTCTTTGGTTTTATATGTTTCAAAGCAGGTGTAAATTATATTTTACACATGTTTCTACCTTTTCCGAAAAAGGGACTCCTCCATACACAGGATTTGCTCGACGATCTCTTTATTGCTGTTCCGATAGAACTCGTTGTTTGGATCTTAAAACTGTGCCTTACGAAGCACCTCCTCTTCATATTCGTTCAGTTTCCTTGCACGCCTTTGAAGTGTATTTTTAAGCCCGAGTCCCACTATAGACAATGGACCTCTTGGTGAATATGTGCTGCCACCTAGACACGCGACTGGGTTCGAGGCTAAGTAGTGAGAAAACAACGCGCGCGCTAGGCCTCTCCTACCCGTTCCACACCCAAAGCGTCAGCTACATCCCGTTCACCCATTGAGGCGCTGTGACCTAGATATGGCTCCCCCAAACTCGCCTTTTTCCCCATCGTGGGTAATCTTCCGCCCCGAAGTCGACACAACGAAACCATCTTCCCTCTCTGCTCGGCCAGAAGGAAGAGAGAGAGGGTACTGGAACCATTTACTCTTGAACCGATGTTTCTACAAAAGGTCCATTGCAATCATGGAGCTAAAACTCGTGCCCCACGCTAAGGTGCTCTAGGAGGGGTGGTGTGTAGACGATATGCGAAATTGTTCAAACCTCTCACCACACACCGTGCACTGCCATTTTTGTTGCCTCAAGATTCCTCTAGTGTTTGTCAATTTCATAGCATTGTCGTTAACAATAGTGGCTTTGCTACTCACCGTCATCGATCCCCACCTGCACGTGCGAACTAAGGGTTAGTGCTGTTTTATGCTCTTCTTGGGCATATACATGCTCGTAGCACTGACGATCGCTGGTTTCTCGCCGCAACCAACATGGCGGACGTACACTTCAGCTCGAAATTTGGCTTTGAGTGCCGGAAAAGACCGGTGCGGGCGCGGGCGCCTGATTTCCGAAAAAGTTTTCTTTGCGCGAGTGCTGGTGCGAGCGGAGGATTCTTCAGAACTGTGCAGTCTGGGATCTGAATAAAGCACGACGCGATCGACTTGATGGTACCGGCTGTATCAGAATGAAAACATGGCAAGGTTTTCCCGCCCTCGACATCGTTGCCCACTTCTTGGACGTCCAGTTACATTCTCCAACATCCTCCCACCCAACAAAGTCAAACCGACTGTGTTGTTTGAATTTTAGATAGTAAAGAAACTTCATGGGGCTTCTTATCTTCACTTTCCTTCGGAGTCGAATAGTGCAGGCACGCACTTTCTCATCTCGACCAGGGAAGGTCTCGTCAAAGGCAGCCAGATCCCAGAATGTTCTTGGGCGATGGTTGTTCCTGAGAAGCACTATATCTCCCACTTGGATGCCGCTTGAGTCAGATGAGCCTACCGTGTGCGCAGATTGCAGCTCCAAAATATACTCCTCCCGCCATCTGGACCAGAATACGTCTAGCAGAGCTTCACCTATTTTCTACCGCATGGATGTTTTTTGTTGAGTGTACCGTTCAAATTCAACGGTTGTAGAAGGCAAAGACGTACCATTTTTGCTGATTAGAAAGTGCACAGGTGTTACAACCTCCTCATCGGCGGATGAGGTCACTTTTGTTAGAGGTCGGTCGTTAGTTAGCGCATCCACTTCTATGAGCACGGTCAGCAGTTCATCATACCTCAGACAGCTTTGCTTCAACGTCTTCAGCAACGCTGTTTCGACATGTGTTATTAACCTTTCCCAGGAGCCGCTCCACCATTGGGCTCCTTCTGCTAAGAACTTCCAACCTATCCTGTTGTGTCGGAAGTGATATAATACGTCTTCCTCGGCGTTGAGCCTCCATATCAATTTCAAATCCTTTCAAGTTTGTTTAAACGTGCGCCCGTTGTCCGAGTAGATGGTTTCGCAGATACCTCTTCTAGCCTTGAATCGCCGGAACGTCGCCAAACGATCTGGCGATGTTAAACTGAAAGTCAATTCCAACTTGCCTGCCCTGGCTTTTCTGCTCACGTGGACGAGCGGTGAAACAATGAGCCTGAGAAATCAATGCCCCCCGGTGGAGCGACTCGATCGTTAGATAAGGGCCCATGCGCTTCGCTTGTTGCTTTTATAGAGATCCGCTTGAAAATTAAACACCGAATAATGGACTTCTTGACCGTTTCGCGTGCTCGTAGTATCCAGAATCGGTTTCGCAATTGTGGTAACGTTTATTTATTATAGACTTGAGCGTGTTGGTAATCTACATTGAATTAAAACGAAAGAAACACACAAGAGGACGAAACAGACGACACAGCTTTCGACTTGCAACTACAGATTTACTGGGGCGGCTCGCCGCTCAGAGCTCGACTTGGGGAGGCGATGGGGAAAGGGGGGAGGGGGATGAGGGGAGGTGTAAGAAACACAGGGAGACCGTTGCGGGGGCGAACACAGCGGGCGGTCGGGAGTCTGGTCCACGGCGTGGTCTGGTCCGTGTCGCCTCTCTCGTAGATGACACCTCGCGTCGCTTCGTGCCGTCGGGGGCGCGGCGGAGAGCGGGGGGAGGGAGGGGGGGGGGGGGGTCATCGGAATTCCCCGGGGAAGGCGCAAGACGGACCGGAGCACCAGAGGGTCAGGCGAACGCCTTCTGTTATCGCCTGACCCTCTGGTGCTCCGGTCCGTCTTGCGCCTTCCCCGGGGAATTCCGATGACCCCCCCCCCCCCCCCTCCCTCCCCCCGCTCTCCGCCGCGCCCCCGACGGCACGAAGCGACGCGAGGTGTCATCTACGAGAGAGGCGACACGGACCAGACCACGCCGTGGACCAGACTCCCGACCGCCCGCTGTGTTCGCCCCCGCAACGGTCTCCCTGTGTTTCTTACACCTCTCCTCATCCCCCTCCCCTCTTTCCCCATCGCCTCCCCAAGTCGAGCTCTGAGCGGCGAGCCGCCCCAGTAAATCTGTAGTTGCAAGTCGAAAGCTGTGTCGTCTGTTTCGTCCTCTTGTGTGTTTCTTTCGTTTTAATTCAATGGAAACGTTTCTCTCACTGTAACGTGCACCAAAGCGTATGCTGAACTAGGTGTTGCGCCAGTATTCCTCGCGTGAGCAGGTCAGCCGGATTTGATTCACCTGGGCAGTGATGCCACTGGCTCGGCGAGGATAGAGGTTGAATTTCTGCGACTCTATTTGAAACGAATGGCCTCCACCTACTTGCTACACATCTGATCCAATAGGGGGTCACCGTGGAGTCTGACCTAAACGATATGTCTCCATTTGACGATAGTTTCCTTCTCAGGTTATTCATGCGGCGAGCCCCTCTAAGGGATGCTAGTTGCTCCAATATTGGCAACGATACATCTTTGATTATGGCCACTCGTGACTTCGAGATAACGAGTCTGACGTCCAAATTTCTACTGCTATATTGGGCCCTGGCGTAAATAGCAGCGCCGTAGGCTACCTTGCTGGCATCTGCAAAGACACGGAAGGTCGTACCTTCATAAAGGGACACCGCCTGGATAATGCGAAGTTGTCCTAGTAAAGAGAAATTTCCGGACCAGCCTTCCCTTCCCATTCTTGCTCAATTACTTCGGGTAGCGGGTCATCCCGCTCTTGACAGCGTTTCCAAATTCTTTGGAACAGTATATCGGCTTTGAATGCAAATGGCGGAATAAGCTCAAAGGGATAATAAATGCGCGACGTGGCTAGAAGTGTTGGACTTCTAAACCATTTTGCTGACAGAATGAGCAAGATCAATCTGAACACTTCAAAGGGCAAAGTGTCGGTTTCTGGGTTCCAGAGCACACCCAACATTTTCCTCGCGTTCGTTGGTTTGAAATGGGTGTCAGGGTGCATTGGCGTTTTCTTCTGCTATTTGACGTAACTCGCAGATATTAGTTGTCTATTTCCGAAGATGCATTCTCGCTTTACTTGGTATCGTAGCCGCTGCATCACACACAACCTGGGTTTCCTCGACGGTCTGTGTTCCTGCCACAAAGTCGTCTGCATAAAATTGGTCTCCCATTTTGCTTGCAGTCTCTGGAAACCGGCCCTTCACACTTTCAAAATGATGCCGCATGGTAGCCGCCAAAAGGAAGGGGCTTGAGGTTAAAACAAATGCACTCGATTCATTACTTCAATAGGTAGCGGGTCATCTCCGCAAGCAGACGGATGACCTGCTTCCAAAAGAACCGTAGAGCGTTCCTGCCTTGTCCAGCCAACCTGCTCCGGAGGAACGCCTTCTTAATATCTGTCGTAGTTGCAATCTGGTACGCACAAAACGTAAGCACAAGGTATAGTATGTCTGAATTCCGATTTGGCTCCTTATGAAGTGTGTATTGTTTAGTGACAACTGTCCGGGACCACTGGTCGAGGCATCGAAGACCATTCGCACTTTAGTAGTTTCCTTTTCGCCTTCAATAACATCCTTGAGTGGCATTAAGTACCATGGACCATCCATGTTCCTCTTCCACTTTCTCGGCAACGTTATTCTCAAGGTACTCCCGTTTGACCCTATCGTACTGAATCAACTGTTTCCTGTTTTTAAGGAGGCGCTTGGTCAGTCCTTCCAGCCGTCACCGGGCTATCTCCTTATTGGTGCCCAAGTCGTTGGCGTTCTCCTTCCAAGGAAAGCAAGTTTCATAATAGTTATCAAGTTTATTAATTGTGGAAAGAAACCATTGAAGGAATTCGTCCGTGCTTACATCGGGTTGCTCTCTTTCATGGACGCCAATATTTTCAACTTCCCAGAACGCCCGTAGCTGCTGAGAAAGCTGGTAGCTTTGAGGTCAAGTCATTACCTGCATAACAGTTGCTTGGCGCCAGCCCACTTCGGGTAATTGTCGTACTGGCCCTTGCAGTGTCCAACTAAATATTGTTTCTACTGCTGTCAAATTTCAGTCAAGTCACTTAATGAACCCAGTGACAGCCTTGTAGTAATTATACACTCTCATCAATATATCAATGTCAATCTCTCTCTTGAACTCTGAGCATGAAACATGGGCGAGTTGCAACGTGCACGTTTGAGCTGTCCTGCAAAGGATTACAGTGAACGCAGAATGTCAAAGGGCAGGAAATCCCAGAGCCTCGATTCCTAACCGTATCCGATCGTATTGGCTTTGCAGCCATACCTCTACCTTGCGGAGTTCCCTCGCATTACAAAGGGGCAGTATCGCCGAAGAGTGTGATGCTCAAAGGCTCTTTTCCTAAAACCTTACGAGGCAACTCGTTGACAAGCGTGGTCGTCACGAACGTCCACCGGCTTCCTCTGTCCATTAAGCACCGCAATAGGCGGCGCTTATTCCGGTGTTTAAAAAAAGAAGGACAGTTTCGACGCTGTTAGACACCGCACTCGTTACTGACACTCCTGAACGGCCTTACTGTGATGCTGATAAAGACTGTCCTTCGTGGGTTTAAGGTCTGGATCACAGAGGCAAATCATGTGTCTCCCTTGGCAGTTGGCGCCGCGGAGAAGTCTGACGTTGCGACCATCTCTTGCTCAATGATATCTTTTGCAGCATATGAAATATCGGCCGTCTCTCCTCGGTATTTCTTTTTTCTCACTGATGTAACGCACCTTGCATTGATCAAAAAAGTGCTCACGTGCGTCACAAAAAAAAAATAAAAAATTCGGCATCCTCAGCGTTCGTCCATGCAGCTAAAGCTGCTGCCGATGAAGTGATGCATGCTTTGCGCACCTGGGTAGCTAAACTCGTGGAGCAAAACATTCTCCGCTTTTTGACGTAGCGGGGGGAGTGACCAAAAGAACGCCGCAAAGTTTCCTCCTCCCTGCGTGCGCTCTACTTCCCAACTTTTGGCGAAAAATCCCCCGCGATCCCACGAGAGCACGAGACAGCGCGGGGAGGCGAGCGTTCACGACGCTCGCTGTACGTTGTCTTTGAGCTCTCTAGTGCCGACAATCCCGTGCCTCGCCCAGGCAAGGAGCGAGAGCAGACGACGATACTTCGTCTGCTACGATGCGGCATTCGCACAGCGGAACTGAAAGAAAAAGTTGGTTTTCTGCTCGAAATCGCGTCCCGCGGGCCACAAACTCAGACGCGAGCTTGAATTGTAAGCATCTGATATTTCACGAAGGAAGCTATCGACGGCCCGTGTTTTATTTACAAAATTTAAGTCGTTTTGTTGCCGTACAGACGCTGAAACCCACCAGTGTGTAGTGAAAGGCCCAGGACAACCACAGAGGCCGCGAGATCTATATGATCATTTGTGTATGGGTGAAAAGTGGAACATTTTTCGACAAAGCTCCCACAGCAGAAACCTGTGACTCAGCGTCCGGGAAAGCTAAACATGGAGACGTCGCCCGAGACTCAAGCAAAGTCATATTTGAACGGCAGCTATCTTGGCCCGTCATATTTTGTTTTGAGAAAGCTCTCGTTCTCAAAGCCCTCACCAGGGAAATAAAAAGTCTTACGAAACGTATTTCTAGATGGTCCAAAGAACTAGATTTAAGCCGTATCCTTTCAGTGGTTCACTCATAATACATGCTTAAAACGAAGCAAGCTCTTGCGCGCACAGTGCCATGAATTTTCTCAAGTGTATGCTGTTTTGTAGTCAGCTGGTTTCGGAAACTTACGCCGTCTGTAGATATCTCTCACAGCCGACTTGCTTAATTGGAAGACATCGCAAATGTAAGTTCCACGTTGCAGCAACTAACGTTTATAGACAAACGATGGCAGCGACTGCACTCTGGCATTCCCACCCATGACGTCGAACAAAAAGGCGCTAGTTTCGGTTTGAGGTCGGTAATTTCTACAACATCTATGGCGACAGCATCAGTCTGCACTCGGTGCATTCGGCAAGTTCGTTCGGGGCCTGTTCTCCATGCAGCACTCCGGGGGTGTAATGCATTAGAACTCTCACAGTGCAAGTCTGGATCGCGAATCGGGAGCCCGTCACTGGCCTAACCGGCGGCCATTGCTTGACGACAGGCAATACGCCGCGTCCTGTCTAGTTCTCCCTTCACTTTCGTACTTGTTGTTTTGGCCTATTACACCATGAGGCAATAAACGCAAGTCTAAGGGAGAAACACGCAAAAATTGGAAGCTTGTACGCGGTGCTCGAAGGCGAGCATTTTATGACGGGCTGGGATGATTATGTCGGGTTCTTGGAGATCAAATAGACATTCGTCAAGCGTTTGAACATCGATCAAAAAAAATCGGCCGGAGCACCCTTGACTTTACCGACGTCGCTTGCTTCGGCTGCTAAATAATTGGCATGTTGAGCGACTGAACGGCACGCTCCAAGTTTCAGTTTGTCACGGAAGCCCTCACAGCAGTTCAAAGAAAAAGCTTTCACCATGAAGTACTATGTACAAGCGGTTAAAACGATGCGAATGTCCCCAGTAACGGCCTTCTAACTTATCGTTTGCTGAGCTTTGGTGACTCCGAAGTCACGGATGACTCTACAATAACTCTCGGTAACCCTTGTCTCATTAAACACATCACAGTTAACGGCCAACAAAGTCAACCTCGACCCTCAACGACAAAACATTTAGTTAAACAAGATTGGTATTCTAACCCGTTTAATATTCTTGCCCACAATATTAACTGTTATTTTCGGAAACACGATAGAAGTTTCATGGTAGAGAACGACATACTAACGTAATAAAATTGAGTTTTCCCGTTTCTTCTATACCGTACATAAGACCGTGTCAAGCGATGACTGCCGGTGGTGCCGCTCGACCCCAGCAATACAGGCCTCTATCCGTGATCCAGCCTACTAAGAGATCAGTGGTGCCATTGCTATTAAACATAAATCGTTTATTTGCATCGGTACACCCATACCTGCCGGATGTCGGGACGAGGCGCAAAACCGTACATCCGGCCAATATTGAAGACGGTTTTCGGCTGAAATTGCCTCGACATTCGCCAAGAAGCAACGTGCTGTTTCGGCGACTCGTTTGTGTAATTTATTTGTTCAGTCATATTATTGGGCCCCGGGCCACTGTGTGCACCCCAAAAAAGAAATGTACTGTGGCAATTACACCTTGACGAGAAGCAGGCACGTAGCCAGAATTTTGTTTAAGGGGGGGGGGGGGGGGGGGGGGGGGCGCCTATGACAAAGTGCTCTATGAGGGGGAGGGGGGAGAGGAGGCTCCAGCAAAATGGAAGATTTCAGGGGGGGGGGGGGGGGGGGGCGGGCGGGGCCCTGGTTACGTGCCTGACGAGAAGGGGTATTGCAGTTTCACATATTTATGAAAAGGTATGGTGCATTATTACACGTTTTAAGAAACGTGTTTAAAATAATCACACATTTTAAAGGTGTGAGGTTTACATTTCTTTTATAAGGTCCATCGCTACACTTATTAGGGTGTTAGTTATGGGGACACCCCAAGTACAGGTATAAAGGTGTGAAAATGTTTAATGAGCATGTATCTATACCAGAAGAAAATCTCTTTCATGGGATTACATCGCGTGCCGATGAAACGATCTGTCGATGACACGTCGTTCGATGAACTGATTTGACCGCCAATGAGTAACGACTGCCAGTAGAATTTCGGGGAAATAATTATGCCGGCTACCGGGAGACTCGACCCTACCCAAACATTACCCCGGTTCGTTTGTTTCCCAGCATTCTGAATTGTATACCAGCTTATTAGTGCCTCTTCGGATATTAAAAAAAAAAAAAAAAAAAAAAAAAAAAAAACGATGGCAGTTGCAGAAACTCTGACAGCCCGGCTCACAGTCATGTGGGAGACTGACAGGTGTTCGTCAGTCGCCACCATGCCTTGAAAGCTACCGGTTCCGAAGAACCGGAGCGCGCAGAGAAGTTGTTCCACGGTCATGGTAGACGCGATTGTCCGCCGCCTCGAAGTGCGGGCGCCGAACGAAGCTCGTTGCAGAGTCAACGCACAACGGCTTTCGATAGCCGGTACTGTCGCCGAAAGTCGTCGTCGGGGAGTTGAAAGGCGTCCCCGGTGGTCTCGGTAGTGACGCCGACTGTGGCGGAAGATATGCTCGGCCGCAGCGTATGGCACCGCCATGTTGACAAAGTTTAACTTCGTCTCGATTCGAAGCGAATATCTCGAGCTCCAACCACAGCTCTCGCAAAGTTCGGAAACGTCACTTTGACGTCAGCGACAACTTCGACAAACGAGGTTCCTTTTTTACACAAACCTCGGAGGGATTTTGAGCGTCAGCAGGTGGCCTAGGGACAATCTGCAAAGCATTGATTTTAGCTTGGCATAGGGATATAGGGACAAATGGGCGCTACGTCATCGGCGAAGCCGTTCAATCAGCGGGCTCTCGCGCCCCTCACGCGCCGCACGCGCGCCTCGATGAACTTTGCTACATTGTGCCTCTCTCAAAGAAATGAGCGTTCGAATGGTTGACACCTCGCTCGGCGCGACGTCAGCGTCGCGAGAGTCCAATTAGCGCGTTCCGCAAACTTCGGGCACAAAGTTGTGCTTGACGAGTTTAGCGGCCCTGGTATTATGAGTCCTCCTATTGGGCTTTCGATAAATTGGATTGATTATGCTTTATTTTCAGCACGCGCTCTCGGCTCTCTACCTCGAGCTTCAGAAAATTAAAAAAAAGGTTGCAGACTACCTATGCTATCCGCGATGTCGGTGGCTCTTTGCTGGCAGTAGCCGAGGACAAGGTCTTCAAGAAGTCACTTCTTCACGGCAGCATGTAGCAGCACACTCCACTTTTCCGCATTTACGCCAAGTGCTTCCAAGCTGCGGACATTTATCGTGATATCATCATACAGCCGTCTCAGAGCAGTGACGTCGCTCGACGTAATGACTTTTTTCTTTTTAATTGAAGAGTCGCGTTATGTGGTTGTCAATTATAGAATCAAAATCAAATCAAGTTTCATTTCCAGAAACTCTGATGGGAAAGCCCATACAAAGAGCTGTTAAAAAACAGCTTGACTAGGTATAGGATTCCTTTGAATTGGCAGCAGCAATAAATGGATAACACATTAAAATTATACAATGCTAGAAAATTACAAACGAAGGGCTCTCTTACTTATTGGATTTACATTTATGTTGTTATTGATACACTTGTTTAACAAAAGCGGTATATTATAAAGACTGAAAGTAATAATTTGTATGAGTCCGAGGGAGGACCCATAAAACCGTGTGACGCGTGGTAACAACACATTCATGCCTCTAAGATCTGAAATTGCATACAAAAATGTTACAAGAGTTGGGGAAGAACGGACTGTATAAAGCAAACGGTACTAGTACATGGATCCTATATGAAGTATGCAAAATCTGGAAAATAATGGTTCTGTGTGGTCATAATAAGAAACTTCTCCAATATAATGTAAAGTTTTCTTTTGGAGCAATAATATGTTATTAAGGTTTGTTTTGGTCGTAGTGGTCCACACAAGATGGCAATAGTTTAAGCGGGACTGAAATAATGCACGATAAATATTTAGCTTAATGTTGGGTGGCTAAATATTACAGCAGCGAGCCATGATACCAACCACCCGTGAAAGTTTTACAAGAATATAATTTCTATGGTTATCCCACGTAATGTGCTCTGAAACAATTACACCCAAGGTTTTATGCTGGTTTACAAGTTCAATTGAGGACGAATCAAGATTGATTCTATTATTTATAAAAACAGGTTTATTTGTTGACCTAAATAAAATTGCTTTGGTTTTTGTTGTTTTTACTTTGAGCCCATCTGTTTCAGACCACATAAAAAACTTACTTAAAAGTAAGTTGGGTCTGGCCGAAGCTGGGTCTCGCCGAACCTGTTTTTCCAAAAATCCACAGCAATGTTATAGTTGCTCTAAGTAATAGAAAATCCCCGTAGGCTGTCTTCCGCCTTTCCGAAAAGATAGGTCGTCAAATATCAAAATTTATCAGTTGAAGAAACGTAGGGATTGTTGTCTAGAGACCCTTCAAATTAATCCGAGAAAGGGTTTCAGTTATGAAGGGCTCCTTCGTACTTTCGGATCTCTAATTTCTGAAGTTTGATTGCTATCGTTCTTGACCTTAGATGGCCTTGGTCCCGATCCTGTAACTGTTCCACATATTTCGATCCGATGTTACTCGTGCGCAGGGCATCCAGCTTGAGCGTGGCTCTTGTTCTTAAACGGCAGATCGACACTTGATAAGTCTCTACGCTTTCCATTTCTCCCTCAAAGTGATCAATATGAATCCCGTCTTCAATCTCACTGTCAACTGTCTTCAATGCTGTTCCCTTCAGTTCGAGGATATTCAAGCTTTCTGTGAGCTCCCCCGCGGTTGCCTCAGAGGAATTCAGTAAAACTTGCAACTTGTTTGTGGCTCTGGTCACCGCTGACCGTATGACGGCTTGTTTTCTCCGCGGTCGGTCCATTCTCTGAAGGCGCGTGATTCTCCGTGTTCTGTGTCTGTCAGATAGGGATCTGCCACTCTTTTTGTCGGGCGTCTTCTATATTGTCACGGGTGGTGACCAAAAAACAATAAATAAACAGGAAGAAATAAATGCTTAATGTGGCGAACTCGTGCCAAAAATAAAAGGGTGCAAAAGATAAAACAGAGCGTCGCGGGCGTCGAAGTCGGCGTAACAGCAGAGTCGAACGCTGGGGCGAGTTTGACTATAGATCGCCACGCGGAGCGCCTTATGTACACGTGTGGACTTCTGGAATAATCGGCGTAGAAGGTTCGGCGTATATAACATTCTGACCTCGAACAAGCCCAACATGGTTCTCGAATTTACCAGAACATTGCTTTACAGAGTCAACAAAAATACGCCTCCGCTGCCAGGAATCGAACCTTGGCTTTCTGCGTGGAAACCACGCGCGATAACCGTTAGACCACAAGCGCGCTGCCTTCTTAATCAGCTGCGCTCGCGGCATTATCCCCCCTTTAAAAAAGTGCATCGTCCCGATGCAGCACAAAACGAAAACACAGATCCACAGCAAAAAGACAGCAGACCCGCGAGTCACACTTAACAGATCACTCTTTGACGAAAGTCCAGAGTTCTATCGTTCGTAATATGGCTTGAGCCGGACGACGTGCACCACCTCGGGTCGTGGCTGGCGTCTTGCAGATGGGCGCGTTCCGTCGGGTAGAACTTCGAAGTTCAGATCGCCGAGGCGTCGGGTGATTTTGTTGGGTCCGAAGTAGCACTTTAGGAGTTTCTCGCTGAGACCACGGCGGCGGATCGGTGTCCACGCCCACACCCTGTCTCCGGGATGGAAGTGGACGTCCCGACGACGAAGGTTGTAGCGGCCAGTGTCGACACGTTGTTGGGCTTGAATGCGGTGTCTGGCGAGCTGGCGGACTTCTTCTGCCCATTGGGCAACCACCTGGGCGTCGTCGCTTCCGTCGAGAGCCGGTTCGGGGGGTAACATCGCGTCCAGCATTGTCGTTACTTTGCGACCATGAACCAGTTGGAAAGCTGTTACCCCGGTTTTCTCTTGCACGGCCGTGTTGTAGGCAAATGTGACGTACGGCAACACCTCGTCCCATGTCTTGTGCTCTACGTCGACGTACATGGAAATCATGTCGGCGATGGTCTTGTTGAGTCTCTCCGTCAGCCCGTTGGTCTGCGGCTGGTACGCCGTTGTGCGCCGATGGCTGGTGTGGCTGAGACGAAGGATTTCTTGCGTCAGCTGGGCCATGAACGATGATCCCCAGTCTGAGATCAGAACTTCGGGAGCGCCGTGCCGGAGGACGATGGGCTCGATAAAAAACTTCGCGACTTCTACAGCAGTCCCTGCAGGAAAAGCTTTCGTTTTGGCGTACCGTGTGAGATAATCTGTGGCGACGATAATCCATTCGTTTCCATGCGTCGATGGTGGGAAAAGACCAAGTAGATCATTTCCGACCTGCTTGAACTGTGCGGTCGGGGGAGCAATCGGCTGCAGGAGACCTGCCGACTTTATCGGCGGTTTCTTGCGTCGCTGGCACTCGTGGCACGACCGTGTGTAGAAGTGAACGGTCTTCAGCAGCTTAGGACAGTAATACCTTTCACGAATTCGGGCCAGCGTACGGCTGTAACCAAGGTGTCCGGACGTCGGGTCGTCGTGGCAGGCTTGAAAGATCTCCGCTCTGATGTCGGTAGGGATTACCAGCAGCCATGGTGTGCTATTGTCTCCGAAGTTCTCCTTGTAAAGCACACCTCGTCCTTCGTTGTGCTCGATTAGCGCGCGAAACTCAGGATCGTCTCTTTGACGTCGTGCCATGTCGTCGGTGTTCACTGCACCTAGGAAGCACTCGTCATCATCGTCGTCGCTGCTGCCGGAAGGTGTTTCGACGGGGGCCCTGGACAGGCAGCCGGCGTCGCTATGCTTGCGGCCTGACTTGTAGACCACAGTCATGTTGAACTCTTGTAGCCGGAGACTCGATCGAGCGAGGCGTCCTGACGGGTCCTTAAGGTTTGCAAGCCAACAGAGCGAGTGGTGGTTCGTGACTACACGGAACGGGCTCCCGTACAAGTACGGACGAAACTTCGTGATTGCCCAGACGACCGCGAGGCATTCTTTCTCAGTCGTGGAGTAATTTTTCTCCGCCTTGGACAGTGTCCGAATTGCGTAAGCGATAACTCGCTCGGTGCCGTCTTGCACTTGAACCAGTACCACGCCAAGTCCAGCGCTACTTGCGCGTGTGTGAATTTCAGTTTACGCATCTTGATCGAAATGTCTTAGAACAGGAGGAGTCTGCAGTCATCGCTTCAGCTCGTCGAATGCCTGCTGCTGCTCCTCGGCCCATTCGAACTTCTCGGCGTCCTTTGTGAGATCTGTGAGCGGTGCGGAAATCCTTGCGAAATCCCGAACGAAGCGCCGATAGTAGGCACATAGTCCAAGAAACCTTCGCACGGCCTTCTTGTCTGCCGGCGCTGGAAATGCTGCGACGGCGCGAGTCTTCTCTGAGTCGGGGCGAACGCCTTCGCTACTGACCACGTGACCTAGGAACTTCAGCTCGTCATAGGTGAACCGACACTTTGACGGCTTCAGGGTGAGTCCGGCGGTCCGTATGGCTTGGAGAACAGCTCGTAGTCGTCGCAGGTGCTCGTCGAAGTCGCTGGAAAACACTACGACGTCGTCGAGGTAGACGAGACAGCCCTGCCACTTCAGTCCTGCCAGTGCGGTGTCCATGACACGCTGAAAAGTTGCTGGCGCCGTGCACAGTCCGAAGGGCATCACCTTGAACTCGTACAGCCCATCCGGCGTGACGAAAGCTGTCTTCTCTCGGTCCCGTTCGTCGACTTCGATCTGCCAGTAGCCGCTCTTCAGGTCCATCGATGAAAAGTATCGGGAGTGGCGCAGCCGGTCTAACGTGTCGTCGATGCGGGGGAGTGGATAGACGTCTTTCTTCGTCACCGCGTTCAGCTGCCGGTAGTCCACGCAGAACCTAAGCGTTCCGTCCTTCTTCTTAACCAGTACGACTGGAGAGGCCCAGGGACTGCTTGAAGGTTGGATTATGTCGTCGTTCAGCATCTCTTGAACTTGCCCCTGGATCACCTCCCTTTCTTTAGTGGAGACTCTGTACGGTGACCGATGCACAGGCCGCGCGTCGTCCACGGTAACGATGCGGTGCTTCGCAACGGTTGTTTGGCGCACTTTTGACGACGTGGCAAAGCAGTCGCGGTATTCGGTGAGGAGGTCACTGAGCTGTCGTCGTTTCGGGCCGGAAAGATTAGGGTCAATGTCGAGCTGCGCTGGTGACGTACTGTCTTGCTGAGGCGGCGAGGATTCGTCAGTAATCGCGGCGATTTCGGCGGGGTTTCGGAGTTCCTCGACGTGGCCCATGGCTGCACCTTTCGTAAGGTGCTGCGTTTCGTTTCGGAAGTTCGTCACAAGGGCCACAGTCCGCCCATCCTGAAGTTTAGCTACTCCCCTTGCGACGCCTATCCTCTTCCAAGAAGCAACTGGAGGCTTCCTTCGAGCAGAACGTCGCCGCAGAAAGCTTCGGTGATCCCGACGGGTACGAAAACACTCGACCGCGGTGGTAAGTTCACGTGGCTTGCGAGGACTCGGACCGCAGACGACGTCGCTGTGGGTTCCTCCGGTGGTGAAAGAGGTTTTCGTAGCGTCAACCGGTTTGCTCCGAGGTCGATGACGGCGCCATACTCGCATAGGAAGTCCATTTCGAGGATAACGTCCCTGGAACACTCTTGCACAACGACGAACTTCACAGGACACGTCTCACCGTGGATCTCGACGCGAGCAGTGCATCGCCCGACTGGTGTGATGAGGTGCCCACCGGCGGTTCGTATTTGAGGGCTTTCCCACGGCGTTGTCACTTTTCGCAGGCGGCGAGAGAGCCTCCCACTCAAGACTGAGTAGTCTGCTCCGGTGTCCACGAGTGCCGATGAATCTCGGCTAAGTTAGCGCTCACGTAGCGCTAACTTAGCGCTCCGCTGTATGTGTGAACAGGCCTTTACATATTCTTCCCGGACGCTAGGTCCGATACATTGAATTGTGTCGGCACAGTTGCGTTTGTGGATATCATAGGCAACCTTAAAGTCCAGAAGCTGGTAGGGCTCAGAAGGCCAGACATAATATGAGCCGCTTTTGGACACGCAATGGAGTTGAGCGCTGCTGAATGTGCTACCCACGACCGGCTTGGTGCTACCAACCGCATGCAACCAGCAGTACCTCCCGGCGTTACAGTACAGCCATCGACAATTCACCAGCACATGCGCTCCCAGCCTGCATCTGTTCGTTCACGGAGTAATACCTCTGGGTCGTGGCACCGATCTGGCCGTCATGGCCATTTTGAGTCCGAATGCTCAGCTTTTCCTACCGCATCGGGAAACAGCACTCCCAGTCCCGGGGATAGGGCCGGATGTAACTCTTCAAAGGCCCCTTGTATCACTTACAGTCTAGTTAACGTCCCTCTCCCGCCATCCTATACTGGTTGAAAACGTGGGAATTGTGGACGCGCTCTTTGACGCTGGAGCAGCCGTGAGTGCCCTTAACACGTCCTTCCTTTCCTCGGATATTGAAGTGCTTCCTCACTACCCAGTTCTATTTACTGCTCATGGAGAAAGCATACCCACCGGGGAAAAAGTGAAACTAAAAATTATAGTACACGGTCGCACATCAGTTGAAGTCTTTCTTTTACATTATTACAAACTGTGTCTGTTCTATAAATATTGGGTACAGCTGGTGTGGTAAAGTCGGCTTATTTTCCTGGAAACCTTCTAGTTTCTGTCAAGAAACTCTGCCCTCAAGTCAAGACGCGTGCCGCGAGTATGCGACACTTCGACGAGTTTGGGGCTATATTTTGACCTCATGGACATCTTGTGAACTTTTCCATGTGCTTCCAATCTTTACGAGTAACAACATGCTTCTCTGGGCATCGTCTGCACCTTTTCCTACTATAGTCGGTTACAAGTTAACAAGTTAGTAGAAGCTCCTCCCCATAAGCGTGATGCGCCCGCTTGAGACACCTCAGCATTCGAGAAAATAGTTCGCTGAAAACGCCCCTTCTGCTTCAATGGATAGATATTGGCTACAGACAGACCTTGTACCGGGCGGCAGCTTGCGCCGCCTAGCCGAGGCAAATTATGTATTATAGGCTTCTACATTACTCGCTCCGGAAGGTTGAAGTAAAAGGAAGGCTCAAAACAACGACAATTCTAACTTTTATAAGTAATGCATATATGGTTGCTGGTTTTAGCTTGATAACCTTCCTACACAAATTAGGTACATTCCGTGCATTTGCTGCGTTTGTTAAAAAAAAAACAAAAAAAACTGCGTTTTGGGTATTGAAAGTCCCTGCGATTAGCGTTTTCACAAATCCGAAGTCGTTTTTTTTGTTTCGTTATGAATCCCCTACGTGGAGACAGTGGAATGCCATTCCACCGATTCTTCTTCGTGAAGAGAGTCTGGTGCAGCCTCTTCGTCTACGCCAAGGCGCCTCTACAGGAAACATAAGAGCGACAATGTCCTCAACCGAGTTGCACGGCAGCTGATAATGAACGCGTACGTTCAGGTGCGACACGAACCGCCCGCCAAGCCCGGCCAGCCTGGCCTCACCGTGAAGGAGTCCTGCATCAAAGTCAGCAAACTGCTTGGCGTTGGTGTACGCACCATCCTCGAGATTAGGAAGCAGGCGAAAGAAACCAATGGACAAGTTGTGACACCTTCTCGGATGCGCCCAACAAGTGAAGGCAGGAGGCGGCGCAAAGTCAGGTACGGCGACTTCACGTTGTGCACGCTGAGATCGTGCGTCCACCGTTTCTTTCGACAGAACGAGGTCCCCACGTTCAAGAAGATAACGGCCGAATTCTGCACGAGCACTGAACTTGCCTCGTTAAAGGCTTGGACTGTGCGTCGCCTTCTCCACGACATCGGATTCGAGCATGACAAGAAGAAACGAAACTCGCGGTTGATTGAACGAGAGGACATCATCGCCTGGCAGCAAAAGTATCTGCATGAGATCGCACGTCACCGACAAGATGGTTGGAAGATCTTCTACTTGGACGAGACGTGGGTGACGGCAGGGCACACTGTCTCGAGGGTGTGGGTAGACAGGACTGTGACCTCGTCTCACGATGCCTTCACGCGTGGTCTCTCGACTGGCCTCAAGCAGCCATCGGGGAAGGGCCAGCGTCTTACTGTCACACACATCGGCAGCGATGAACGCTTCGTCGACGGTTGCCTGGACGTGTTCCGTGGACAAAAGACGGGCGATTATCACGAGGAAATGGATGGCGCCCGCTTCGAGAAGTGGTTCGACGGTTTCCTCGACAAACTGCCGACAGGAAGCGTTATCGTCATAGACAACGCTTCTTACCATTCACGGCGGTTGGAAGCAGTGCCGACGACGACTTCCCGCAAAGACGAGATCCGACAGTGGCTGATGTCTAAAAATATTTCATGGGACACCAAGATGCTGAAGAAACAGCTGCTCGACATTGTGGCCTTGGTGAAGCCACAGCACTTGAAGTATCGTGTGGACACCGCTGCCGAGACGGCCCGATGCACTGCGGCCAGGCTCCCACCGCATCACTGCGAGTTCAACCCCATTGAACTAATATGGGCCCAGATCAAGAACGGCGTTGCTGCCCGAAACACGACGTTCAAGATCGTCGACGTGGGGGCACTCCTCAACGAAGATGTTGGCAAGGTCACAGCTAACAACTGGAATAATGCTGTCAGGCACGTTATTGACATTGAAGCAACGTTCTGACGAGGCAGTGCCACAAGTGCCCACATCCAGTCCATCGTCATCCAGCTGGATGGAGAGGACACCCCATCCGAGAGTGACCTGTCTGGTGTTGAGCCCTTTGACGAAGCTTAACGCCACCATTATGGAGAAAGTGGGGAACATCTCGGAACACAAAACCTTCATTTTAAGGGCACTCATATGCTTCAAAATCGAATTGTTCTTCTTGTCCACCACTGACCTCCCGTGTCTCACGTTGTCATGCTTCTCTGCTCGTTGCCGTATAGCATTTCGATATACAGCCACCAGACAAACGTTTTATTTTTGTTGCGATAATGTATAAGCTAGTCTATACATTGCACTGTGCCATGAATCACCAGTATAGATTTCAACTTCACGAAAACAAAAATTCGCAGCCCATCTACGGCAGAGACATCAGATGCCATATTAGCCATTCCTGCTGTCTAGACATCTTCGCTACGCAACAAATAGAATTTTGATTGCAAATAAGCTCTTTTTTGTCTAAGAAAAACAACACAATAGATCACTGCTAGTGCTCCGCTTTAAAGCAGAAATGGGACGTCTGTGGCCATTCACACGACTGAGGCCCCTGGGAATAACAAAACCGTGTGTTAGCGCACCAAAGGGCGAAATCGCAGTACCAGTGCTCTGTTTCGAAGTCCAAAGGGGACGCCTGTGGTCATTCACATGACCGAGGCCCCTCTGAAAATAACAATAACGTGTGTTAGCACTGTGGGCAGCTAACTGTAACGGCCAATGACCTGTTTCGAAGCATAAACTGGACGTCGGTCGCCATTCACAAGATCAAGGCCACTCTGAGAATAATAGTAATGTGCGTCAGCACTGTGGGCAGCTAACTCTAACTGTTAATGATCTGTTTTGAAGCATAAACTGGACGTCGGTGGCCACTCACACGACCGAGGCCACTCTGAAAATAACAATAACGTGCGTCAGCACTGCGGGCAGCTAACTCCAAATGCAAAAATCTTCTTTTCTTTTTTTTTAACGGCGCCGTAGTGATTTTGCATTTCGCTTGTATGTTTTCATTGAACCTTAAACGATTAATAAGCACACTTTTTGTTATCAACAATTTAGAATTTGCGGCACACGACTACCCAGCCACGTCACGGGCCGCCACGGCCCGCAAAATGTCTTGTTTTCCCGGGCCGTCACGGCCCGATAAAATGCGTGCTACTCGGCCCGATCCTGGCCTGAGGGCCGGGCCGGGCCGGGCCGGGCTCGGGTCTTCGGGCTGGCCCGGGCCCATGCACTGCTCTATAGTATTATGCGTAATGTATCTACCTGTGTGTATAATAAGCGTTCCCAAAGGTCCCGATGCGCAATGTTGGCGTAAACATATATTTTGAGAGAGGCTTGTGGTTTCGCGAATAGTTTACCGCTTTTCCGTGATGTGCGGTTGACGAAGGAATTGTGACTCGAGGAATGGCAAAGGTAAGACGTAGGCTGTGTTTCTAAATTTACTTGATCCGACTCCAGAGTAAAGGTTTCGTACAGTGGCGTTTCAAAACTTATTCGAGCTTACTCGATGACGTCAGAACTCGCGTGTCAGAAGCGGGTTGTTTACTCCGGAGTAATTACTCGCGCTACCCTCCTCGATCGGGGGCCAACGTCGGATCAAATCGAGTAAATACGTCACGTGATCTGCTCGTCGTCTGCTTTCTGCGCTAACAGCCGTCAAAGGTCGTTTGCGTTGTTGCGTGCGGTGACAGATTGCAAGAATGGCTGAGAACTCGACTCCGTCGTTTTTGTGCGGTTATTACGACATGTCTTTCGTAACTCATGAATTAGCTGTGCGACACATTCACAGCGTACATCTTGCGCGAAGAGGTATACACATATTTCTCAGTAGCAATTAACGTAAGCGTCACTCGGACTCCTCTGCATCCTCGCTCTCAACGTTGGAGTGAACTCGCTGTTCATGCTTTAATGATTGAAGGCGTTCGACACTGACCAGATTATTTAGTTATAAAAAAGAGACGACCAACCTAGCCGTAAAATACAGGGACCCGACGTTTCGAGGCCTACTCGGGCTCTTTTTCAGGGGTGTCTGCATGCAGGCATGGCCGTTAAGCTTAGAAGCAGTGCTCTGGATCATCTTCTTCTTCCTCTAGGGTGGTGTTTTCCTTTTTCCATCGGTAATGTGACAAAGCCCGTTTACTTATGGATCCGTTGATGTTTCCTGCCGTGCTTTGAATATGCCAGGATTCTAAGAACGTCTCTACCGGGGATAGGGTTCAATGTCGATGACAAGGTATACGTTTCCTCGGTGATGTATAACTCGGTTAGTGAAGAAAAAAATATATCGCTTAAGCTGCTGTCACGCGGCAACAGACAACGCCGTGGACCTACATTCTTATTTTCTAGACTGAGAAAGTTGCACTGTCTGTTTTCTCCGGGTGGAATCGAGCACCGGAATTAACGCACCTTTCTCCCGAGGTGTATTTGAAGTTTTAAGAGGTACGGAATTTCGGTACATTTAAATAATTATTGCGTAATGGTACAGAGCTCCGACGAAGAGCTGAATTGGAAAATATAATTTTGTATTAAATCTATACATAGCCCATGTTGAAGCTGAGTGAGAGGGTCCGCCTCCGAAACAGCCAGCTGAGGAGGTGTATGGTTATTGGGCTGAGGACTTGTAAATATGGGAAAGGTGTATAGCTATTCCTATTATATTACGTTCAAGGGCTGAAACTGCTCGAACACAGTAGATGATAATGATGAAATGATGATGAAATAGATGATAAACATGGTTAAAAAGTGCCCAAAGAGACAAGGACAAACGAGGAGTGGAACACAGACAGGCGCGTCTGTGTTTTGTGTTCCTTCCTCGTTTGTCCTTGTCTCTCTGTGCGCGATTTCTAACCATGTTCAACGTTTACCAACTCGCCCAGCTTACTACTTTACTATAGAAATGAAGGTTTTTTGTTTTTTTTCCAGAGTATGCATAATAGCGCTTGTAAGCAGTGAAGGCTTTGAACATTTTTATGTGAATGATCAGTCAACATGCCACCCCCCTCCCACCCTTAAAAATGCCGTACAGTTTTAAAGTTCTCTTTGTGACATATTTTTGTTTTTGAGCGTCAAAACTAAGATAATTAAGTTTCATATTTCACTGCGTACCGCTACACTGTGTGGAAGATTCTAAATTTCCAGAAATCGTAATCGATGCAAATTATGATGCGGGTAACGTATATGTATAAGACAACTGGAGTAGAATTACAGCGATCGCGCTAACTGACAAAAACAAAGGTTTGATTTTTAACTGAAATGAGTTTTGATCTCAATATCCAGTTCAAAAGAAATCTGACCAAGTGGAGCCGGTGGAGCCACCTCCAAAAACATTGACGCCAAGCAAGGAGGTGTACGTGGGATGAACACGACCAGCCGTCCTGGCCTTAGTTGAACGCTGTGCCAAGATGGAAGAAAAAGTGATCCTGTCTCCAGGACGTTCTGGAAAGGGTAAAACGATACATTTCCAGGTATTTTGTATTATCGTTGTGAAATAAAGGAAATGCATGCTCGTGCCACAACTCCGTAGTAGCAATTTCCTTTTTTTTTTCTTGTAGCACGCATTTTTATTTTATTTATATTTTTACTGGAGAGACAGAAAATGTTTTTGCTTCCTGGGACTAGACTCCTACAGCGCGTAACGTTTCACACGAGTATGTCCGAAGATGAGAGATGTTTACAAAAGTCAAAATGTTTGCCACTCATAGGGAACTCGCCGGTTTGGTGCGTGCTTTTAATATAAAAAAGCAGAATATCAATTTTGACTACTATTTCGGGGAGCGTTCATTTCGACAATCCGGTCACAAGAAACTAAATACGCTAAAATATTTGTGGGGATTTATTTCAGGGTGACAGAGACCCTTAATGAAATGTGCTACCCTACCCAGTCACTGAGGACCAGTGTTACAATAAATGGAAAAAAATTGAAAAATGCGTATAAAGGTGTAAAGGACCAGAACGCCAAGAGCGGCAACGACAGGTACGCATGTTAAGTCTCCATTTGTATATTTCTTCAGAAAGATTTTGATGAAAACTTTCAGGACTGTATTAATCTCGCAGGAAGGATTGGCCATTCATCGAGGAAATGGATGAAATCTTCGGGCAAAGGCCGGAGGTGGTGCTCCTGGTTGTTGCAAGCACCTCAGCTGGTCTGAGCGTCAGGGAAACCGGAGAAGAGCCGAAGGCGGAGTGCAGCCGAGGATGCAAGAGAAAGTCCAAGCTCTCGGAGGCACAAGAATTGCTGTCCAAAAAAATGACTTTAGAAGAAAGGAAAGTCAAGGCCCCCGAGGATTTTAGTTGTTTTTAAAGGTTTTCTAGAACTCAAGAAAGCAGAGAAAGCCAGTGCGGAAGAAGAACCATGATGTTTGGAACTTTGTAATCTTGAATTTAACTGACGCAAGCAAAGAGCTGTAAAGATGAGTTCACCTACAACGTTATTTCCTTTGTGTGAGTGCACAATGATTAACATGTTCGCGTTACCACGGGATCACAAAGAAATGTGAAAGTTCCAACTAGTTTTTAATTGTTTATTAACAGTAAATTTTTAAATATGTAAAGAATAAAGAAAGGTTGGTCTCCTATTCTTGTGAACAAACATGAACTATGTAAACATACCGGGGCTTCACAGGCTGTGCATGATAAAGTCTCTCTTTGCTTTGCCCCTGGCCTTGTCGCGACTCGCGGTGGGTGCGTCGTCTTCGTCCGAGGAGGACCCACCGGACTCGCTGGAGTCACTGTCCGTTCCGTCACCTGCGGGTCCGCCGTCCTCGGTGTGTAGGCGACCGTCGTAGATGTCCCGCCACTCCATGGACGCGTTGTGCATGACGCAGGCTGCCACAATCGTCGTGACGATGCGTTCTGGGCGGCAGGCTTCAATGTGTTTAAAACGTCGGAATCGCCCCTTGAGAATCCCAAAAGCCCGCTCTATAGCCGCTCGCGTTGTTGGGTGCTTTGTGTTATACTTTCTGCGTTGCTCCGTCAGTCGGCCGTTGTTCTTGTAGAGGACAAGGAGGCATTGCCGCAGCGGGTACGCGCCATCTCCGAGCAGGTGGCTAACGAAGGGGAACTTGTCCGCGGTCATGATCGTCGGTAGCTCGGACCGCCTGTACATGCGTGCGTCGTGCACGGAACCGGGATCTCCTGCGCTGCAGTGAAGGAACCTCACCTCGTGGTCGCAGATATGTAGCTTGAAGGAGCACCAATGGCAACCCATGTCGGTTGATGTACGACTGCGCAACTTTGCCCTGAAGCCCCATGCAAACGATGTGACTTCCGTCGATTGCTACCAGGACACCAGGGAAGCCTGCCTTCGCCTCGAAGCCAGATATAATATGCAGTGCCTTTTTCTCCGCCGGCCACGACACGAAGATCGGGCTGTGGGTCAAAACAGCCAGACCAACTCGGTGCACTACCGTGCACACCGTGGACTTGGAGAGTCCAAAGCGGTCTCGCACAGACCTGTAAAATATAAAAACAGCCAGCATCTAAATGTTATATAACAATGAACCACCTTGAGCTCGTTCTCATATACAGTATTTTGTGATTTGAAATTTAAAGTGATGAGACCCTTAAACTGGCGCCGAACAGCTAGACATTTCAGAAATTTTTGTAGTCAACCAGACATTTCAAAAATTTTTGTAGTCAACCAGACATTTCAGAAATTTTAAGTAAGAACATCCTGTTCAGACGACTTGCTCTCCGCATAGCTATGCGGACAGCAAGTCGTCTGCTTCTTGCGTAGGAGTTGCGGTGACGTCAGAACGACGCCGAGCTCTGATTGGCTTTGATATGAAAGAATAGTGTGTAGATCTCAACGCTAGATGCCTTGAGGTCAACCCACTATTTTTTCAATCAGCCAAGAAGAGCTCGGCGTTCTGACATCATTGCAGCCCCTGTGCAAGAAGCATACGAACTTGCACTCCGCATAGACAAACAACGAGTTGGGGATATCCATTATTTTGTTCAAGATCGAGAAATAACCCGTTCCTACCAAATCACCTGAAGCACTGAGTATCAAGGCTCCATGCACACGAGTATCAAAGTCTGCTTGGTAACGTCTATGGCCGGCCGTCAGCGAGGAACTTGCAGCTGAAGGGCGAGCAATGTCACTGGGCGCTCAACAGAAGTCCTTCGGAGCCAAAAATTACTTCTGAAGTCCTCGGGAGGCTGTCGGGGGACAATAGCTTCCGCATACCTTAAAATCTTGGCCACTTTGCGCCTGAAAGTATAAAAAAAAATATTATGTAGGATCTCTTTTAAAGTGCAAGTGCATTCGTTTCACGTGTCTAATCTGCTTCAATATATACATAAGGTATCGTTGGTTTGCATCTAAGACAATAATCAACCAGCTACTCATAGCACACGTGCAATTTGTAATCTTTTTTTTTCCCCGGTGGCCAGCGATTCATAGAATGCAAGCCTGGTAACACAAAAAACAATTCATTCGGAACAAACAAGTTGGTTGTGTATGTGTATATAGAAAAAACAAAACATCACTCAAGGAACGGATTCTCCCCAAAGTCTTCCTTTAGACGTAAAGCGTAGCCAGTGTGGAGGTTCATAGTACATTATATTAAAGCTAAAGAAATAAATAAAGCCCACACGCAAAACATAATTTACTAAACATTTTAGTGAAAAACCCGAAACTGCGGTAATGACAGAGGACGACAACGAAGAAAAGGAGAACGTCTTAAACAAAAAAATGTTAAATATACGCCAGCTCACTTTCACCCTTGCGTTCTGCTCATTAATTACTAAAATATGCATGACGGCCAAATGTTCTTTTATGTGGCATTTCTTTATTTTACGTCCCACGTAGCTTATTGAATAAGATGTAAGTGAATACGTAATTCACTCTTAACAGAGTGAATAGTTTCGCTTTTATTTTAATAACTAATGTAAGCTTCAAATCGGCGTTGCAAGGTTGCCAATGAAGCACGCCATGCATACTTTTTCGATCAACGCGCTAGATGCCGCTTAAAAGTTTGTCATGAAGTGTTTCCTTACCTCTTCTTCGTTTTAAAACTCTCAAGGACCTCCCACTCCTCCGCCGCGTCGTCACTATCAAAGAAAAACTTTGCAGCGGTTAATATCATCGTCTTTTCGAGTGCTTCCTCCACAATCAAAACATATCGTCTGCTATTTTCCACAATCGAGCCTGCTATGCTTTCGTTTTGCCGTAGCCCAAGTCGAAGCCAATCCGCGTTGTATCCTGGTGATAACCCCGGCCGTTCCAAAATTGAGTCGCGAATCGTTTACTCGCGATGTCACGTGGTATTACCCGCTGACGTATAGAGAGACAGGTTACTCCAGTAAGATTTGGAACATACCCCTAAAGTGCGCTAAGTGATTCGGTATTTGTTGTCTCCTTTTAACATCGCAGTGCTGACGATGTGAAGACTGAGTAACTGCTTTCGAAACGCGTTTTTTTTTTTACCTGCGGGGGGGGGGGGGGGGGGGGGAATACAGTTAGCAGAAAGCTCGTGTTACGCTTTTATCTGCTGCTCCTCTCGCTCCGTATAATAGACGTATCGTCCTGGTTAAAGGGACCATGAAACGATTTTGAAATCGAATTTCATCCACCGCACGTCGTAAAAGGTTTAAAAAGAAAAAGAAGAGAAAAAAAAAAGAAAAGGCAGCGGTGCTTCCGCGGAACCGCAGCATGTCAGCCAAATCCACGTGTCCTACGCGGAGGGCAAGTTCGTCTTCTTCTTGCGCAGGGGGTAGCGGTGACGTCAGAACGCCGAGCCCTGTTTGGCTGTTCGCGACCCCCTATCTGAGCGTCGTCTGCTCCTTTGCAACGTCGTCTGCTCGCAACGTCGTCTGCGTCTGTCTTACCTTTCCTGCGACTTTCGAAAGTGCAGAGGCCAGAGGCCAGGTTCACAAAACGATCTTACGCCAAAAATATGCGTAAGACAAAACTTGAGAACAAATTCGTATTCACTAAACGAAAGTTTCGTAAGTTTTGCGCAGGTTACGACGAAATCCTACGAAAGCTCCGGAGCTGTCTTACGCACTTCTTACAATCAAATCAGCATGGCCGACAGCGTCGCGGTCACGACGACCAAGGGACGTTTATTTTTCTACGTGCGCTTCTCACGCGTCCCGACTTCAAGCAGCAAGAAAAAAGTAAAAAGCGCTTGAAACAGACCACAACGAACAAGAACGCTGGATCCACAAACACCCGGGAAAAGCTCCAACGGCCACGATTCCACCGACAACGACCAAGCGAGCTCGGCAGTTAGGCCTAGGAGGCACTCCGCTACTCGGCGACCGTCTGCCCACGACCGGCTGGCGTGCTGAATGGAATATGCCCGAGCGACCCTTGTGAACCCTTCCCGTCTTATACTTTGATCGCTGACCTCAATTTTAGGTTCAGAGGTCAATCTCTTCCTCTTGTTATCTCCTTGTTTCCCGAGGCAACGGTGACTCTCGCCGGTAAAAAAGCGGTGAATCTTCGACAGACGCAGGAAAGGTAAAGCAGCGATCGCTTTGACTAGCAGACGCAAAGCAGGCGACGTTAACTGCGCTAACCCGCCGACGCCGTTAAAGAGTGAGGAGTCTCGCCGCACATGAATGGAGAGAAAAAGTTTTTGGGAGGGAACTTGCGGACACTAACACGCTCACTCTCGGTTCTAAGCAAACAAACTTCCGCGCCCCCGGACACCTCGCCAGTGAGTCCTTGATGCGCGTCTGCTAGTTGTTAAACAAAAACAACGTACCGCTCGAGTTATTTCGTCTGCCCTCTCTTAAAGACGAAGTCGAGTTCGCTCCGAAAGTCGCAGGAAAGGTGAGACAGACGCAGACGACGTTGCGAGCAGACGACGTTGCAAAGGAGCAGACGACGCTCAGATAGGGGCGCGCGATCAGCCAATCAGGGCTCGGCGTTCTGACGTCACCGCTACTTCCTTTCTCATGCGCAGGAGACAAAAATGAGCCCACTTGCGAGGCGTATTGGGTTAGAGCCTATCTCACCAGCACCGCGATCATAAACAATAAATAGCCGGCGAATGTTTCCTAAAAGTTCTGTTAAATGATATTCAGATCCACATTTTGTAGCGTAATTAGAGATGTGACAGAAATTGCCGAGTTTGACAATGCTCAGCGCCAAGCGCCATCCATCGTATGGTAAACCAAGCAAGAGAAAGACCCTACTGCGCTTGTGCAGTCAATCCCCGAGCGTCGTCTGCTGAACGGGTTTGCTCCTGGTCGTGCTTTCTCCGTAGAGCAGACTTTCGTTTTCTGGGTACTCGAGTAGTGTTTACGTTGTTTGTGATCGATCGCTCGATGGCTATGCCGAAAGGCTGCAGTGTACCGAAGTGCCCGAATTACAGTTTCTGCAGTCCGGTGGTTAAAAAGAAACAGTTGCAGTTTCACCGCTTGCCACTCGATGAACCGTGCACGTTGTCACAGAATTTGACTATTTTTCTCTATTGTGGAGTTTTCGCGAGTGAGCTCATCTGGTTGTAGGTCGCCCCTTGCCCCGCGGGTTGAACGGGAGAGCTGGGGCCATCGGCTTGTACTGTTTCGCGGACCCCGCTATTTAGAAACCGCGGTATATTCCCGCGGTCCCCTCTCGAGGAGGGTAATGCGGAATGTTTCGTCCCCAACTCGGGCGGTTTCTCCTTTTTGTTGTTGTTCTTTTGACAATGAAAGGAAATGGTAAAGTGAGGACCTCTGGTTGGTTTCGAGCACACATGGGTAAATTACTTTGAAAATGTAATTTAATTACTATTACAATTACTTGGCTTCAAAAGTAGTTCAACTACAATTACAATTACTACTACGTGAAAAGTAATTAATTACAATTACAAATTAAATCTAAAAATTAATGCAATCACTCTACAATTACTTGTTTCTGAGCGCGACCCGACTTGGGCCATATATTTTTAAACGAGTTGTATAGAATGCAACGTATTTGTTCATTCCTTGCCCCAATGTTTGAGGAGGCTTAAGCATCGCAGCGTAAATGCCACGTATTGTACTTTGCTTTTTTTGTGAAATTCATGATAGAGCTTGACAGTTTGGGTCAATGAAGCACTACGTTCTCATATTTTTAATAAATAACAATAAAATAGTTCATATGCTGCAAAGAGCCAGATCGATCGCCGAAGAAAAAATTTGGTTGACAGACTTTTGTTAGCCCGGCAAATAAAAATGCGACAATTAGTCATATACGAATATTTTACAAATGTTATTATAGAACTAAAATCCACACACGCTAATATGACCTCATTCACATACAAACATCATGGTATTGTAATTTATTTACACTGAGTTGAAACTACAATGGCTCACAAATATATAAGAACCGAATCGGGGCTCCCGAATCATTGGTGACAATATTCACAGGTGCGAGGTCAGTCTCCAAAATGCTTATGCAAATAATATCCGAAGTAAAACCAACAAGTCATAAACTTGGAAATAATATAAAGATACAAATATGCGACAGCAATAAAAAAAGACGTAAAAAAATAAGAAAAAAAAATGCATAAGTAATTAAAATTTTTAAGCTCAACTGAAAGCTGAAGCTCAATTTTATTATCTCTTCATATTTTGGCATGTTTACGGTAGGGTTTTCTGCTCGCACAGCAGACGGCGCAACACGGTGCCGTTGAGGTAGGCTCCAAAGAGGATTGCCTCTCAGCCCGCAGTGTAAGCAAGAAAACAACAAACAATACAACGCTATTTATCTTGTGCGTGTGTGTGAGTGCGTGTCTTTGTGCGAGTGTTTCACCGAGAGCTATCCCGCTTGTGCGAGCGCTGACGCTTTCACGGGAGGTTCCATCGGCGCCGCGGGGTTTTGCAGAAGTAAATGTAATTGTACCTTAAATTTTGCAATTACTGACTACAAAGTAATTAAATTACAATTACAATTCCTTTTAGCCTAAAGTAATTAACTACAAATTACCAAGAAAAGTAATTAAATTACAGTAATTCAATTACTGTAATTGAATTACTATCCAAGTATGGTTTCGAGCCGAGTCAAGTCAGTGTATTGCGAGACTGGACCGGCGGGTGGACGCAACGCGAAAGTTGGGAGCGACAGCGGGTGCGGCGGAAGGCGGAACGCGGGAAGAGCTCGGAGCGGCTCCGCAGGCCCCCAAGTGTGTGTGCTCGTGGATGAGTGTGGTGCCGAGGAGCACCGCACGGAGCATCCAAGCGCACACAAACTTCCCCGTTTCCACCAGCGTCGCAATGGGCCCGCGTCACCCACGCCCGCAACATATCTAATTGAATTTCGCTCAGCTGCGATGTATCCATGGCTATCGCGGCGATGAGAGGCGCCGATTCAGAAAATACGTCGGTGACTTCAGCGCTATCAGCGCAGTAAAACATACCGGCACACCCCCGAATCGCCGCCGCTAACGCTCCCATTCTCCTACTGTCCTACTGCCGAGAGAAGTTCCGGTTCCTGTGCCAGAGTGCGTCACGACCGTCAAAATTATGGCAGCTTGTTTTGCGGTCAGTTGGAAAGAAAGAAAAAGTCGATATTTCATTAATTTTTGTGTAGAACTTAATAAACCGAAACGAAAACGGATGCCTGTTCGGCATTATGTGAACATTGAAGGTTTAATGTAAAAGTTATCTGGAAAAAGTAAAAAGGTAATTTCATGGTCCCTTTAAGCCTTATTGAACTCGATTTGCTCGATTCGGGGCCGCCATATAGGGATGCGGGCGACAGAGGAACTTTGCTACCCTGCTTTCGGGACGAAATTTTTTCCCTTTCTAAAGGGACATAGGTTGTAAGAGCGTTCATCCCTTTATAAAATACTATAGGACTTTATGGAGGACTACTTATTTCTAAGAGTGTGGAGCACGGCAGGTTGTAACCTTGCGTTCCGCGGTCACAGAAAAGCCAATGACAAACACAACAGGCGCGGCGTAGTCGTCGTTTTGCTGTATGACAAGTGGGACATCTTAGTCGCGACATAATGTCTTGAACTTTTTTGGCCTGAAATTTTAGACTTAGCAAGATTAAACACAGGTGTAAAACTAAACGTTTTCGTTGTTTAGTTCCTCAGCTGGTGTTATCGAAGTGCGTGAGAGAATATTGGCGTTTTTGTAATATTTCCCATCTCTATGAAAGATATCCAACTGATACCCTTAAAGTAGTAAAGCCGAACGAGCAAGATTGGGCGTAAGGACTCGCTTTGACTGCAGCCAAAGTAACTCTGAATTGTCTGTAACGGCTGTGAAAGGATGACCATAATGTAGGGTCGAAAGTGCTGAATAGCCCAGATGTGAGCTAGGCACTTTAGCTCCGATGAATAGTAGCGTTGTACGACATCTGTGATGCGCCGACTGGCGTAAGCGATCACTCGTTAACATTTGTGGCGGTGTTTTTGGAGTAGTGCAGCTCCAAGGACAGTTCCACTGGTGTCGGTGGGAAGAAAAGATGGGAATTCCGTGTTAAAATGGGCTGATATAGAAGCCCGAAAAAAAACTTTTTTTTAGGTAATTGAAGGCATGTTCTTCGTTTATTGACCCTCGCTAAGGGTTGTTTTTGCGGAGTTAGAGTGTGGGGGGTGTCGCATGTCTCGCGATCTGTGGTGTAAACCGGCGAAAAGAGAATGCAAAGTGAAAATACGATGCAAAAACCCCTTGACGATGAAGAATAAACGAGGAACATGCCTTAAACGAGCTCATGGAACGGCTTCTTCGGGCACTATTCTTAGCCCATTTTAACATGGAATTCCCACCTTTTTTCACACCGACGCCAGTAGAACTGGCCTTAGAGCTATACAATTGCAAAAATGGCGGGCATAAGGAAACGAATCCGCTTTATAAAAGCGAATTGCATTTGCGTGCGATACAGGATACTATCTGACGAAAATCGTTACACATATGGAGATCTGCTAAAAATGCGCTTGCTGAACTTGATATCAAAGCATCATCGGGCCCTCTGTCTGATTTTCAAGTTAACGTACACAGTAATTAAAGAGATTATTTTGACTCAAACATGAGTGGTCGGTGTCCCCAAATTTCGTTTTTCAGGCTCGCAATATGGGTGTTGTGTGTCTCGTACCTGCGTCGTAATCATCCAACGTGGAAAAACCCTACTGGTTCTAAGTTTTAAGTAAGACCACAAGCGTGCATGAATGAGAAGGAACACTTCTCCGTGCCTCTAAAAGATTCGAGTTGCTCTTACTTCAAGTGTAAATGCTAAGGAGGCCAGAATTACCTTGCCTGGTCAGTCTCGCCCTGGCTCACTAACGGACATTCTAAGTCCTCGTGGACACCAGCATCAGGGGCGAATGTCTATTGACAGCGAGATGTTTCCGTGGTTATGATTCTTGATACATTACTAGTAGATGTAGGTGTCTCTGCGGTTATGGTTCATGAAGCATTTTCTCATATGGTCGGTCGCTCCATCATTCTAAAATGCACGTGACATACAAAATGATTAAATCAACGTTTAGAGCACCCGAACGTACCCGCCAGAAGTTCCCTCAGATGAGCCACTGCTTTTTCCCTCGCTGTGTCTGTCTCTCCGAGCTCCTCTTCCGCAATTCGTCGCAGGTCCGGGGGCAACGTGCTATTTGGCGCGCTTGCTGTTTCTTTAGCAATGCACTCCTTGTCTGGCGCAAACATCTTCACGCATCCGATCGCGGACGCCGCTTCTGATTCACTTTGGCATCTCGTGCGTGTCAATTCAGCGATTGTTTACGAAGGAAAGAAGAGATAACGCGATTCTACGACGCAGTGACGGCGCCGCTTGGCGTAGAAGGTCGACCGGTTTGGAGCGCGAGGGCGCGACTGTTCTCAGACACGAACATACACCGTTGCAGACAACTTGCTTTTGGAAGGACGCTGATTGCTGGAGTTTGTGCACGCTATGTTTGCAAGTTCTTCCGGAAGAGGTCTCTCCTGCCGCGTTAACGAAACTCCCGTCTAGCGGCCGCGCAAGCCAAGGTCAGCGAGCGTGTTTGGTGTCTTTAGTTGAACGTCGCTGTGTCAAGAAATAAAAGGATCGGCCTCGTCGAGGCTACAGCCAATGCTACAGCACGGAACACAGTTGTTTTCTTGTTTCTAGCTTTTCTAGGACCGGGTTGTTTTCTAGATTTTAAGAGAAAACCTGAATGAAATTGAACATTTGTCCAACGCCCTCAAAAATACGCTGTCAAAAAAAAAAAAAAAAAGATTTTGTGGGCACATGCTTAAATTACAAGCTGTAACACAATCAGGGGTACGGTATCGCGCGAGCGGCAAGGCAATATCACGACACTTGAATGGGGTTGCAGATTGCGCTAAAGTCTCACGAGAAATAAAATTAAACTGGAGGGCTCGTAGTCATACTTTCAAGTCCTATTGCTATGAACAAAGATAGTGAAAGTAGGCAGGCGAGCGGATGAATTAACTCCATAATGAACCAACTCTCTTCGAGCTGTATTTTTTTTTTTTTGCTTATTTATAACAATAGGCTGCAGACCATTTGTAGGCCCTAGCAGGCTAGAACCACATAGAGTGACACTGCAAACATTTTTACAACCATTAACGTCCATATCATATGGCACTAAACCACAATATTAAGTAGCACAGTGACAGAAGCGATCAATAAATAGCCGGCGCTATAATCACTGCGGAACCAAAATTAGGATAAAATAGAACACCAAAAAATGACTCGCGACAATTTTAAAACACTGACAAAAAGCAAAGAGGTGTTCGCTATAAACAATGACATTGAAAGATTTCTGAGGACACATTTATAAATGTAAAGAACAGGCATTGGCGCATTAATCAACTGCAGCGCCTTCGACTACCTGAATTGGTAAAATGTTCCAATCGTCTACTGTTCTTGGAAAAAGTGAATATTTAGATACATTTAACGACGATTGAAAAGCTTGGATGGGGCGCGTAATGTTTGTTTGCGTGGAGTGTTTGAACGCAGTGAGCAAGTGCGTGGATCGGCCGATACCAGTCTGCCTTTTCACAAAACAAAACAAAACCTTTAGTCTAGATAGCTTACGTGGGGAACACGACAGCTCAATATTCTACATTGATGATGCGTGTCTTTGTGCGTTATTTCATATTTTTCCCAGTCTCCATTGTTATATTTGTGGGAGATGAGTGTCTTAAGTAGCAGCATATTACAAAGTTGATGATATATTTTTAATTGCAGTTTTACAATTATTGCAGCCCATAGTTTCTCCCCAGCCAATTATAGTTCCGTAATTGAAATTTTAGCGTTTCTATAAATAGTCAGTTTCATGTACAAAACTGCTGGATTTAGTATAGGGGGAACTTCGAAAGCAATTTTCTCGGCTTTTCCTCTCTTGTCAAGTGTCATGACATTGCGGGGGTCCTGACAATGTTCTCCTGGACCACTATGCTACACGGCGGGACCAAGTTCAAGGGACCGGGACAACGCCGTCTGCTGCGATTGATCAGCGCCGCGTCGCTCATCAATCGCAGAATCGCGGATTCCGTCCCGGTCCCTTGATCTCGGAGGTAATGCAAACATCAGAACGCAGATCTGTTTCGCGCTGGCGCTGGCTCCCTAGTCACCCCAGAAGTGGCACTGCGCTACCATATCGGCAACCTGTTTTCGCTGCTTCACGCCCTCTTCCGGCGGCCGGGCTCTCCATGGCGAATCGATAGGCTTTTAAGAATAGAGAAGGCTATGTTTTGGAATGTTTGCAAATTCCTATATAAAATCGGAAGGAAAGATGTTTAATGAGAAATTACCCGAACGACCCGTAAGATATAACCTTATCAAGATTATGTGTTTCGCCATATCGCTATCTTGAGGTAAGGTAATTTAAAACTGATTGCAGATTTAAAACCAGCATGTGCAAATACATGTACATATTATATTCCTGTGATATGCTAAGAAATAAGTATTTTTTTAAAAACTCAAACTCATTGACAAATATGTTAAGTGTATACGTTTTATTTAAATCTCTGCATTTGTACTTTGAAAATGAAGTGATGGTGACAACAACAAAAATAAAAAAGCAATATAAAAAAACAAAGCACCTTTAGACAACACCGGAGTTCACAAGCAATGTTTTTTGTATAATTTTTGAAGCGCCATGATACAATGGCACATAGCAAAAGCGTTCAAAATACTAAAACATTCTGAAAAAACTAAATGTCGCAAAAGATATATCTGCTTAGTGGGTTCGCGAATGCACCAGATTTCACGTACGCGCTAGATTAAGATAGCTTCAAAAATATGCTCAATATATTACTGTTATGTGTACCCTTCTGTCCATACTACAAGTAATCAAGTTACTTGTAATTAATAACATTTTAGAGTAATTTTCTTGATCGCTTGATTAGTTTTTGTTTGTGCAGGGAACACGTGGTACAAACGACCTTTTTGTAAGGAAGTAGATATACTAATACCCCGCTACTATTGTGATAACGTGGCCTCGAATCTGCGATGCCATGTCACGTGGCCTGCAGAGACTTGGTAGCAGCCACTATATAAATGCGTGTTTCCCTTGACTAAAGATTATTCATTGTTTGGCTTCAAATCTACGAGTCACTACATTGGCGACGAAGATGGGATTACGGAGGCCGTAGCGGAGCGGCGAACCGGACTGGCAGCTACGAAAGGTCGGGAACAGTCAAGGATCAAGCTTGGGAACGCCGACAATGGTGCAGTCAAGGATCGTCGCAGTGAGGAAGACTTGCAAACGATAAGTGCATCGGACTACTCCTATTGAATCCGACATGTCAAGGCTAGGAAAAATAGATGAGATCGACGAGAAAAAGCAAAACTTTGACTCCTACCTTGAAAGATTCCAGAATTTTGTAACTGCAAACGACATTAATGAAATTAAGAAATTACCAGTATTTCTGACGGTTATTGGAGGTGGCGCTTATGAAGTGCTCAAGAACTTGGTTGTTTCGGCAGTGCCAGGGGAAAAGACGTTCCTTGAAGTTACGACCCTGCTGCAAAATCACTACAGTCCGAAGGGCTCGGTGATCGCCGAGCGATGCAAGTTTAATCGAAGAGTACAGCAAGACCAAGGAGGCGTGGGAGACTTCCTACTGGAGTTGAAGCACATCGCCCGCAAGTGTAACTTCGGTCAGTTTTTACAGGAAGCTCTACATGGACAGGCTAGTTGCGGGGCTCCGAAGCGAAGGCAGCCAGCGCGCGTTGTTTGCGGTGGAAACTCTCACATTTGAAGGGGCGTGCAAAATTGCCATGGACAGGGAATTTGCCGCGACACAGACCGCCTTGTGGAATGCCGAAAACAAACACTTGTCGTTGAACGCCGTCGGAGTGCGTAAGAAGACCAAAGAGCAAAACTACGGTAACAGAGACACCAGCAAAGGTGAAGAAATATGCAGCCGATGTGGGAAAAGGCACCCGTCGAGCGACTGCTGGTTCAAGAATTACAAGTGCAGGAAGTGCCACACATTTACAAAAAATGTGTGGCAAAACTATGAAAGCAGTAAGAAACACGAACTTCGTTGAGTCATCTAATAATGACAGGGAACTTCATGTGTACTATTGCAGTATGGTGTCAGATTCCCTAGATCGGGCTTACGGTGTAACAATGAAAATAGAAGGAAGCGATGTAACCATGCAGGTAGATACTAGAGCAGCGGTAACAGTCATTCCTGAAAGTGTGTACGCGGCAAAGTTTGGTCAGGTGCCTTGCGAGCCCTGCCACGCAGTTTTAAAAACGTACTACACGGGGGACCGGTTGCCCGTAAAAGGGAAGTGTCATCTTTCTGTAGTCTACCGGGATCAAGCCATGATTCTGCCAGGAATCGTAGTTAAAGATCAAGGAAAGAAACTACCACTTTTACTGGGGCGTAATTAGTGGGAAAGGCTTCAGCTAGATTGGAAACTGCTGAATTGTGTCACGGCGGAAGATCAGGTGGAAGGAGTGCGTAAGAAGTTTCCGGGCATGTTTTCAGGATATCATGGTGTTATCATCACTACGAAGCAAGAATCTTGTTAAAAGATAGCAGCACGCCCGTTTTTTTTGTTTTTTTTTTAAAGCGCGTTCTGTACCGTTCGCTGTGCGAAGTGCTGTCGAAACGCAATTAAACCAGCTAGAAAAAAACGGCGTTGTTCAGAGGGTGTCGCAAAGCGACTGGGCTACGCTGTTGGTGATTGTTCACTAAAAGGACAGTGATGATTTGAGATTGTATGGCGACTATAAGGTCACAATCAATCCGGCCTTAAAGACAGATCACTATCCTTTGCCGATGGCGTGTTTACAGCCATTGGTGGTGGTAGTGTTTTTTTTTTGGGTACTAGACTTGTCATCAGCGTACCAACAGGTGTCACTGAGCCCAGAGTCCAGGCCACTCTTGACGGTAAACACTCACATGGGGCTTTACGAGTTCCAGAGGCTTCCATTTGGTGTGGCTAGTGCCCCAGCCATTTTCCTATCTTTCATGAATGAATTACTTAAGGGCATACCAAACATCGGGTGTTACATAGGCGACGTCATTATTGCAAGGGTGGACATCGACGATTGGTAACGGAAGCTGGGGTTAGTTTTAAAGCGATTGAGTGAGGTTAACGTAATGCTAAAAGAAGAAAAATGCAAATTCTTCAAAGACACCATGACGTATCTAGGTCACAAAGTTTATGGTCACGGGATTTACCCCACAGAGTTTAAGGTATTAAGGTAAAGGCAGCAAAGGAAGCCCCCGCACCCACTTGTGTCACTGAACAGAAGGCCTACCTAGGGATGTTAATTTTATACTCTAAATTCCTAAAAAAAAACGCGTCCAGTGTGGCAGAACCACTGTATAACCTCTTAAAGAAGGGTCAAAAGTGGTCCTGGACACCAGAGTGGAGTAAAGCGTTTCTGGCGAAAAAAATCTGCTCGTGAGCAGCAGTGCATTGACATACTACGATGTGCGTAAACCGATAGGCCTCATGTGCGACGCGTCAGCCTACGAGTTGGGAGCAGTCATTTTTCATGTGACACCTGAGGGTGACGAACGACCTGTCGCATTCGCATCGCGAACGCTTACGAGCGCTGAAAAGAACTACGCTCAGTGCGAACGGGAAGCGTTAGCTCTCATTTTTGGGCTGAAAAAGTTCCACCGATTTTTGTATGGACGCGATTTTGTCCTCTACACAGATCACCAGCCATGACAAACCCATCCCACCACTGGCGGCGGCCAGAATGAAGAGGTGGGCGTTAATTCTGGCAGCGTATCGTTATAAGCTGAAATACCGTAAAGGGCGAAATGTGGAAGTGGCTGATGCGCTGTCAAGGCTTCCAAGAGCTGTCTCTGGGGCCGAGGAGTCGGCCGAGTGTTTTTCAGCGTTTTCCTATACATCCCTTACAGCCGCAGACGTAGCAAAAGCAACGAAATGAGATCTAACATTGACTAAAGTGGCGGAGTTCACGCTAAATGGGTGACCAGGCCAGGTTTCTGACCCTGAGCTACAGTCTTATTTGGTCCGTCGAAATGAGCTTTCCTTAGAACAGGGCTGTTAACCTGGGGAACGGGAGTCGGTTGTGCCAAAAAGGCTACAGAAATCTGTCTTAGCACAGCTCAACGAGGGTCACCCAGGCACCAGCCGGATGAAAATGCTGGCAAGGGGCTACGTCTGGAGACCGGGTATGGATAAAAACGTAGAAGAGTATGTACAACAGTGGCGCTATTTAACAGGCAGTACGACCCGCGTTACAACCCGTAGCGCTGCATCCTTGGACATACCCAGCGGGGTGTTGGCAAAGAGTTCATGCCGATTTCGTATCAAAGGAATCGAACTCTTTCATGGTACTTGTGGACTCGTTCTCGAAATGGGTTGAGGTGTGGGCAATGGGTATTACCACAGCGGCCAAGACAATAGAAAAGCTAAGGAGCGCATTTGCTGCGTACGGGTTGCCAAAGGGACTTGTAAGCGATAACGGGCCGCAATTTGTTTCACAAGAGTTTGCTGAGTTCCTAGTTTTTAACAAGGCTAAACACACCAGGACGCCACCATACCACCCGGCCTCGAATGGAGCTGCCGAACGGCTGGTGCAGACAACCAAGAAGGCGCTTCTAAAACAAGTGTTAGAAGAGAAACTAAGAGGAGTGACGATTTCGCTCCAAGAAGGCCTCGATAGGTACTTGAAGTTACCAAAACACACCTAACAGCGTCACGACAAAAATCACCGGCTGAGTTGTTTTTGAAGTGGCAGCCGCGTGCAAGACTAACCCTACTAAAACCTAACTTTGTTGCTGACATGCGAGGCAAACAGGTCATGGTAAAAGAACAACGAGATTATTAACGAGCGGCAGACCGCTTTTTTGCGGTTGATGACTTTGTTTTTTTTCAAAACGGTGAGGGGGAAAGAAGTGTCTTGGAATGACGGGGTTGTGCAAAATGTTAGCCCTGTGACGTACTTAGTAAGGGTTGGTGATCAGGGCAGGTTTACGCATGTTGACCACATTCGCGCTCGTCCTTATGGTATCTCGAACCCTGAAACTGTAGTGCCTGACTGTGCAGGACCGGCCGAGAACAATGCAATGGAGACTTCTCAGGTGCCACTGATGGTGGCAGTTCCACCCCAAGACAAGCCAAGTGACAATGAGGTCAACACCCCAACCGGAACCCCGCCGACTGCAGAAGTCGCGTCGCAGTCGCCAACGCCGAGCATCCAGCCAGACGCACCAACGGACAGTGTTGTGCGAAGGAGCGAACGTTCACGGCGGCCACCCGAGCATTTTGTGTCCGAAAATTTCCGGAAGTGATGAGTTGGGAATTGTAGAGGAAAAATGTAATAACGTGGCCTCGAATCTGCGATGTTATGTCACGTGGTCTGCAGAGACCTGATAACAGCTACTATATAAATGCGTGTGTCTCTTGAATAAAAATTATTCAACGTTTTGGCTTCCAATCTACGAGTCACTACAACTATCTTGTGCGTTTTCACATATTTAATTTCCGGGCTACTGTCCTGCCGCCAACTAGTTATGTCTAATCTAATAGTGCGCTACCAGCTGACTAATGTAAACTCACAATACCAAGCTATATGAATACGTGAATTTCTGAACCTCTTGTAGTTAGACGCACTATGGAGAACATAATCAAGACGAGGGTTGCTTAACACCCATAAGACTGCAAAAGACAAACCATATCCTCCATCTCCAAGTTGTGACGTCTTTTTCACTTGATAAGCATCAATTTTCTGTAATCACCGGTTTGATGATTCTATCTAAGCCTGATGAATAACAACAGAGCAAGACTCGATAAACCAAATGAGGGTGGCGATGTGGGTTAGTTGGTTCATACTGACGAAAAGGCAAGCAGCGCACAGTAAACGGGGACTAAAGGAAGTGCAAACAGGACAAGCGCTTTTTGGATTTGAGATTTGAATTCATTACTAAATATGTTTGCTGGTCTTATCACCCACGCTCAAAAAAGGGTCTTCTTCCGTATGATTCATCGCACTCTAAGCTGGTCAAGAGAAGCATTGCCTCGTCTTGCCTACAAGCTGCACCCGAGAAGTGATGTCATTATGTCGTTAACAATATTTTTTCCCGGCAGGTTGAGAGACTGACCGTGGCAGGTTTGCCAACTTCGCTTTTATTGAGCGTTCCGGAGGGTTTGTTAAAGAAACTCAAGGGGGAACCCCGTCCCCGGCGGGAAATGCCAATAAGAGACCGCTTGTAATACCGTACCCCCATAAAATTTAACACAATTTGAAGAAAGTTCCCTTGAGGTACGATGTGCCATTGGTGTTTTCCGCTCCGTGTAAGCTGGCGTAACTATGCGCGAGAGTTGCCGATAAGGACAAAGGCCCCGTTGCTCGGTGAAGCATGAGAATCAATATGTTGTTTGCAAGGTGGGAGTTGTTTACACGATTCCACTAACGTGTGGAAAAGCCTACGTCGGTCAGACGGGCAGATGTGTTAATCACAGACTGCGGGAGCATGATTTGTCGTTGGTGCTCAGTAGGGGGGCATTTGCCATTGCATTGTCATGGACGTGGCTGCAAACCTATCTTCAGTAAGACTGGTATTATTGGCAATGGAAGGGACAGAGTGAATAGACAAATTTTAGAGGCGCATGCAATTATCAAAGCAGGCGCGAACTGCGTAAGCCAAACGTCACTGGGCCTGAGTAGTAAAAAGATTGTTTTTTTGGACACGTGGTGAATGTATCATGTGACGTAGGCGGAGTTGCTGTGTTCTTTGTTTTATTTTCATGTAATTAAATTTCATTAGAGGGCAGCGCTTGTCCTGTTTGCACTTCCTTTAGTCCCCGTTTACTGTGCGCTGTTTGCCTTTTCGTCGATAAACCAGTTCGACCCTTATTCATCTCGCAAACAGTTTCAAACGTTAGTGCCATAAAAGAATCGTCGTCTACGTGACCTGTCACCGGAGGACCGAAATATTGGGACGCACAGTAAAATGGAGCTAAAAATTTGTGTACAACGGAAATCGAGAGCTAATTTAGCCAAACTTAGTCTGTAAGTTTCCCTACAATATTTTTTAAAGTAATATTTAAAAACCAAAAAACATATTTTATTTATTTATATATTTACCCTAAAAACGCTTTCGTGCATTACATAGGGAGGGGGGGGGGGCAATCATAGACAAAAGTAGTGAACTTTGTGACAAAAAAGATGACGTTGGCGGAACGTATAATAACAAAAAAAAAAAAATGCGTAGTGAAAATTAGGCAAGCAAAAACTACATACATCATTATACATTGGTTAGGGCGTTGGTAAACATCTGGGCTGAGGTGAGCGACACAATATCGCTGGGTAGGCTGTTCCAATCGGAGACAGCAAGGAGGAGGGGAGAGTTTTTGAATAGGTAGGTACGAGCGAAAATGGGGCGTACTTTGAAGGGGTGATCTACGTGGGATGCGGTATGATGAGGAGGCTGGATGTATGAATCTCTGAAAGCAGAGGAACCATGGTATAGCTTGTGGAAGAGGGACATGCGGGAAATATATCTACGACGATGGAGTGGCGAAAGGTTGAGGGAATGTTTAATGTTAGTCACACTTGAGTATCGGGAGTAATCCTTAGCTATGAACCTGGCGGCTTTATTTTGAAGTAACTCAATATCATTGGTTAGATACATATGATGAAGGTGCTAAATAATGGACGCGTACTCCAACTGCGATCTTACGAGAAATACGCAAGACATTTAGTTGACTTATTAGCCTGGAACAATGAACGCTTAAGAAATCCTAGAGCTTTAGACGCTTTGCTGATAATATGCTCAGTATGAAGATTCCATGATAGGTTAGCTGAAAGGTGGACGCCGAGATATTTTATTGATGTGACATTTTCAATCTGGTTCTCTCTAATTGCATACGCGTGTCGATCAACATTCATTTTGGTGGTGAAAGTTACAGACTTTGTTTTTGCAATGTTGATTTGCATCAACCAAGTGATGCACCATTGTCTGATTATTTCAAGGTCGCGCTGGAGTACGCACACATCTAAAGGAGTGGATATGGGGCGATAAATTGCGCAATCATCCGCGAAAAGGCTATGGTAAACTGCATGTTAGCGGGAAGGTCAATTATATAGAGAAGGAACAATACCGGACCAAGAACCGAACCTTGTGGGACGCCAGACTTTACCGGTGTGGGAGAGGAGACAGGTTTATTAATCACGACAGATTGAGACCGATTTGATAAAAAGCTCGCTATCCATTTAATAACTAATTCGGTTATATTAAAAGTACCCAATTTGTATATCAATCTGTTGTGGGGGACCCGGTCAAAAGATCAATAAACACAGCATCAACGGGACGTGAGGAATAAACAGAAACATGAAGGTCATGAATTAATTTGAACAGCTGGGTTTCACAAGAATGCTCGCGTTGGAATTATGCTGCTTCAGAAAGATGAGGTTGCTACTGGGTAGATGAGTCATAACCTTGGATGAAAGTATATGTTCCTTGAGTTTGCATGCCACGCAGGTTAGCGAAAAAGCCTGTAGTTGTTAAAAGAATTCTTATCACCGGACTTGAAAATGGGGATAACGTGGGCAAGTTTCCAGTCGTCAGGTATTTCGCCAGAGGGGAGGGATTATTGAAACAGCCTACCCAGCAGAACCCCATGTGCGTGTTTGGTTAATTTCAAGAGTTTGGTTGATATTCCATCAGGGCCCGGGCTGGAGTTAGCGTTCAAACGATTAATGGCACATTCGACCTCGTGACTGGTGATAAAAATGTCCTGCATAATACATTCAGCATGGGATGGCAAAGCGACTGGCTGAGGGAAGTCATCCTCCTCAGTGAAAACACTGCTAAAAATGGTGTTAAACCCAGCGGCCAATTGGCGTGGGCCCAAGAAAGACCCGTCACCACAAGAAACGCTTCGCAATACTTGTGAAGGTTTAGGATTAATTACTTTCAAAATTTTTTTTTTGCGTGAGTTCGAAGCATGTTTGAGACATCCTCGTCATAAAATATTTGTTTTGCGGTTTTTTATTTCTTGTTTACATGTGATTGAGTGACTATGAAAAACGGTCCAGGCATGTTCCGAGTCTAAGTGAAAAGCACGCCTGTCCGGACGTTTTTTTTTTTTTGTTTTTTTTTAATAGATATTTTAATAGTAGTTGTAAGCCAGGGCTTGTGCAAGCTTTGAGCGATTTTTAAAGTCGAAACACATGTGTAGTGAACCTCCAATAGTTTTTTTCCCGAAAGAAGACCCAATTTTCATTCACAGACCGTTCATCAAATTTACTAAGAAATGTACTGGAAAATTCGTGTAGCACAGAATCTAAACTTTCCTAATCAACTCTCTTGTAGTCAAATATTTCTTTCCTTATTGAGTCCCTTTTTTAACAACCAGAGAGGAGTCACGAGGTATAGCATGATGATCGCTAATTTGGTCGATTACTTGTACACTAGCGTGTTCTGGGTGAGTTGTAAAGACTAAGTCGAACACAGCATCTCCACGAGTAGGAGCGGTAATTATTTGCTTCATATTAAATAATTGACCATATCAAGTAATTTACGGTAGTCACGTTTCCGTGCACATTCATCAGGTACAACACGGTGCCCCAGTCAATGCCAGGATAGTTGAAATCTCCGGCCAATATGACAGGACAGTTAGGGAATCTACATTGGATCTCGTCGAGAACTTCTCTGAGGCCCTCAACAATAGTCGGCCGGAGAGATCGGAGGACGGTATCATACGCCAACCACGCATGTCCGAAATTCCAGCTTGATGGTGACCCACAAAATTTCAAGCGTTGTTAAAGGGCGATTCCACTCCATTTTTACAATTTTTGGGTTATGACCTGCTTAGTCGAGGTCGGGGACCCTCAATCACGATATATAATTTGTTTTTCGGTAGTGTGTATAGCTTTGTAGATATTGCAAATCCAAGTATCGTTCCGGCGGCACGGCGAAACTGAAACTACCGGCTGAAGCAGCTTGGCAACACTAATATTAGTGGCGCGTCGTCGGCTTGACCTATAGTTCTCGTCCCGCGCTCCTGAGACGACGCACCGAGTCCGACAGTGTCGGCTCAGTCGCACGTGGAGTTTCAAAACAGAAGGTAATCTGTAGTAATTTCTAGCGTATAAATTTGGCGGCCAAAAGGCGAATCTGACTGCTATAAATATGACGCGGTCAGTGCCGGCGCAGCTGACTGTATTTGTTTCTTGCTCGCGGACCGAGAGAAAAAGAAATAATGGGAGATAGATGGACAGATGTATCCACAAGCGGTCTCAGTTGTTAAAGCTCAGGTGCCTTTATGTGCACGCCAGTTAGATAAGCCGCGACCTACTGCGTCCGGCCGATCGTGCTGGAGCAGCCGGCGGACGGTACGCGAACAGCGACGGCACCGCATCGTTCTTCAAAGACGCGTGTTTTGTGGAGAAACCCGCAACAGTCAGCAGCCGCAGATCCCATGTGTAGGTGTCTGGCGTAAAGTGCTGGGAGCAGAGCTTCGCGTTGGAGCTCGGAGTCGACGGTCTTCCGAAGTCTATCCGGCGAACGGCACCGACCCACACCTTGTGCCTCTTCCGGTCTCTTGGGAACTTGTGGAACCGCAGCTCCGGGTTCCGCACCGGATTGTTGGTGCAACCCACAGCACTACAAGTCGTGCTCGACATTGCCCAACGCGAGTCCGGCGAGTCTCTCCGGCTCCACGACACGCGCGTGAGCGAGCAGCACCGCTTCGCTCTCTTCCGCGTTGTCGCGGAAGCAATGCTGTAGTTAAATGAACTGCCTGGACGCTAATAAAAATAGGAGAACACAGGATAACGTGGTAAGCACCTCTTGCCGTCAGCAGAATCACAGAATTCCACGGGAAGCGAAGCGTCCGCGGCGTCCATACGAGAGCGTAGGACTAAACCTACGTCATTGCCCAGTGTTGCTTCACTAGCTCACCCGGTGCCAGCGTTGCTCACCCCCTTTCGGGCCGCTAACCGAGCCGTGAGACCATTTTTAATATTGGTTTTAATCGGTAATGCGGGTTCGGTTTGACGTGATATTTTGGGTATGACCGCATTTTGACTCCCTAAAGCGATATCAGTCATTTCGATAGGGTCGACTTTTTGAGTGGAGTTGCCCTTTAAAGGATGAGACGCTGTTTGTAATAGCTACTATTACTCTGCCTCCCCTGGCACTGGTTCGATCCTTGCGATGAACAGTGAACAAAGTAGAAGAAGACAACTCTGAGTCTGCAATATTCGAAGAAAGCCAGGTTTCGGTTCCTAATAGGACATCAACAGAGCATGCATCGATGCAAGTAAGCAGTTCATCCTGCTTTGGAAGCAGACTTCGAAAGCTGACTGTAAGAAATAACAAGTTCAAGCGTAAAAAAAGAAGCCATATCTGGCACAGTTCGTACAATATACCGCGGAGCACACACTGCCGCCCATTGCAAAAAAAAAAAATAATTCCAATATTGAAGCTGCAAAAAATAATAATCTCGACCACTGGCGCTCGGAACGTCGCTTCGTGGCTGCCCGAGTCGCTCGTCTGCCTCGCGGCAGGTGGCGTAAAGAAAGGATGGAGAAATGAATGTTGAATAGATGCATGGATGACTGTTAATGGCTGTGCCCTTTGTAACGGGCGGTAGCTTGCGCTATCTAGCGTATATCTAAAACGACAAACAAACGATCCCTTCCGCCCTTCTAAGCCAACATTCACCTCCTAACTATCACCAGGCAATGTGGGATATCACCAGGATGATATTTGGGGGATGGTGCAAAATAACTAAAAACATCACCCCCGCCTCTTCTCCCCGGCGTGAGATTCGCCAGTTTTCCTCTTGTCAAACCATGTCGTCGTTACCCCAACACCAAACTCACTGGGAGACAGGGTCGAGACTTGGGGCCGGAGCCACGCGGGAAGGAGTCCCAATATTCCTTTGTCCCTCCTGTTCTCTGCTGTGCTAGTTAGTTGTGCATCATTCGATTTTCACTAGCAAATTTTCACCACTATTCAAATCGCCTCTTCGATCCTGGCCAGCAAATTCCAGGGTCCCGGCCAAGCTCCTTACCGGTTCAGAGTGGGCAGGGCTAAGCCCCATAGACTTCAAAACCAATTGCTCTAGTATATCACTCTCATTAAGGCAGGCTGCATATAAGGTGTCTGCTGAAATTTAGCCCTTACGTCCTTGCCCTCAAAACTCCCGTTGTCACCTCAAACAGTAACGAAATTTCCAGTGAATTGTCGTTACTTCGTTTTTTGATAGGTCTTATCACAAGTCTATGCAAGTTATTGTATAAGAATGTTATTTGTATTTTGAAATTCTTTCTTTTGTAGCTTCATATTTTTTTTCTACTTTAGTTTGTCAATGTATATCTCGTTTAGACTCGTGTAAAACTGTCGTGATCTAGACTTTTGGATCTACCACGTATATGTATCTAATTCTTATCTGTTTTAGTATGTCTAAACTAAAAAAAACTGTATATTTGACAGTATGAAGATTTGGCTATTGAACTGATATGAATTTAATGAATCTGTACTTAATATGTATGATGTATTATATTTGTACTATGTATTATATGTGTATGGTGTATTATATGTGTATGATGTATTGCATATGTATGTTGTTGCTCGCTGCATGCCAAGAGGGGGTTAAGGCCTCGTCAGGCACTTTGTGCCTTTAGCCTTAAACCCCCTCTGCGGAACATGTATCCGCAGACACAAATAAAAAAAAATACATTTTTACTGTAATAGGATACCTTACTGGGCTGGTTAGTTGAACGACATATTAAAAAGACAGCGCAAAAAGGACGGGACACAAAGTATAAGACGGACACAGGACATACGCTGACTAACAACCAAAGGGTTACTATAGTAACCCTTTGGTTGCCACTGTGCGCGCGTGGGTGTTCTATAGAACTCCCATGCGCGCACAGTGGCACGCGCAAGCACCAGTTCTACTTTCTCGTTCGACAAAGATAAATGCTAATAAAAAAAAAATTGAAAAAGATTGTGAGAAAAAAAAGTCTTCTATTTTGTGTCCTTCCTCTAGTTTGTGTCCCGTCCTTTTTGCACTGTTGTTCAATATGTGAAACATTTTTCTTTCTCATGTCCTGTGTTTGTGGCCTGTACAATAGAGCTTATTTTTCCTGCCTTCCTCCCTCCCACATTTTCCTTTCTGCCTCTTTCGCTCCCATTTCCACTGAAGTAGTCTGCTCAGCCCCATCAATTGGCGAGGAGATCGAACTGTAGGGGGCGCCTGCGCTCACCGAAACAAATACCGCCTGCGTGGAAAACAACTCCGGCGTTCCAGTGTGCTGCCGTTGGCTGCCGTGTTGCTTCCGCGTTCCCTGCAGGTTTGTTGGAATAGGTACGCTCTTGTTGGCGCACCGCAGTGCTGAGCGTATGCTTTAGAGCCGGGAATCAATTTTCACTGCTTTCCTGCCGAAAAAAAAACAACAAAAAACTCAAATCGCAGTGAATAAGTAAGAGTTGGCTGCGCACGACGTGGTGTGGTCGTCACTTCTCGAACGATGTCTTTCAAGCAAACTACGTTAATGGAGCAGGCATGTACGCGCGTAAATCACGCTTTCATCGACATCCGTTCAAACCGTATATTGTATTTCATAGGTAGTAGATATTCTGCCGGCAGCCGGCACAACAAACCGAGCAAAAAAAAAAAAAATATGCCGGGAGTTGTTTTTATTGGGTTTCGTGTAAAAGGAATAGTCAAAACAGGAACTCCCCGTTGTGTGAGTAGCTGAGTGGAAAGGTGTCGGGTTTACGTGCCGAGGGTGCCAGGTTCAAATCAGGGTAGGCGAACGTTTTTTTTTTTTTTCTTTTTTCTAGTGAAACATTTGGCGTACTATATTTATTTCTTTTTTAGAATAATCATTGCCGTCCGAAACTCCCGGCAATTTTTTTCTCCCGAGTGGTTGTGCCGGCTGCCGTCAAAATATCCCTAGCCTATTTCATGACAGGGCACAAAAGGATGTTCTTGATTCGGAACGCCGTTTCGTCGGAGTATCTTCCGAATGGATCACACGACCGGGTCGTGAGGCTTCAGAAGCTACCGAAAGGCACTGCTATCATTTGATCACTCTTCTATTTAAAGCTAGCTTTTACACTGGAACATATTAGTTCGATATTGTGATATTTACTCAATTGCGTGAATCATTTTGTGATTCTTATAATTTTGATTTAGCAATACAAATGTGTGTATGACTAAGGCCTCGTCGTGCAGAACTCATTGATATTTTATCGTGAACCGTGCACCTTTGAATGACCGATAAATTAAACTGGAAAAGACAACTTGCAACATTTAATGCCAATATGCAGTCTAATTAGCCACATTCTAGATTATAATGTTCACCAGTGTGTTCTGTCTTATGCTGCGGTTGGTTACATAATCCCATTTCAGTACCTCATCGCCTTCAACGGGGCACCTCTTGCTCTCGCCAATGTGGCTGATGATGGTTGCAAGGGACAGGGACACTGAAAAGCAATGCGTGTGTTTCGTGAGTACGGCTTCTCCAACCGAGGAAGCGCTCAAACATCGCCACACAGCGTCAGTTACGCACGACCTGGCGCGCGCAGCCCGAGCGACGCGGCCGATCGAGAGCGGCTACACGTGGGTTGGTTTTTGCTTCCAACGAGAATGCGGCGACATTTAAAGCAAGATGAGACAAGCAGGGACTATTCTACCCATACGCAGATGCTTTTCGAGCGGATAAATATTATCCACATACCTTTCACGAGCCTCAAGTACTCGTCCTCCATGACTGAACGAATACTCGCGGCGGGATTGTTATTCCCGCAGAATAGTTCCGACGGCGTCCGCTAGCCAGCGCCACCGTACGATCTGCTCCCCAGTAGTGTGTAAGTATTAAAATGGAAGCTTCGGTTTCTTTATTTTGTGTTTAAAATTTTTATGTAGAAATACTTTATTACCTTCCGCGCCCATGAATATGGATATGGATATGCAGATAGGTATGGTGACTTAGCCCTTCATAAGGGTTTTCCTTTGTTGCCAGTAGACAGTGCCGCCCTTTGTTCTGTTCGGAAAAGCAGATTGCAAAATTTTGTTCACGCGCGATGCCATATAAAATGAAAAATTGTTTGTTTAACAGTACAACTTTTCGTCATTTTGAAGAATCCCTTTTTAATAATCCTTAATATAAATGCGCAATAAAATATTTTTCAGGGCAGAAACAACGATTATTTTGTCAACGGCGAATCGTAGAGCATGTAGAGCAAATGAGGGATAAAAACTCGGATATTCGCACCTGAACATAAGTTGGTCTCAAGCTCAACAGTTTTGACTCCCATATAGAAGTATAACCTCATTCGTTTAATGGGAGATGCCGTTAGGCTTCTTGGCTAGTTGGGCAAAATGTATATACCAAGCACAACTATAAATATCACGATGTTCCTTGAAGATTTGATGTTGCAATTTTGACACACGCATGCAGCTCCACACCTACTTTCTTAATCTGAAAGCTCCTTTTTGTGCGTCCCAAAGTATAAAAGGCCAGTAAACTTTTTTCCATGCACTTTAGGGCCTGCATGTATTCATTCTTATACCGAATATACCCTTTTGAACTCTACTAGTAAAATAAACAAAGGTTGATTTCGTCATACAGCCAGCAACCATTAGATAAGCTCCACAGATCATTTGACCTTTCCGGTAGGAGATATCTGCGAATTCCCGCCCTAGTGCATTCTACATTCTAGCCCTAGAGAGCACATAAAACGTTAGTAATGTACAAGAACCAAATATTGTAATTTCATATCAAGGTTTATTCATAAACAAATACATGATGCTCCATCTTTAGCAAAAAGAGCATACTTTATACTATCATGTATAAGAGGTTGCTTCGATAGATGCCACTGCCAACCTCCCCCCCCCCCCCCCCCCCCATTCCCGTCTTTTGTGACTGTTTTCCTTGAATGTTCTAAAACATTCCGTGTTGCGCTGTCTTTTTGTGGTTCATTGTGTGGGTCTGAAACCTCCGACGGTGTTTCAGACTGACGAAGATGCCAACTATCAATGCTCTTCTTTTGAAACGTAAAAAAAAAAATAAAAATAAATTGAAATTATTTTGTGAAAGTTTGGTGAAATAGTGGGGAATATATGGACATCTGTAAAGTTCTTTATATAGGCTTCTCGCCAGTTTTGATTAGTACGCCTCCTCCAACCCTTCAAGTCAAGATCAAAATGTTGCTTGTTCAGTTAATTCATAGGAATAGTTATCAGATAATCCGACGGCAAAATTTTCTCACCTTAGAATTACCGAAAATATTCTCAAGGATAAGCTCAGGCCCTAGCGACAGCTTAATTTGGGAAAGTACAGTTTTGGTTCCTTTCATAAGATATATATTAAAAAAAAAAAAAAAAAAACATATTCGCAATCATTGCACCTCAACGCACCGAAAAGAAAAAATATAAGCGAAATACTGACTAGAGTTTACGAACGAAATCCTTGCTCGTGAAAGATCACGGACAATAATTTCATCACAACTGCGCATTTCGTATTTGTTTAAAGTAAAATGACACAAAATAGAAAAACATGTCTGTAGCGGAGAACGTTTCTTTTTTTTTTTTTTTTCATACTAAAATGGACTCACTTTACTTCTGACTGAGCTGGAAATTTGGCCTGTCGCGTTCGTGGGCGTACTGCTTACATCTTACAGAATGGCTAATCATCTCTAGAGCGCAGTGATCTCAACTTCCTCGTTGTCCTCCAACATGGCCAACTGGGTTTTCCCGTGGTAGCCGTAACGATTGTTTTCCACGTAGGAAGGCTCCTCTTTATCTACGCGTTTCCAGAAGCCCTCAAAATCCAGCGGAGGTCCATGACCTCCGTACTCCTCGGGCAAAATGCTGGCGGGCACCTCTTCGTGAAGAGCATCGAAGTTCATTCCGTGAAAATGAATCTGAAACGCAAAAATAACAAATTTTACTCTAATTCAGGTGTGATAAAACTTACACAAGAGTTTTTTTTTATTTACGCACCTTTCGATATTTTAAATAAGTTTACAAGAAATGTAAGGGCATTCATTATCGAAGGTTAAAGAAAGTAAAATATCAATACAATGTTTTCAGTAATTTCTTGCCGTCATGGGCGTACCAACCGGGGGGAAAGGGGACAAGGAATGTGTTCTGTCCCCCCCCCCCCCCCCCCCCCCCCCCGGAAACAGCTGCCACTGGGCAGGCAAACACTGGCCGGCTGCGCCCACGGGATACCAAGGGCACCGCCCCCCGGCCCCGGGGGGGGGGGGGGGGGGGGGGGGGTTGGCTTGTTCCCTCACTCAAAAGCAAGTTGGTACACCACTGCTTGCCGTGGTCTGTGATAAACGTCATTCAGTGCGCCGCACAGTCTAAGTCGTGGTTTTACTTGTGCTAGTTGTTGCGAACGAGAACGCGAACGTCAAGGTTCTAATAGTTTTGTGCGCACACGACAAACTAACTGTTTCTACATCAAGACTACAGTCACTCGAGAAAAAAATAAAGAAAGATCCTTTAGGGAATGCCTTCGAAAACAAGACAAGCCTCCTTCGGAAATCACTGACACTGACCCTTTCACTTTTCTTTCTTTCTTGGTTCGTCTATTTTTTGCTCCCTCTTTTTGTCTTCGTTAAAGAGACGATGAAAGCAATTTAATTTTTTTTTTTTTTTTTTATAGAAGGTGTTTTCGGAAGCATTGGGGTCCTGGCATGCTTGTCCATGCATGCAGAAATCTGAATGTTTGTTTCGGTTTCGCAAATAAATTTGCGAAACCGAAACAAACATTCAGATTTCTTCCCTTTTTCGCCTCTGGAAAGAGAAGTGACGTCAGGGAGCACTGTCGGCATCGGTAGGATTTAGTGCACACTCAGTGTGGTTTCCGTGGTTCGCTCTAGTGCACGGCGGTCTGTGAAGAAAACCTGAAAGAAATGGACGACAACGCCGCGCTCGCAAACGAGTTTGAGCTCCCGTTCAGCGACCTCACGCCGACTGAACGGGAGATGCTGGTAAGGGCGCAGAACTCTGGATTGACGACCGATGCAGCAATGCGCAGCATTGCTGCATCGATCGGCAGTTTATGCAAAGTAACGTCGCCCGATCGACCGCACGTCTTTAGCCGACCTTTCGCGCAACCTGCACATCAACGCGGCATGATTGGTGATACACCAGTTCGCAAAGCGAACACGAGACGACGCACGAAACCAAAACCAAACGTCCGCCGCCCCTGGCGCTCGTACCTCTTTTTCTTTTTTTGTTCATGGTTGCTCGATGCTTGTCACGCGCCCGAGGTAGCAGTGCAGGATGCGTTCAACCAGTGACAAACGGAGGGATCGCTTCAGATTATGCTTTTATACACGGTATGAAAGCTATTAACTCCCAACTACAACTTCAAAATATTATCCAACGTTCAAATAAACTTTTTTCATCACATCTTACCACCGAAATCGAAATCAAGAGCGCGTCTATCGTTTCAACCAATCGCCAGACGAGGAGCCCGTTGTCGTCACGCTTCGGCGCACTTTAGTTCACCTTTCTGCCGCCGCCTTGGTGGGGTCTCGGGCATCGTTCCCGGCACTATTATTACCGCGCCTGTTTGCTCGATTGGTGCGGCACCCAAACTTCTGTTCGGGCTAGAACTTGGTCAACAGTATCTGATACGTGCCTGACATCCATTTCAATCGTCTAATAAAACTTCGAAACTGCCTTCATGGTCCCTTTAAGGCTCGTTCACACTCTTGCAACCGAGTACGACCGAGAGAGACAAGAGCGGTTTTTAATCCTTTTACGAGGACCAGCTCCGCAGCAGCGCGCCCGGTTCTTAGAAGTCGGAAGAGGATTAAAAACCGGTCTTGTCTCTCTCGTTCGTACTCGGTTGCAAGAGTGGGAACGAGCCTTCACAGGGTCAGTGTTAGCGTTTCCCAAAGGGGGACGTGTGTGGCGTTTCCCAAAGGGAATGCTAACGCATTCGCAAAGAAACCACCAATGTGTCTTCCTGTAATTTTTTCACGTCTTATGCAGTTTGCCTGTCGGCGTACGACGACACCCTTAGATACGGTCATCCAAATCACTCCTGGAAAGGACCGCCTCTATACCACTCGTGGAAGGAACCACATTCATGTCACTCGTAAATGGAACCGCATCCATCGTTTTAACTACACACGCACACACACACACATCACAGCACGCGCCGCTAGTGCGGAAACCTAGAGCGAAGAACAACCAACGATGGCAGAGCGGTAACTCAGCACGCCCGCATTCCACCGCGCCTCGGCGCGTCCTCCTCTCTTGCTCCGCGCCAGGACTGTGCGCGTGACTGGGACGGAAACGAAAGGGCTCGTTTTGACCAAAACCCGGCGGTGTCAGTCAGTTTGTCAGCGCCGGGGAGAGAGGGAGAGGTTGACGGGTGCTGACGTCAGAGCATCAACCCCATGGGAGCGTCGCGCGCGTCACCGGCTCCCCTCCGTTTTCCTCTCTTTCCGGCGCAGGCAAACGAAAGACACCGCCGAGTTCTTGTCAAAAGAAGCGTTTTGACAATATAAATGGGGGTGTTTTAGCTATTAGGGAGTTTTAGTAGATTATTTCCGCAGCCCCGCTAAGCATCCGGATAGCGCTCCGGAATCCGCCACAAGACATTGAACTATGCCGACAATGCTGGCGGCGCGCATGCGCAGCTCCCGCGCTCTCTTTACGGATATCGTAGCTAAAAAGAAAAACGATCTACTACAACTCCCTATTTATGTTGACCACTGTACGCTAGACCATACCGTGATATAGCAGTCTATCTAAAGTGCCAAGTAATAAAAACTACGAAGGAGAGGACTTGTCTCTTGTGTATTACAACTTTTAGAATTCTGTATCACTGTATAGTATAGATGGCACGTAATGCACGCTCTGAACCTTTGTGCTTGAGGTATTTACTGCAGAAATGTGAAGGGAACGTATCGTTGGTTGCATCGACACACACACACACACACACAGACACACACACACACGTATATATATATATATATATATACATATATGCAGGGTGTTTCAGAGAACTCAGCGAAATCGCTTCTGCGGAAACTACTTATCGCAACGAAAAAAGGCTTGTGTCGTTTTGGTCCTTGGCCAGGAATTAGTATGTTAATTATTTTTGTGTAATTAACTTTTTTAATATTGTGTTTAAGGGCATCGTTTCAATTCGAAAATTGCTCAGCATCATGAAAAACACTAAATCAACGAATTGTAGAACGTTAGAAGGCACGCGAAGCATTTTACGGCTTTCTGATAAACCGCACAAATTCGCCGGATTTTTAAGTTTCGGTTTGCTATCGGAGCGCATATCGGCCCGGCGGCACCGCGCCCCGTTGCGAGATATAACCAACCTCTGCTGCGCTGTCATCGCGCGACGCAGCAGAGGCTGGTTGCACTATCTCTTCACGGGGCGCGGTGCTGCCCGGGCCGAGATGCGCTCCGATAGTAAACCGAAACTTGAAAACCCGGTGAATTTGTGCGGTTTTTTAGAAAGCCGTAAAATGATGCGCGTGCCTGCTGGTCGTTCTGTAATTTGTTAATTTACTGTTTTTCGACGATGCTGAGCAATTTTCTAATTGAAACCATGCCCTTAAACACAATATTAAAAAAATTAATTGCGCAAAAATAATTAACAACTTAATTATCCCGGACTTTAATAATTTTTCTAAATAGGCCCCTGGCCCAAGACCAAAACGAAATAAGCCTTTTTTTTTGTTGCGATGAGTAGCTTTCGCAGGAGCGATTTGGCCCGAGTTCTCTGAAACACGCTGTTTATATATATATATATATATATATATATATATACATATATATATATATATATATATATATATATATATATATATATATGTATATATAGGGTGTTTCAGAGAACTCAGGCCAAATCGCCCCTGCGAAAACATATATATATATATATATATAGGGTGTTTTTTTTTTATTCTTACACATTTGTTTAAAAAAAAAAAACGTGAAAGCTACACTAATGCGGTTTGTGCAGGTGGTTATACGGCCAGGCGGACATTATGGGAGTGGTTATTCTTTGCGATAAAATTAAAATTTGTTAATTAACTTTTTAGTTAGTGGAAATAGACATATGGTTCCAATTAGGAACTTGTAGAGCATCATCGAAAACCACTAAATCAACTATTTTTGGAAGGATATAACGCCGCGGCAGGATTTTACAGCATTCTGTAAAAACGCTCTATTTGGACGCGTTTTTAGATTTCGGTTTCTTATCGGAGCGCATCACCGCGCCCGCGGTCCTGCTCCCCAGTGGCTGATACGCGCAACACACGTGCGCTTCCCTCCATTCTACGAAGGAGGCGAGGAGGTGCCTTCACGCCGCGAGCACCAGGGAGCAGGATCGCGGGCGCGTAGATGCGCTCCGAAAAGAAACCGAAATCTAGAAACGCGTCCAAATGGAGCGTTTCTACAGAACGCCGTAGAACGCTGCCCCGACGTTATATCCTGCTAAAATTAGTTGATTTAGGGGTTTTCGATGGTGCTCAGCAGGTTTCTAATTGAAACCATATGTTTATTTTCAGTAATTAAAAAGTTAATTAACGAATTTTAATTAATTATTTCACTTATCGTAAAGATTAGCCACCCACATACTGTCCGCCTGGCCGTATAACCAACCTGCACAAACCGCATTAGTGTAGCTTTCAGATTTTTTTTTAAACAAATGTGTAAGAATAAAAAAAAAACTATATATATATATATATATATATATATCATACATCGTGATATTTTATTCATTTAAAGCCAAGAATTGCCGTACGATGGATCTGCGATAGATTTGAACTTGTATTCAAGAAAAGACTCACCCTGTCAACAAGTTTCTTTTTCATGAATGGTCGGACAAGTGCGAAGAGTAGGTCGAAAGCGTACGACTGCCTCACAACGTGAAGACCTTTCATTCGCGCCGGCAGGCAGTCCTGCAAAAAGTAATGCGGTTATAGTTGTGGAGACATCTATAATTAAAACATTTTAAATCAGAAATAACCTTTCATTTACAAGACCGGAAAGCATTCTAAACATTGCATAATATATATATTTTTGTAACTTATGGTGGTATATTATTTACGATGGAAGGGGGCATACGTAGGTTACGATTCAGCGTCCAGGTTGCCTGAAAACATTTTCACCTTACACACGCTTCCGTCTTAGTCATGATCTTCCAATGCTCCTCGGGTTACCAAGTAAAAGGATATTCGTACAACACATCAAGAAACAGGTTCTCAAGATTTCATGTCCCCAAGCTCGATTTTCTTATTTCCTGCTGACTTTATATTCCGTATTTACGCGAGTAATAGACTCACTCTTTATGAACAAAGCCTCTGGGTCTGCTAATCATCGCAATTGACAGAGTTGTCAATAATTTAGAGTGTAAAAGTAACGTTTTCTCGCTAAAACGCTATTTGCCCAGGCCACAATTTTACGAAAAGTTCTGTCCTGGTATTCATTAATTGCAACTTTATATTTTATTTTTTTAGGCAGAAAGCGATAGTCGGTATCCGTGTCTTCTGAAGAACAGAAGATGCAAGACAATTTTTTCATAAGTTGTGCGCGTGTCGCGCGAGTAGATATGGTACTGCGGGTTGAGAAGATTTTGCTTTTGTGAAATACTGCATAAATTAACCATTTCTGTAGGAGGAGCCTATTAAATTGCCAGACAAAGTAGATTTACAAATGACTTCTTAAAATTAAAATGAGGCATTAAATTCTTGGGGAATATTACTGACATATAAAAGCACCCTGGTTCATGAAAATATAAAAAAAAATATCATTCATTACTTGCGTTTTTAATTTTGCTAAACGCAGATAAATGTAAACCAACGTCGTGTGAAAATAAACAAAAGAAAAACAACGTTTTTGAACGATCTAACGAGACATTATGCAAGCATCAATTAAGGCTGCCTTTGTTTAAAAAAAAAAGATAAGTATGGAGACAGCGGTATCTACACGAAAGAATTCACATTCCTCACTTGCAAGAACTCCACGGCCCGCCTCATGAGCCCGACCCGGCAGGAGAACACCTTGTCCGCGGTGAACTCGTTGTAGTCTACAATTAGGGAGATGCCGGCCGTCTGGGAAGAAGGGTCTGCTGCCATGTACTCGGCGCATATCATGAACGTCTGTTGAAGCTCGTGGTATGGCAGGGTGTTCGGCATCCATCGACCTAGAACCAGCGCGCGTAAAGACGATTGAACAAATATTCATTGCCATTCATACAAATGGTTTGAGGGCGACAGTCATTAGGGACTTTTAGGGAACCGTTTTCGCACATCCGATACGGTACGATTGGTCCTCCGGTACGAACTGCGCGTATGCAACTCTTCTGCGACAGCGCATGCGCAGTTTGTACCGGAGGGCCCCTCGTGCCGTGTCGGATGTGAAAAATCTGTTCCCTAAAACTTTCTATTATGTGCCTACCGTAATATCCCGAAGAGTCCCTTCACTCGAAACATAACGGACGCTTATTTTGGCATCATTTACAATTTCTCTAAACACATCAAAAGATAGCACACGTCTAGTAATTGCAGGACTTTGTTCAATGGTGACCTCGACAGAAATGCTTTTACTTAGCCACGCCGGGAGATAAGCGATCATTGCTCACTGGGAAGAACAGTCATCTGTGGTTCATCGCTTCTCCCTGCGATCACAAGTTCTGCATGGTCACAACATCTAAAACTAGCATTTTTCAAGTTTCTTTTTCATCGCGCACCGAAAGCTAGCCCACTCCTTATATTCACCCGATTTCCTTTCGACTGTAGCTGGGATATCTCTCGGGAGATTACGGTAAGTGGCACCTTTGTCACCGCCGTTCGGGTAGAAAGAGTGGGAGGAAGTGGATAGGGCAGAGAAGAGGACCAGGGCCTGTAGATCATGTTTGCGCCACTCGGTCAACACGAAGCCTCTATTACATTGAACTGGAACAATTTAACTGTAGTCTATTTCAACCTCCACCCTGACAACTAAACCAACACCGGCTCAACGCGCCCAAGGCTGGCTTCTGGTCAAAATGTCCATCGAAATGAAGTGTCAATTGAGTCAAAATTTTAAACAGGTCACGTGAGACGCGTGTAAAAATGTCAATCGAAATGAAATGTCCAATCGGGTCTAAATTTATACCAGGTCATAACGTTCAACAGGGTCAAAATGGCCACCGAGTAAAAACGTCCATCGGGTTGAAATGTCCACCGAGTCAAAAGGTCCATCGGGCCTTCTATTTTATTTGCAAGTTTTGGAAACCCGACAAAATATATTCCTAAACAGGGTAAACTTGGAACCCAGAAAACCAAAGTGACTGAGAGCTCCGTAATCACAAAGTGTGCGATAAATAAAGTGGTATTTGTGAATTTATCTTCGCACCAACACGTTTCTTGCCACCCTTTTCTCTGTGTTTGACCTGTTGACCCGGTGACGAAGTGTCCTATAAGGAGTTCCCCTATGTGAACGATAGCCCTGCTACGTGTTGCCCTCGTACGGATTGCCTTTTAATGAACGCCCCACCTCCTTCCCTACGCCAAATTTGTAGGAGGTTCGGTTCTATGTTTGTTGTTCTGTGTCGTGTCAGGGGACCTTGTGGTGCGGTAAAGTGAAGCGTTGCTTCAGGCAGCTGTGTTCCATTTGTTCCGGAGCTCTCATTTTAAAGTGTTTGCTACATTCGTCACCTTGTGCAGCTCGGTCACTTTTAGCAAAAGCTAGAGAATTAATTTTAAAAACTTTAATATTAGTAGAGAGACGAGAAAATTGCTACCCATTATTTGGAGCCAGAAAAGTATTCTAGAGTTCTACTTTAATATTTTCTTCACTTATTCTTGAAATTATCTTATCTAAATTGAAATCGTTTAGAGGAAGTCTTTAGCCGTTTTAGTTCTATCAAGCCATAGGTACTACCAGGACACAGACCGTTGGGAGCTGATACAACCCTGTTTTTATGAGCACTAACTTAATTGAAACTTGCCAGAAGGAAATTGCAGCAGTTCGATATAAGAGCCGAGGTTTTCAGAAGAAAGCGCGATATCTTACTGTTGAACTAATGGCCAACAGAGAAAGTGCACAATGGGAATAAGAGGTTTTACGCCAATTCTATATTTGGCGAATTACACAACGAATTTTCGAGATCTAGACGTGTATTCTGCGTATTCATTAACTTGGGATGAATGATTCATAGGACCGAACTTTCGTGATTGTTTTCAAATGGCTAAATTTGTGAAACTGAAGTCAGCGAAGACGCCCTATTTCGTCATTAACATTTTTTTATTGCTAACAGCTTTTAGAACTTTTAGCATTTTTCTCTTAACATTCAACATCTTGTTCAAATTACTAGGCATGTTCTGGAGCAGCTTGAGCCGGCCGTAACGTTTCTTATATTTTTCGAATAGAAAAAAAGTTGTTCTCTCCTAAACATATTGCACTGAAAAATATGGTATGTCACAAAATTAAGAAGTCACTCAAATTTGCGCAACCAGTCAGAGTATGACAGTTTGTGCGAGAACTTGCGGGTATATGTATACCACATGTGTGTACAAGTCGGTATCAGCACCAATGTTAAAATATTAGTCAATGATGTATATTGTCTAACGGGTTAAAATGACCATACGGCTTAAATGTCCATCAAGTCAAAATTTCCATCCAGGTCAGAACATCCATTGAGGCGAAATGTGCACGAAGTCAAAATGACCAATTTTGAACATTTTTTACTTTTTCACTCGATGAACATTTCGTCTCGATTGACATTTTGACCTGGAATCCAGGAGGCTCTTCACGAGGCCTTCTAACTGCTTCGACCCGAGGTCCGTTGCGCGAGCTCATTTAGCTTCCCTTGGAGGAGCACAGCCTTCTGGGGTTAAAAGTGCGTCTATTTCGCTCGTAAAGTTTTTGTTGCTTCCTCTAACTAGACCGTCTAGATAGCCTTGTATTCCAACCATTCGAGGACACGTATACTTGGCAAAGACGATAAAGTATTAGACCCACTTTTGTCGCTGGTTTTGTGCGTGTACAGTTTTCTTTTTCTTTCTTTGCAGCAATTACTCCTGAAATAAAACGATGCGGGTTTTTTTTTCTTTTATAAGCTAATTAGTGTAGCTACTTTCGCACTGGAAAAAAAAGGTTACGTCTAAATATGCAGAAACGAGGTATATTACCTAAAACCAGTTAATGACTTTTTTCTGCAATGAACTAAAACCATTGTGTTTGACTATACACATTTTGTTAAAAAAAATGATGACTTTCTTTACGATCTGCTATCATGCGCCGCCGTTAGCTTCCTCATGCCAGCATCGTCACGCAGAGGCACTTCAAGTAATGTGGTATTCTGTAATTGTAAAATGTATGAAATAAAAGTGTGCGTAAAAACAAATGTGTAATTGTCAAGAGCAGACAACGTACTTAGCAACTTTATTATTATCAGCCGATAGGAAAAATAGATAACTCATGCCTCTCGTTAGTCAAGTTAGGTATCGGCACCTCTCCAGCATTGTTCTCCTGTACCACCTACCATAGCTCAAAATGGGGCTATGGTAGCTGGTATACGGGGCACTCACCCATTGTTGCCACTAACGTGAGTCGTCCGTGAGCGTCTTTATCAGGGAGCACCACGAACAGACTCCTAGCGGTGTCTTTGATAATCGATGGCACGAAGTTCTCGTAGATGGAAGGGCAGGCTGATCGGTTCTTGTAGTAGTTCCTCAGGGTCTTCAGTGCGGCCTCTACGTTGTACTTGCGCACGCGGATGAAGCGGACGAGGAAGTCATGGTCTTTCCTCGCATTTAGTTCGGGCTCATCTGTGAGACAAACGTCCTTCATTAGCTTGTAATTCACGGCAACCAAGATTAAACAGAACAGATCTGCCTAACACTTTGCATATTTCCACTCTATATAGTTACACTTATTATTATAAAAAGTGCTTAATTTTAATTGTAACAAATTAAAAAAAAAGGAATAAAAATGCAGTTTTTATTACGTAGTATGAAGCTCGGCGGACAGCAGACGTGAGGATAATTGTCGTGGTAAATTGCCTCATGATCTAAAATCCGTTATTTAACTATTTAACTATTGATTTTATGGTTTATGTTACAATTGCAGTATTGACGGCAAATATTATTAGAGGCCACCAGTTCAATGAAAACAATCTATAAAAAGGCGCAAGTTTTCGAGATATTAATTATTAAATTTCCAACTTTTCTTTTAGACCGATTTTAATATCGCATAAAAAAAGAAAGATAAAGTGGCTTTAATCATGTCGTCACTATCTCGGTAGCGTGTACTTGGTGAGTGCGCTGATGACACCGCTAAAGACGTGACCGAAATAACTACGTCACTCTTCCTAAGGTATTGTGGTTAGAACTTGCGCGCAATTTTCGTTAATTTGCATAATAAAACGTATGAACTAATCAATTGTCATAAAGAACTATTACATATTTGCAGGTTTTTAATTAGTCTGGCTTTTCATATTACTTGAGTCAGTACTGCAATTGCGACCATGACCTCTAAACTCATGAATAAAAAGCTAGTTAACAAACTTTAGTTAATAAGTTGGGGTTTGCGAACATCTTACTTACGATCTCAAATTCACCATCGGTTATCCAAATTATTCGGTCCGACTTTCCGTTTGCTAGTGTTCGAATTTTTATAATTCGACACATCGAATATCTACCAAAAAATCGGGTTTATTCAGGAAGTTACTAAAAAAACAAGGACACGAGGAAGACGAGACAGGGCCAAGCGCCAGTTTACAACTAAACGTTTATTCAAACACTTATTATTTGTACACAAATTCAGGTTCCCGACATAAGAAGGCAAACTTTTTCTCAGTTAAGTGCATTGACGGTGCACTCACGCAGCTCTCCTCGCCCTTTACTCGAATGCAGTAGGTCTCCAATAATTCTCTTTTAGGTTTGTATTTTAGTTTTCCAACTATTTTTGTTTTGTCAAGATTAGTCGCACACGGACACACGAACACTTATTACAGGAAATTGCTGGATTACCCGATGGGGAAGTCGAATTTATAACAAATAAAGCATGCTCGCGTGCCCTGTCATTGATGCACTTCCCGTTAGCCCTTTATACGCTTTTCCGGAAGTCGTAGGTATTGAGTAAACAACTGACTTTCTCTTGAGTTAGCTGAATTTTCATGCCCGCGTCCTGTTTCTTCAACATAAAGCCGGTTGAACACCGACCTTTTCTCCTAAGCTGTTAATTGGTACAGAAAGAAATCGAATTTGAGGGGGGGGGGGGGGGGGGAAGGTAGGAGTAAATCACAAAAAAACACACTCGTACTAAAGAAAAAAGATAAAAAAACACGTAATTTTATTATAATCCTATTATTCGTTGTTACATTCCTAATGGGACAATTTACTACCAAAATACAAAAAAACTGCGATAACTGAACCGGCCTCTTTCACAAACCCGTCACTCCCGCGGCGCCGAATGAGGGTTAAGTTTAGCGATGCAAAATTGAGCGATTCAAACGATTCACCCGTGTTCGCCCGCTCATCCAGTGCACCGCGTATCCACAGGTGGATGCCTGAAGACATGTGAAAATTGTGTCTCTCGTGCAAGAGTGGTCATGCACAATATTTTTTTCTGCTAGCCTTTTTGTTACGCGTGCGATACAGGAGAATCAACGCGAAACGCTTTTGTCTCATATTTGCGTTTTTTGTTTTTAAATTTAATCTTGGGAGGAGAACGAATAACACTTTGGTGTTCGTATTCGATTCGACGTTCGACCTTTTTGTTCAATATTCAGCACTATTTGGTTCAATTTTGATTCGTGTTGAAATTTTAATATTCTCGTACTACTTTTAATTAGCGAACTTATCATGACAATTTTCCACTTAGCTAATGTCCGCCGAGACTAACACATACATGGTGAAAAAGGCAGTGCTCTGACTTTCACCTTTTTTTTTAGATCTCTTCAGATTAATATCGAACAACCTGTATGTGTATTTTGTGTTCAGACCCATCCTCAATAAAATGTGAAAAACACCCCTCTAGTGTAACTTCTTTTTTTAATTTCATGTAGTTACTTAATTTATTACACATAATAAACAAATTGCGTGATCATTACAAGGACGAATCTCGATGGGCATTGGTCACAAATAACTGTCATGATTTTTCGGTCAATTACAAAAGATTGTTAAATCCTGTTTTAATCATGAATTACGGTTGTCTTGAAGTACAGTATTGAATGAAGATATTTATACATACTAGGAGAATTTTTGGGTTTGTAAAAAGGAAATACTTTTTTTTATTATATTAAGAATGTTTGATGAATTATGCTGTGGCCTTTTCCATGTGACCACGGCACACATTTGCGAGGGCACGGAACATTTGAAAGAAGGAAACGGGGTGCGGGGAAGCAAAGCAGCTGTGACATCGCCAATTTGTTTATCATGTTCATAGAAAACGTCATGTTGAAAGGAAAATACAACAATATTAATTGTCTCGATAACTATGTACATCGGTGTACTTCACTGTACTGCATTCATACGTATGTATAGCCTCCCAATTTTTTAAATAATATTGCCCGAGCGCTGATTGACCAATAGATCACCGCGGGTGGTTCCCGTTTCAACCCATTCCCAATAAAACTTTCCCGTTTGTACCTTCCCGTTTCGACCCGGCTCAGAACGACCGTTCGTTTCATCTTTTCCCATTTCGCCCGATCCCGAAACAACCTTCCCGCTGCGGCCATCGTTCGTTATAAATTGGGTCGGTTCGTTTGTATTGTTTGTTAGCAATTGATTAGGTTCAAGTGTCCAGTGTCTGTTCTCCTTGCTCATACCACTTGTCCCTCTCCCGAAACAACCTCGGACACATGGCACCGTACGATAAACGTTGTCTCAGGAAGGGCTCACCCGAATATTTACAGCTTCATCGACCTGATCAAACGGGATGAGGCCTTGGCAATGATATCGCTGCAGCAGCTTGCAAATGGTGGTGTCGTGCGGGTTAGGTGACCGCCGCGAACTGTCACAGTTGGAGTGTAGCCTTTCTGATGGCGCGATTTTCCTGCTCAACTTCCTCAACCAAGGCGATAGCATTTTCCGGTTTATGACTTTTGCCTGTGTACGCGACGGTTTTGTGGTTGAACTCGTAAGAAAATGAAGTCGCAATCATATACCCGCCAGCCTGTCTGATTTATCACTTTTTCAAAATGTCCCGTTCACTATAAGGAAGTTTTAGAATAACGTACGCAAGCACTTTGGGTAACCTAAAAATAGCGTCGCGACATAAAAACTTAGGCAACGCTACTTTTTACTCACTCAAAGTGCTTGTCTGCGTTATTCTAATTAGGAAGTTTTTGTAGGCCGCGTTTCCCCTTTCGCTAAGCCCTCTGCAACGAAGAAGCCGCTACTGCGCCTGCGCGCCGATGGCCTTGACTGTAGAGTTCTGTGCTGAGAGCGTCGCGTGACGGCGAAAACGGACTACGAAAGCTCTCTGTTATTGTACAGAGCGCAAAACCGTTAGCGTGAACAAACGATTGTTGGTTTTAGCTGTTTGACTAAACAAAAAATCAAGACTACCATCAATATTATTAGTGTGTTTGAAAGTGCTCATCTGGGCCACTACCTAAGCGGTGAAATTTGGTACCTTCTAATACCATTTCGAAGTAAAATTCAAAAAATCGCCAACATCCTGTTCGTGATAATGTTGTCGCGCAGTGTACATAGTCCATTTCGTAGGTACATATATTGGGGACCATCTTGAAAGAAACATTTTAGGTGGGTCAAGTAGAACCGTATTTCGTTGAAGCTTGCCTGAAAGTATTCCATATTTTAAGAATACGTTTACAAGCAAGAATATTTCACAACGTAACTGAATAGCTCGCCTACACCTTTGCATTAATTGAATTAACATGATTTCGGGGCATATTTTTAAGTAGAAAAACTACGCAAATCAGGACTAGAACAATGGACACTTTTCGCGAAGAGGTTGAGATGTGCGGGGCTTTATTCCAACGGGTAAAAACGGGGCGAATTCAAACGTAAAAGATGTCTCGGCTACGGGTTCAAATATGAAGGGCATTTCGGGAACGGATTGAAACGGGACAGGTTCAAACGGGAAGGTCGTTTCGGGAAGGGGTCGAAACGGGACGGGTTCAAACGGGAAGGTCGTTTCGAGGATGGGTCGAAACGGGACGGGTTCAAACGGGAAGGTCGTTTTGGGAGTGGGTCGAAATGGGACGGGTTCAAACGGGAAGGTCGTTTCGGGGATGAGTCGAAACGGGACAGGTTCAAGCGCGAAGGTCGTTTCGGGAATGTGTCGAAACGGGACGGGTTCAAACGGGAAGGTTGTTTCGGGGATGGGTCAAAACAGGACGGGTTCAAACGGGAAGGTCTTTTCGGGAATCGGTCGAAACGGGACGGGTTCAAACGGGAAGGTCGTTTTGGGAATCGGTCGAAACGGGACGGGTTCAAACGGGAAGGTCGTTTTGGGAATCGGTCGAAACGGGACGGGTTCAAACGGGAAGGTCGTTTTGGGAATCGGTCGAAACGGGACGGGTTCAAACGGGAAGGTCGTTTTGGGAATCGGTCGAAACGGGACGGGTTCAAACGGGAAGGTCGTTTTGGGAATCGGTCGAAACGGGACGGGTTCAAACGGGAAGGTCGTTTTGGGAATCGGTCGAAACGGGACGGGTTCAAACGGGAAGGTCGTTTTGGGAATCGGTCGAAACGGGACGGGTTCAAACGGGAAGGTCGTTTTGGGAATCGGTCGAAACGGGACGGGTTCAAACGGGAAGGTCGTTTTGGGAATTGGTCGAAACGGGACGGGTTCAAACGGGAAGGTCGTTTTGGGAATCGGTCGAAACGGGACGGGTTCAAACGGGAAGGTCGTTTTGGGAATCGGTCGAAACGGGACGGGTTCAAACGGGAAGGTCGTTTTGGGAATCGGTCGAAACGGGACGGGTTCAAACAAAAAGGTCGTTTCGGGAATCGGTCGAAACGGGACGGGTTCAAACGGGAAGGTCGTTTTGGGAATCGGTCGAAACGGGACGGGTTCAAACGGGAAGGTCGTTTTGGGAATCGGTCGAAACGGGACGGGCTCAAACGGGAAGGTCGTTTTGGGAATCGGTCGAAACGGGACGGGTTCAAACGGGAAGGTCGTTTTGGGAATCGGTCGAAACGGGACGGGTTCAAACGGGAAGGTCGTTTTGGGAATCGGTCGAAACGGGACGGGTTCAAACGGGAAGGTCGTTTTGGGAATCGGTCGAAACGGGACGGGTTCAAACGGGAAGGTCGTTTTGGGAATCGGTCGAAACGGGACGGGTTCAAACGGGAAGGTCGTTTTGGGAATCGGTCGAAACGGGACGGGTTCAAACGGGAAGGTCGTTTTGGGAATCGGTCGAAACGGGACGGGTTCAAACGGGAAGGTCGTTTTGGGAATCGGTCGAAACGGGACGGGTTCAAACGGGAAGGTCGTTTTGGGAATCGGTCGAGACGGGACGGGTTCAAACGGGAAGATCGTTTTGGGAATCGGTCGAAACGGGACGGGTTCAAACGGGAAGGTCGTTTTGGGAATCGGTCGAAACGGGACGGGTTCAAACGGGAAGGTCGTTTTGGGAATCGGTCGAAACGGGACGGGTTCAAACGGGAAGGTCGTTTTGGGAATCGGTCGAAACGGGACGGGTTCAAACGGGAAGGTCGTTTTGGGAATCGGTCGAAACGGGACGGGTTCAAACGGGAAGGTCGTTTTGGGAATCGGTCGAAACGGGACGGGTTCAAACGGGAAGGTCGTTTTGGGAATCGGTCGAAACGGGACGGGTTCAAACGGGAAGGTCGTTTTGGGAATCGGTCGAAACGGGACGGGTTCAAACGGGAAGGTCGTTTTGGGAATCGGTCGAAACGGGACGGGTTCAAACGGGAAGGTCGTTTTGGGAATTGGTCGAAACGGGACGGGTTCAAACGGGAAGGTCGTTTTGGGAATCGGTCGAAACGGGACGGGTTCAAACGGGAAGGTCGTTTTGGGAATCGGTCGAAACGGGACGGGTTCAAACGGGAAGGTCGTTTTGGGAATCGGTCGAAACGGGACGGGTTCAAACGGGAAGGTCGTTTTGGGAATCGGTCGAAACGGGACGGGTTCAAACGGGAAGGTCGTTTTGGGAATCGGTCGGAACGGGACGGGTTCAAACGGGAAGGTCGTTTTGGGAATCGGTCGAAACGGGACGGGTTCAAACGGGAAGGTCGTTTTGGGAATCGGTCGAAACGGGACGGGTTCAAACGGGAAGGTCGTTTTGGGAATCGGTCGAAACGGGACGGGTTCAAACGGGAAGGTCGTTTTGGGAATCGGTCGAAACGGGACGGGTTCAAACGGGAAGGTCGTTTTGGGAATCGGTCGAAACGGGACGGGTTCAAACGGGAAGGTCGTTTTGGGAATCGGTCGAAACGGGACGGGTTCAAACGGGAAGGTCGTTTTGGGAATCGGTCGAAACGGGACGGGTTCAAACGGGAAGGTCGTTTTGGGAATCGGTCGAAACGGGACGGGTTCAAACGGGAAGGTCGTTTTGGGAATCGGTCGAAACGGGACGGGTTCAAACGGGAAGGTCGTTTTGGGAATCGGTCGAAACGGGACGGGTTCAAACGGGAAGGTCGTTTTGGGAATCGGTCGAAACGGGACGGGTTCAAACGGGAAGGTCGTTTTGGGAATCGGTCGAAACGGGACGGGTTCAAACGGGAAGGTCGTTTTGGGAATCGGTCGAAACGGGACGGGTTCAAACGGGAAGGTCGTTTTGGGAATCGGTCGAAACGGGACGGGTTCAAACGGGAAGGTCGTTTCGGGAATCGGTCGAAACGGGACGGGTTCAAACAAAAAGGTCGTTTCGGGAATCGGTCGAAACGGGACGGGTTCAAACGAGAAGGTCGTTTAGGGAATCGGTCGAAACGGGACGGGTTCAAACGGGAAGGTCGTTTTGGGAATCGGTCGAAACGGGACGGGTTCAAACGGGAAGGTCGTTTTGGGAATCGGTCGAAACGGGACGGGTTCAAACGGGAAGGTGGTTTTGGGAATCGGTCGAAACGGGACGGGTTCAAACGGGAAGGTCGTTTTGGGAATCGGTCGAAACGGGACGGGTTCAAACGGGAAGGTCGTTTTGGGAATCGGTCGAAACGGGACGGGTTCAAACGGGAAGGTCGTTTTGGGAATCGGTCGAAACGGGACGGGTTCAAACGGGAAGGTCGTTTTGGGAATCGGTCGAAACGGGACGGGTTCAAACGGGAAGGTCGTTTTGGGAATCGGTCGAAACGGGACGGGTTCAAACGGGAAGGTCGTTTCGGGAATCGGTCGAAACGGGACGGGTTCAAACGGGAAGGTCGTTTCGGGAATCGGTCGAAACGGGACGGGATCAAACAAAAAGGTCGTTTCGGGAATCGGTCGAAACGGGACGGGTTCAAACGGGAAGGTCGTTTTGGGAATCGGTCGAAACGGGACGGGTTCAAACGGGAAGGTCGTTTTGGGAATCGGTCGAAACGGGACGGGTTCAAACGGGAAGGTCGTTTTGGGAATCGGTCGAAACGGGACGGGTTCAAACGGGAAGGTCGTTTTGGGAATCGGTCGAAACGGGACGGGTTCAAACGGGAAGGTCGTTTTGGGAATCGGTCGAAACGGGACGGGTTCAAACGGGAAGGTCGTTTTGGGAATCGGTCAAAACGGGACGGGTTCAAACGGGAAGGTCGTTTTGGGAATCGGTCGAAACGGGACGGGTTCAAACGGGAAGGTCGTTTTGGGAATCGGTCGAAACGGGACGGGTTCAAACGGGAAGGTCGTTTTGGGAATCGGTCGAAACGGGACGGGTTCAAACGGGAAGGTCGTTTTGGGAATCGGTCGAAACGGGACGGGTTCAAACGGGAAGGTCGTTTTGGGAATCGGTCGATACGGGACGGGTTCAAACGGGAAGGTCGTTTTGGGAATCGGTCGAAACGGGACGGGTTCAAACGGGAAGGTCGTTTTGGGAATCGGTCGAAACGGGACGGGTTCAAACGGGAAGGTCGTTTTGGGAATCGGTCGAAACGGGACGGGTTCAAACGGGAAGGTCGTTTTGGGAATCGGTCGAAACGGGACGGGTTCAAACGGGAAGGTCGTTTTGGGAATCGGTCGAAACGGGACGGGTTCAAACGGGAAGGTCGTTTTGGGAATCGGTCGAAACGGGACGGGTTCAAACGGGAAGGTCGTTTTGGGAATCGGTCGAAACGGGACGGGTTCAAACGGGAAGGTCGTTTTGGGAATCGGTCGAAACGGGACGGGTTCAAACGGGAAGGTCGTTTTGGGAACGGTCGAAACGGGACGGGTTCAAACGGGAAGGTCGTTTTGGGAATCGGTCGAAACGGGACGGGTTCAAACGGGAAGGTCGTTTTGGGAATCGGTCGAAACGGGACGGGTTCAAACGGGAAGGTCGTTTTGGGAATCGGTCGAAACGGGACGGGTTCAAACGGGAAGGTCGTTTTGGGAATCGGTCGAAACGGGACGGGTTCAAACGGGAAGGTCGTTTTGGGAATCGGTCGAAACGGGACGGGTTCAAACGGGAAGGTCGTTTTGGGAATCGGTCGAAACGGGACGGGTTCAAACGGGAAGGTCGTTTTGGGAATCGGTCGAAACGGGACGGGTTCAAACGGGAAGGTCGTTTTGGGAATCGGTCGAAACGGGACGGGTTCAAACGGGAAGGTCGTTTCGGGAATCGGTCGAAACGGGACGGGTTCAAACAAAAAGGTCGTTTCGGGAATCGGTCGAAACGGGACGGGTTCAAACGAGAAGGTCGTTTAGGGAATCGGTCGAAACGGGACGGGTTCAAACGGGAAGGTCGTTTTGGGAATCGGTCGAAACGGGACGGGTTCAAACGGGAAGGTCGTTTTGGGAATCGGTCGAAACGGGACGGGTTCAAACGGGAAGGTGGTTTTGGGAATCGGTCGAAACGGGACGGGTTCAAACGGGAAGGTCGTTTTGGGAATCGGTCGAAACGGGACGGGTTCAAACGGGAAGGTCGTTTTGGGAATCGGTCGAAACGGGACGGGTTCAAACGGGAAGGTCGTTTTGGGAATCGGTCGAAACGGGACGGGTTCAAACGGGAAGGTCGTTTTGGGAATCGGTCGAAACGGGACGGGTTCAAACGGGAAGGTCGTTTTGGGAATCGGTCGAAACGGGACGGGTTCAAACGGGAAGGTCGTTTCGGGAATCGGTCGAAACGGGACGGGTTCAAACGGGAAGGTCGTTTCGGGAATCGGTCGAAACGGGACGGGATCAAACAAAAAGGTCGTTTCGGGAATCGGTCGAAACGGGACGGGTTCAAACGGGAAGGTCGTTTTGGGAATCGGTCGAAACGGGACGGGTTCAAACGGGAAGGTCGTTTTGGGAATCGGTCGAAACGGGACGGGTTCAAACGGGAAGGTCGTTTTGGGAATCGGTCGAAACGGGACGGGTTCAAACGGGAAGGTCGTTTTGGGAATCGGTCGAAACGGGACGGGTTCAAACGGGAAGGTCGTTTTGGGAATCGGTCGAAACGGGACGGGTTCAAACGGGAAGGTCGTTTTGGGAATCGGTCAAAACGGGACGGGTTCAAACGGGAAGGTCGTTTTGGGAATCGGTCGAAACGGGACGGGTTCAAACGGGAAGGTCGTTTTGGGAATCGGTCGAAACGGGACGGGTTCAAACGGGAAGGTCGTTTTGGGAATCGGTCGAAACGGGACGGGTTCAAACAAAAAGGTCGTTTCGGGAATCGGTCGAAACGGGACGGGTTCAAACAAAAAGGTCGTTTTGGGAATCGGTCGAAACGGGACGGATTCAAACGGGAAGGTCGTTTTGGGAATCGGTCGAAACGGGACGGGTTCAAACAAAAAGGTCGTTTCGGGAATCGGTTGAAACGGGACGGGTTCAAACGGGAAGGTCGTTTCGGGAATCGGTCGAAACGGGACGGGTTCAAACGGGAAGGTCGTTTTGGGAATCGGTCGAAACGGGACGGGTTCAAACGGGAAGGTCGTTTCGGGGACGGCTCAAAACGGGACGGGTTCAAACGGAAATGGGTTGTTTCGTGCTAACCCAGATCACCGCCTTGTTGCGGATAAAAAGCAGTGAAATCAACAAGAATAATTACGTGTGCAGAAGGCACAAGGCAACGCGAACGTCGTCACTTTCATGCTTCAGCATAGCCTCCTGTATACTGACAATGCCTGCCCAATTGTCAATTGCCAACTATCACCACTAGATTCAGCCGCTTTCCTACACAACACAAAAAGGATCAACGACGTGACCGATGTGATTAATGGCCCTGTCAGACTGACTAATTTAGTGTCACTTGAACCGAGTGCACTTGGCCCTTAGTGTCACTCGTGCGGTGCCACGTGGTAACTTTTAGTGTCACTCACCGAAAAACGCCCTCGACATCGCGTGTGTCCCGTGAACTCCCTACACTCCATCCAGGAGAACAAGTGTGCGCCCCAGTAAAGCTACATAAAATGTATCAATTCTTTTAGGGAAGTACTGTTAGAAATGCACGTGTTTTATGCCAACAAAAAGTAATATATTACGGAAAATCAGACGGCTAATTTAGCCCTCAGCCCTCTCGACGTACACGTTGCACTTGACTGGGCAACAATTCTCGGCGCACATACTCTTCTTTTTCAAAGACAAGCCGAAGAGGTACCGCTTGCGCACCTAACTGCCACTTCAGGTTGTAGTATCGAGTCGGCCGCAGCACCGCGAACCCACAGTCACCCATTGTCCGAACACGAGACCTTTGCTGTGATCAGATTGTGCGAAGACTTCCTGGTAGACCTCCGTAGCCCAAAGGTCTTCATATGATATCTGCTTCGTACTTCTCTCGGCTCGTGTTGGCTCAATATACTCATCATATCCTCCGCGGCCTATTGTGTCCTAGCCGAAGGACCTAGACGCGGCGGCGCGTACCCGGGCATTAGATAGTTAATACCAAGTTTGCTGACACAACGTGCTTTTATAAAAAATGAGTCAAGGAAAACGAATACAGAATACAAAGAGAATGACGAGGAAAAGAAGAAGAGTGAAAGTGTATAGATATCCCCCTCCAGTTGTGACGCTGTATCAAAACAGTATAGTACACGCGCATTTTGCAACTTTTTGTGGAACTTAATTCGATTTTCACTTGTTTTGACATTGTTATTTATTATTATTATCCGATAAGCTGACAGCACAGTGGAAGCTACGCGCATGTTTGACAAATCCAGCATCGACTGTCCGCCACGTGACAAGGCTTAAGGGCTGTTTATGCTCTGACGTTGAGCGCAGTGAACGCAGCGTAGCGCAGAACGCGCGCCTTTCATTGGTCGGCAACCAGGAACTCGATATGTGCGACCAATCAGTATCTGTGCGCGCTGCGCTACGCCGCGCCCGTCGACGTTACGTTGGAGTATAAACGTACCTTTATACCCCATTCACACGATGATAAAGGTACCTTTAGCTAAGGGACCTTTATTCTCTGCGGCGAATCAATTCACGATCCTTCGCGCGTGGCGTGTGCTCGCGACCCAAGTACGCGGGCTGTTTCGCCGATCGGAAAGGGACCTGTGTTAAAGGTACCTTTACGCTACCCGTGGGAATGGGGTATTAAAGTAATGCGTCGTGCCGGAAACATTTTTGGTTATGATTGCGATATTCATTATGGCCTACACTGAACTGTCGACTCGTTAGTCGAACGATTAAAAAAAAAAGGCGAGAACGATACTCTACTGAAATTGGAAATGTCACCTATACTTCGTTTCACCTTACGTACGAGCGCGGCTGATGTTATGAACCGAAGGGCCAATCAAAGGGCGTAAAAAACGCAACGTCATGGCGTGCTCTCTCCGCTTGATAGGACTAGCAGGCAGAGGAGCACGCACAGAGAGACGGCGAATACCGTCTGGTCCTATCAACTGCAGAGAGCACGCCATGACGTTGTGCCTCTTTGGCTGTTTGATTGGCCCTTCGGCTCAAAACATCGGCCGCGCTCTGACCTAAGCTGAAACGAAGTATAAGAATATGCTGCGGAGTTTTACCACACGCTTGTTTGCTGTTTCTTTATTCTCTAGAAAATGATATATGAGAATAACCGAAGTAAGGCAGCAAATAGCGCTCGTCCCTTTATTTATTTGCTTCAAATATACTGCTGCAGACGTCGGCATGCAAAGCGCGATGCACACTTCAAACATGCCCCTTTATGTTGTAGTAATCCAGCAAGTGGTTTGTGGAGGGCTATCCATATGTAAACCTCATATACAAATAAAGTGAAATAGAAACTGCCCTCACATCTTTCCGCTTATAGCACGACACTTCAAATAGAGAAATTTAAAAACAAACCAGATATTAACTTCTCGCTGAAAGTCATATTCATTTGAAAGTGCCTTCTGAAAAGAGAGTGCCAACATAGCGCCAGGAGAAAGCCCTTTGGCATCGTTCAACACGCTAAAGGTGAGACGAAAAGGGGCTTGTTCTAAAGAAAAGAAACAAAGCCCATGACCAATAGCAACTCTCAGATAAAGAAAACCCCTTCCGCGAAATATCTATAGTTGCGTACAACGGGCAGGTAGTAACGCAAGTATAGGGGACCTACAAGACATTACGTAAGCGGGATCGACTAGGAATAGAGCATCTTTAAGCGCTTATTCCGGCACCTAAAGAACTACGTGATTGTCGCCGCATTTAGCGTCTATCGTTAGGGAGGGTTCGTATATTGGGGAATAGTAGTAGATCGTTCCCGTAGCCCGCTAAGCACCCGGATTGCGCTCCGTAATCCGCCGCAAGACCTTGAACTATGCAGACAAGCTGGTGGCGCGCATGCGCAGCTGCGGCGTTTTCTTCACGGATACCGTAGCGGAGGAGAAAAACGGTCTACTACAATTCCCTATTGTTTTCCCTACTCTACGCTCCCCACTACGATGACCCCGCTAGCGCGAATGCGCGCTGCTGGCATTGACTACAGAGTTACAGATCTCCTAGTGGGTTGCCGAGGGCGTTGCGGGACGGAAGAAAGGATCTACGAAAATTGCCGATTGTGTACAAAAGGTTCCCAGTAGTAGCGACCCGCGGAACACTGGGCTGTTTTAGTAGAGCATAGAGTCATAGCCTTGCGCAAAAATAAAAGAATTGCCATTCCGCGCTCAGCATGCGCCACCGGCACAGCCAGCTTTGCTCGTCGCATATACACACACTACTTGGGAAAGTTTGCGTGCGACACACAAAGCGTGTTGCGTGCCTTGCGTGTTTCCGCAGCCTGTTTGTTTGTATAAACGGCGATGGCAACAGTTAGCTTGCGTTTGCCCATCGCAATACTGAAAGTGCCGTCACGAGGCGCTCTGTAGCACTCCGCAGTACGTTTGCGTTATGCGTACGCTGGGGACATTATGATATTCTAAAACTTTCTGTTGAAGCGAAAAGTCTAAAGCATTGGCTGCTAATATGTTTTTTCAAGAATAAATGTTGTGGCCCCATAAACTGTTTCCTCCCACACCCCTCCCGCTGCCCTCTAATAACAAAACCTATATTTAGACTAAAACTTACTATGATCCCGTCGCCGTGTCCCTTCTTTTGTTATCAGTCCTCCTTCCCGCCGTAAATGACACACGAAACGATGGAACTGCGCTTAGCAACACGCAATACACGCGTCATATTTTGGCGCCAGTGAAAGAAACAGTATACACAGCCGAAATCTAAATGACAAGGTGATTCTACAACGCCGTCGGATTGTGCTGAGAATGCTGCGAAGATCTCAACGTGGCGTAAGCGCCACCCGTACTACCAGCGCAGTACCACCCGTGCCTCCTCCGCGCACAAGAGAGCTGACAAAGTGTTCAACAAAATACAAAAAAGAAAAAGGCCGGAGGTTTTGGGGTAAAAACGGGAAGCGCGCGACACTTTCGTGTCGATGGCCTACGCGCGCCGTGAAACAGAGGAGGGTTTTGGGCGGAGCCTCCTGTCATGAAAAGAAGAAAATACAGCAACGACGAGCGCGAAACACAAAAAAAATTGCTTGATAGTGAGCGTCATCTAGGGCAAAGTTGGCACACTAAAACATTTCATTGTTAGTTTTATGAAATACTGCTATGCAAGATTTTTTTTTTTTTGAAGGGGAGATATGACTTGACATGTATGATGTACAGTGGAACCTTTACGGTATTGGTCAGCTTGATATTGACAAGGCTGTCGCAGTTATTAAGAAGAAAAGTATATTTTGAGCCTCCCTAATGCATTGCTGTGGAAAAGGGCGGTTTCACCTTTTTATTCTTTTTTATTTCGGCTCATAAGTATTACATTTCAAAACTAAGCGAGCCATATCGTTAAGAGCATTTATGAGACTCCGTCAAAAAAAAAAAAAAAAAAAAAAAAAACCCACAACTGTTTTTGAGACAGTTGGTCATGAATTAGTACCTCTCATAGGAATCTGATGAGGTCGAGTCCCACTTAAAGGGATGCTGAACCAATCATTCCAATGTCCATAATAAGTGGCGTACGATCTTTGTGTGCGCGAGCACACCGCAACGAAAGTGACGTTATAGTCCCCCATTCATGCTTAATATGACAGTGAAATGTGTGGTCTCCGGAGAAAAGAAGAGTAAAGGCTGGCTTTTCATCTCCATAGTGGGGTCTGGTGTAAAAGGTAGGCGATTGATTGGTCTAACAAGCTCGTAGCTTTCGCTTGTAGGGATGAAAAACCTACCTTTATTCACATTTTGCCCGGATGCCACACGCCATCTTAAGCGTAAATGGAGGACTATCACGTCAATCTCGTTACGTCTGCTAGCGCACAGCGGCGGCTGCTGGCTCGTGGAAAGACCGTGCGCCCCGTATCATGGACACAGAAATGTTTGGTTTATTATTCCTAGAATTGGGTTGTGTGTATGTTTATACAGCCTAGAACTTGGTCTGCCTCAACGGGCGACGAGTCTCCCAGATGTAGATGAGAATTCATTATTCCTTTAAGCCTCTCTCGTGCTTTTGCATCAGAGGTACTGTTTTGGGCTTTTGGCGCGGTACATGTGGGTTTCACTTAGGCGATTTGCCGTCTTTCGTTTTACAACAATGTTTACAGCATTTTACGCAGACTCGCAAACGAAAGTGCCAGGCCTGCTATTTCCCGAGACCCAAAGACACACCCGAAACCATACAAATTGACTGAAGCTCATTTTGAGGAAAGACCGTGCTCCAAGCTTTACCTCCTGCTACTCAAGAGTTTGCAGTAGGCTCATTTTTGCGTCAGGCATTAAGAAAAGCTTGTATAGGAAGGCATTCCTTAAAGGCCGACCTACAAAACCATTTTCCGCGGGAGAAGAGGTTTCCTCCTTGCCACCCAGAAAGGAGGAAACCCCTTCTCCTTTCCATGGAGACTAGCTTCCGAACCCGCCCTTTTCAGGGGAGGAGGAGGAAGGAGTGCGAGAGGGGAGGGAGCGAAGGTCGTTGGGGAGCACTTTCCTACCCTGCGGAAAATGGTTTCGTAAGTCGGCCTTTAACGTCCGTTTGAGTGAAGCCTCAGCGTTTAACTGAGGCTTCACTCAAACCCGCTGACCTGCGTAGCTTTCTCTCGCGCACTTCGAGGTAGTGACGGCTGCGTGACGACAGATACAGTACATCATTGTGTAACGTGAGCACCGAGACACCTAAAATTTCCCCACTCCTTAGAGGACATCGTAGCGGTTGCAACCACAGAGGAACCTGACCGTTGCACTTCCTCTGTAACTTCTCGTCTTTGCCTTGTTCTTAGCCTCGGCAATAAAGAAGAAAAATAAATCAGCGTTCGCTGTTTCGACATTGTGAAAGTTTACTAGCTTGCTCGTGTGGCCCGTAATTTGTGTTTGATCATACCTACCGTCCACTACATTTATTCATTTTTGCAAAACACTTACGTTGCTACTCACCTCACCTGTATACGTGACTCCAATACGAAAGTATTGGAGTCACGTATACATTGCGGCAGTGCGCAAAAAATAAGCATCGTCTTCATTGTATGGGGACATAGCGCCCCCTACGGTGGTTATGTGAAGCAGGCGCAACGACGCCAAAACATGGGAAAGCCATAAGTTGGTCAGGCATTGTTAAAACAAAGGATGCTGCGGCTTGTTGGTCTGACCGACGCTGACGCTGCAATCCGATAGAACCAATCAACCAGCGCTAAAAGCGCATAGTCACGGTCCCTGGCGTTTTTCGCATGTTTGCGATTCCCAATTAAAGCGGTCGCGCATATTGAGTGCCCCACAACCCCGCGCTTTTTCCGATGCGCGATTGGTTTAGTCGGTTATGCCTAGAGTTCCTGTATAGACGCTTTGCAGCAGCTGTGCATTGGCGCCGCCATAACTGACCTTCAGTTTTTGTTCCCCCTTATTACGTTTACTTCACTTCATTTTTACCATAGCAGGCCAGGTTATTGACATCTTAGAGTTTATTCTGTCTTGCTCCCCAGCATTGGCCTTTGTGGAGGCTCATCCACACCAATTTCAGTGGCTCGGTATCTCGGTAAAACAAGAGAAGGTCAGCAATGGCAGCTGCATTCTGGCGCGTGTGTAAAGCGTCTATAGGCTTCCTACGGGAGCCAGAATTGCGCGTTGACCCCCGGAGCGCCGGCTTTCCTGCACTGCATGTGGAGTCAGCTCCTCACGTGACTGAATTCGGCGAATAGCGGCGCCGGGCGTTCGAGGCGCGGCGCGCTCAAAAGCAGGGGAACGTACGCCGGGGCGCGTGCAAAGTCTACTTTCCTGCACGGCACTTAATCCCGCTCCTCACGTGATCGGATCTCGGCGAATAGCAGCGCGGCGGCACGTGGAAAACAGACGCGCAACTCTCGCTCCCGTAGGGAGCCTATACAGGAACTCTAGGTATGCCTAACGCGCTATAGACCCGTTGCTCTGGGGCAGGGGGCGCGAGGGCATCCGCAAGACGCGACCATGTTATGATGGCTGAACCGTCCAGGTGGCTCTGTAACGCTCGATTTTGCACGTGCCACGTTCGAATGCAAGCATCTGAAGATGCGCGATAACAAAACTTCTAAAAAAATAAAAAAAAGTAAAAAAAGAATTATGCAGCTCGCGGCCGCAGCGTCCCATTAAACATTCCTTTCATCTTTGCCTTCTTTCATAGCTTCCGCGAGCACGTATGTTTCACCTTACGTGATAGCGAAGCCGAAGCTACTCGCAAAAGCACGACCTCCTGAAAGATGCTCGCACTGCACGAGCGCGCGTGCTTGACAGGGACGCTGAAAGCTCGCAGCTCGGTCTTGTAACCTCTGCTACGCTGGCACTTAGAATGGAACGGAGTAGAAAAAAAGTCTAGTAAGGAAGCGTATTGACGCATGTTCGAAACCCGAGCCAAATAGTACATTTTGCTCGCCTGGAGCGCTGCTCAAAACTTGAGAGCTACGGGCCTATAGGACCACGATCGGACGATCGGCATGACGACGCCCTTTTCACGTTGTTTAATTGGCCCCCTTCAAACCGTGGCATGGACTCCATTCGTGCTCAGTATGAAACGGAGTACCGCATTTACTCGAGTAATAGCCGCACTATTTATGACCAATACCCTTTCGTCTACATTCCAACAGAACACACATGCATCCAATCATTGCGTTGCGCATAAATAACATAGTGAATAACCTGATCAACAACTCAATTCTTCATACAAATGCAATCTTCACGGATGGTATCTTTGCACGAAGACGTTATCTCTTTCCTGTAAACAGCTGGAATGATGCGGTCGATCGTAGTTACTGGCAATCTGCGTGCTCCGCGAAAAAGCGAACCCTCAGGTTTTCTTTATAAACAGTGCGGCTATTACTCGAGTAAATACGGTATATCACATACGACGCTCACGTAGGCGTGTGCGAATAAAGCCAAATGTTGCTTTATTTGAGTCTTGAAAACGATATGCCAACGAACTTCACCAAATCCACAATGGAGAGAATGACCGCCGTTCTCGGTATCTGTAGACCGAGTAGCTCGCACTTGGCTGTCGGTATTTACAATTCAACCGTACTTTACACGTCACACTATAGCCAGCCTCCGATCATTTATTCAGCGCGTCTGAATGTTAATGTGTGTACGCTCGGCGTCAGGAAACGACGTGCGCCAAGCAACCTAATTAACGAGAAGAGAGGAGGGGTGCCGCGTGAGACGGCGCCAACGACGCTCGGTTGGCTTCGCCGAGCGAAAGCCATTGCCTTTCTGGTGATGCCGCTGCAAGCTATATAGTCACCCTGCAACCCTCACTTAGTTTTCTACTCACGTTGCACGCTTAGACGTCATGCAGCTTATAAGAAATATTCGAGTTTTCCACATCACCGTTTTCGTTGAAATCACTACACTCTCCACGTTTCTGAACAGCGGTACCAATATACATATTCAACGACAGCTTATGGGACGCAGAGCGTGGTGAGTCCCCAGAACCTTTCCGTATAAGTTAACGACATCGCTGCGTCAGCGGATAAGAGTGCCGAGGAACGAATCACAAAGCGAGAAAGGTTATTTCAATAGACAACACCCTGCTAATACTAAGATGTATGTTGCCATAGTGGTACTGAGAAGTAGAAAACGGAGACTTTGTGATATAGAACATCACGATTAAAGTGCTCGATGGAGTGGACTGCTACACTCTAAGACATGCCTGCACGTCTACTCACCCGTAAAACACTCAAAGAGCCAATTTCCGCGATCTACTAAATCAGCTCAGCGAATGATCAGGCGGAATATCCGTTTAGGCCAAAAAATGAAGTCTGCGCTATGTCATTACGCAATGCAAAGCGTCATGCTTGCGTTGCATAACGCCATAGCACAGAGTTAATTTTGAGGTCTCCGCCTCATGATTCGCTGAGCTGATTTCGTAGATCGCAGAGATTAGCTCGTCGAGTGTTTGACGGGTAAGTAGACGCGCAGACATTTTTAAGCATGTAGCACCGTCGAGGTGACGATTGATTGATTGACGGCTTTTTTGATTGACGATTGACGGCTTTTGAGCGAAACATCTCTGAGCCTCGCTGGCGGTTCGTCGCTGGCAACCCCTATGAACCAATGAACGTTCCCGCGTGAACTAAAGAAAGTGGACGTTGAATGCGCCATGACCCAAAAATGACGACGCGTCACTAATGACCAATCGGAACGTGGGTCGCAAAATTGAAGAGTAGAGGTACTTCACTCTAAAAAAAAAGCCCGTGCGTCTGCTTTCCCGCACAACACTTGGAAAGCCAATCACCGCAACTTACAGAGGCAGCTCAGTGAATGACGATGCCGAAACATATGTTTAGACCAAAAAAACGCAGTCTGAGTTGTGACATTAAGCAATGGAAAACGTCACGGTTGCATTGCTTAGTGTCACAACTCAGACTGCGTGTTTTGGTCTAAACATATGTTTCGGCATCATCTTTCGCTGAGCTGCCTCTGTAAGCTGCGGTGATTGGCTCTCCGAGTGTTGTACGGGAAAGCAGATGCACGGGCTTTTTATTAGAGTGTTGGATAGAAGTCGAAATATCCGGCACTTTTATCCTTCCAATAAAGAATCCGTTTTGCTCTGATGGAACTGAGACAAGCAGAATGCATTGATTGCAGACATTAAGCACGTACCCGGGTCATTTAGGTCAATGTACTACAAAATTCAGCAAGGTGGTCAAGGGCAGTCACTCGCCGAACTGTCTGCAGATGACATTTGACTGAATGCCGCTAAGCGTATACCTGCGCATGCCAGCAGCCTTTCTCGAAAAAAATGACAATTTTATAGAGTTTGATAACGAAACTCGGTCGAGGAAGGAGCACAATTCCAGTCGAGCCTACGAAAAGGCGCATCGACGCCGAGGTGCTTTGGGGCGTGACAAACGTTCCCCTTTTACTGAACAGTCGTCTGGTCGCAATGATTGCAACGATGAGCGCCATGGCAATACGCACTTGGCGCTGCTTGATTGGACCAATCAAATCCCTGTGTCGACTGACATTAGCGTGAAACAAGGTATACCTCCACCAACGTGATCACACTTGAATGGCGTCAGCTCTGCAATTGGGCCCGAGCCCAACGCCAAGCGTCGTTCGGCCGGTAGACTGGACACGACGCCCAGCCGAACACCGACGCCGTATTCATAACCAACTTTACAGCGCAGCTGTAAATGAGTCGTAGGTATGATTTTTTTCGTGTCCGTCGACAGAAAATCTACGCGCACGCCTTATCACCGGTCGCGCATGCCTTATCACTTATAATGTTGTTTTGAGACTTATTGCAATGAGGAAACCACAAGGCAAGTGTAAAGACCACGCGATTGATTATGAGGCGCGAGCGAACGATGATAAGCGCGTAGTACTCCCCGCATGCGTCTCACGGTAAAGATTGTGGTTGCACAAGCTGCCGCGGCAACGGTAGAATACGAAGTGTGGAGTGACGTCTTTAGGTCCGCTAACAGTGCGAAGCACGTAGCACTCTCCGCATGCGTTTCGCGGTAAAGATTGGGATTGCATAGGTTGCCGCGGCAACGGCAGCCGTACGAAGTCTTTACTATATAAAAATGTTTTGGTACAGTGCATTTACCTTCCTTTCGTCAATCATTTGGTATAGACCCTTTTGTTGTTTACAAACATAAACTGCCGCTTGCGTGCCAAGCGACTTCAGGTGGCACCGTCTTTGCAAGCCTGTTAACTTTGAGCCTTGCTTATGTTAACCAGTATTATAAAGCATAAATGCAAAACGGACAACAAAGTTGGAGATTAAACGAGGGTCTTCGGCTTTACAATATTATATCTGCAGGGACGCAATTGGGTTTACAAGAATACTCAAATTATTTTAACATATCTCCCACTCTTTGGTGTTTTTTTGCGTTTATTTGGTCAACTGACGGTTAAAAGTTTTTTTTTACATTTCAAGCAGTGGTGTTTAGGTGGCCTCTGTTCATTGTTTTCATAAAACGGAAGTTCTTTGGCACGTCAAAGACAGGAGCACCACCTGGCGATGTTTGCCATAAAAAGGGTCTATAGTGCAGTGGGCAATTGTTGCAGGTGATACGACAGCTTCCCTGTCCAACAACTTTTCCAGCGTGGATTGGTGCCTTTTGTTTGTCATCACTTGATCACATTTTGATCTCGTTGAAATGCAATAGTGGTCTGATCATTCTAGGTGGTGTTGACCAACTCCGTAACTTTCTGGAGTTCGTCGTCATGTTGTGCATTTACGGAGCCTCCGGTTTAAATCCAGTGTGGCGACTACGCCGTGGTTTTACAATTTTTTGTGCACGTGTTTCCTCTTACTATTTCTGTCACGATAGTATACCGTCGACGCTCTTGTTTAGTTAAAAGAACTATGCGTTCATTACGTTACCGTTTGTGCATCATCGTTGGCGTCCCACACGGTCATGCACAGAACCAGGCTCCTTTTGCTAATTTTGAAATTCTGCGGCATAAACCTCGAAGCAGATGCACGTGCGCTAATTGCAAAGTTTGAAAAAGAAAAAACAAATATGTTAGCCTTTTTAATGGTGATTTTTAAAACTATAATTGCAACATCCCTAAAAATATAATTTTTTTTTTTTTTTAATTTCAGTTAGTTCTTAAGGAGGATAGTGTAGTTATATAGGGTACATTCGTCCCTGAGCAGTGTCTTCTGGGTATGTAGCCATCGTTGCGTCTATGACAGCAGACAGACACGGCCACACGGACCGGGCTACGCAGCGAGTCTTCTCTAGTGCAGGTGACACCGCAATTTGCAGCACGAGCGCGGTGTCGTGCGTGATGGTCGGCTGCCGCACCGAGACGCAGTCTAAAAGGGAGGAAATAAAATTACAGATTCCCGTTTCTCTCAAGAAAGGCACCCCCTAGTGCGAAAAAGCTCGTCCGCTCTTCGTGAGATGGTCAGTGAGCAGGAAACACCGATCTCGACAAGTACCGAGTATGTTGAATAACCTTTGTCTCAGGTAAGTTTCGGCACAGCTTGATTTTCTCCGGCATTATTTGTTCAAATGCCGCAGCAGCGGGCTAGGCCTAGCCGAGGCCGAAGGGTTATGAATCACCGTTAGCTGCCAGCTAACGGAGACGAAGTTGCTTCGCCTCGAAGTAACCCCAAAGATTTTCCTTTCCGTTAGCAGCCAGCTAACGGATACGAAAGCTTCGGAATTGCTGCGAGCGGGACAAATATGCGCTCAGGAACGCAAGTTTCTTTCAGCGCTGCTATTTCGTGAAGAAGCTCCTGTTCGATTCGGAGTCACAAAAACAACCTGTGCCTATAAAAACCTAAGACAAAATGATTTCAACATGCTTGGTACTTGTTAAGACCTTTTTCGTTGGCGCACGCGAGTCGTTCACGTGCTCACAGACCAAGAGCAGCGGAGCGGTCGACTTTTAGCCACTCATGTGTTCCTATTTTCCCAGAATTTTCAGAAAACCGAGGATCCGAAACGTCGCCCTACTTTCTTTATTTCTTTTTCCCCCAATGCGTTTTGTTGTTTCAGCCGGCCATCACGCGTGACACCGTACTCGCGCTGCAAAGTGTGGCATCACTCGAAGCAGAGAAAGGTTCGCTGAGTAACCCCACCCGTGCCGTCGTCGCTGTCTGACACAGGCGCAAAGGTGGCGATCGATGTACACCAAATGCAGTGCTCGCGGTCCATGCGTGAATTCTCCATAAACGCAACAAAATAATAATATAATACAAAAGAAAAAAAACCTGGACGGAAAAAGTATCGTGGTCCGTCATCGCCATATTTTTTTGCATATATTTTGCTCGCTAATTCTGATCGTGACGCCTATCGTACCATCAACTATTCAATGCCTCCCGGGACCAATACGTTCACAAAACAATAATATGCTTCCAATAATCATCACTTATCTTAAAAATATTTATATGTATTCATAAAAAATATGCAGATGCATAAAAACTGGTTTCAATTAAAACAATTGAAAACGAAAAATATATATTTCTTTTTTTTTGTTTCCTACATCCATGTTTTTTTGTTCAACCCCGAGCAGCGATTTGGGTAATATCCAATAGAGAATCTATAAAACTGGCAGAGCTTTTAATTTTCAGTTGGTATATCTTCAATCTTGGACGCAGATCTGTAAGATTATTGCTCTACTCTTACCTAGAAGGAGATAGAGAAGTTGCCAACTAAGTTGGCAGCTCCCACCTCCAGTTCTCTCACCTTCGAGGAGCTGAATGAGTTCAGCCAAGGCCTCCGTCCGTCTTGAGTCCGTCTCCCCCAGTTCCTCTTCAGCAATCCGGCGAAGCTGGGGCGAAAGAGTTCCATTTTTCCCACCACAAACTCCGTTTCCAAGATGCGACCCGCTCATCGTTGACACTTTCACGTTCGTGAGCCGCGGCGCCGACTGGATCGACTTCGGCGGCGGCCGACTGGTAAAACCGGGGGAGAGGAGGAATGTTTATGAAGAAAGGCTGAACAGCGACACACCAGTAGTCCGTGAGTCTAGCTCAAAACATCACGGCCGCAATCCGAACAACTGCACGGTAAACCGGTTTCCAGCAGCCATGGACAACAATCCCGACAAAGACGTCCGGCAAAGAAGCCCTTGGGGGACCGATTCCACGGACCGCTGGTTTCTGCAGCGGCATTGGGCGAGGGCGACACTTTCCACGTGTTTTCCTCGACGATCGTTTGCGATGCGAGGTGGACATGCGTTTCACCCTGACATTGTTTCCAAGGTTGGTTGGAAACGAGCTCATCTTGATCGGTACCGTGCTTTGCTTGTAAGCCACGATGCGTTTCAAGGTTTTAAGACACACTGGGAAATCCTCGAATACATAGAATTGCCGTCTTTAATGTTAGTTTCACACTTCCCCCTTTCACTTCGGCTCAAGTGAAATAAAACTGAGAACATAACATTATAAAAAAATGAAAGTAGGCCAGCTACCCGTATTCCGCTAAATATTTTATGCGGGCAGTTCGAATATAAAACACACGTGGACGGTGATCGAAAAACACGGCTTCAAATTCCGGCGTTGACAGATTCCATTTGTCAGGTATTTTCTAGTTTATTTATTTTGTTAATTTAGTCATATGCATGTTTGGAGTAGGCTATCTCAAAAATCTCGAAGGGGCTATTTGAAGGCCTGGTACGAAATTTCAAGTCAGGACAGCTTTGCTTCATACTTGCGATGGCCGTGAGATAGGATGAAAAAAAATTGGTCATGACAGTAAGCTTTTATTTTTGGACTTCGTGCCATCCGATACTCACACTTGGGGAGAAAGCAAACAATATTTTTGTTGTCTAAGACAAAAAAAAAAAAAAAATTATGTGAAAGACGCAAGCTATACCGGAAGCACACGAAGCATAGATTTCGTGATGTTATAACTTACTACGTGTACCCTCTTTCACCGTAGCTCGGCTTTCAACGAAGCGTTACAAAGATATTTATTTATGCGTTGAATAAAAAAAAAAGTTTCAAGAAATATCCGTGCATGTTAGACTAGTAATTTGTAACTAACTAGTAATTAACTAGTAATTAACTAGTAATAACTAGTAATTTTATCCAAACGTACACGTCGCAAACGCAGAAGGCGTTGGCTTTGTTCTCTGAGCAGCACAACTTGTAAATACTACTTCGCGGAGTGTGTAAATTACGCTGAGTACTTCTTTAGGGCACAACCGGTATATGGATGGACGTGCGTTTAGTTGCACTCTGCTTTATTTGTGGCGGGGTTTCTAGGTTCTTTTTCGACATACTTTTTGTATGACTGGCCCTTAAAACCTACATTCGCTACAGAACGGCGCGAAGTAGAAATTAGTCCAATTGATATTGTCTATTTGGACGACCGGCATAGGATCTCTGTGAAACGAGCCATTTTAGATAAACATTTACAAAAGTTAATGAATGAAATTAATGTTACAAACTCGCTTTTTAAACATTACAACGCGTACGTGTTCTGAAGTTAGCCGTAGTCAATCGCGTTATCTCAAAAAAATATTTCATCAACTTAATTTTTTTCATGCCGATTTTACGCAGGTAATTTGATTCAAAGTTTCGAGCGGGGAACCGATCTCTATCAGCTAAAAATACATGCATACAGCACGTGCGGGTTTTTATATTCATCGAGGTAAACAGCGTGAATCGAGCGAAACGCCCTAGGAAACAAAAATAAAGACGCGAAAGTAAACAAACAACTTACAAGTGAACGTCACTCAGATTAGATTTTAGTAAAATAAATAAAATAAAAATGAAATTTGACACGTGTGTCTTAGATTTTTTACCCTCGTGGATACGCTACCTCATTGACGTCACACTTCAGAGATGAGTGCGATGACTCAGAAAAGGGGTGCGACGAATGAATTTCTGATTTTACTCTCTAGATTTACCGGTGCAACTGTTTGAACCGCTCCTTAGCGTCAACTCAATTTAACCTTGATCTTTTTCACGCTCGTTCAGTTTTCTCAAAAGCATTTATCACGAAAGATGTTATTTTATTATTATGAGATCTCGCGGCTTTCAAAGATCAATTAGTATTAGTACTTGTATTATAAGTGGCACATTTTCGTCCCAAATTCAGTATAATGTATTTTATTCTTTTTCATTTTCTCGGAAATAAATACCGTGTGCTATAGATAGGATGGGTGCCATCAACCGCAATGGAACCGCCCAGGGGCCCTAATCTGGACCCTTGGCGAAAAGGTCGGCGAGATATCTGGCGGCCGTGATTGGCCGACTCTGCCTTGACCTTGGCGCCGAAGAATCATAGCTGCCGGATTTCTGGCCGTCTTTCTCGCCAAGTGTCCAGATTAGGGCCCGAGGACAGGCTTCATAAATTTTATTCGGGCGACTTCGATAATTGTTGTCACTTGAATAAATTACCACGTACTATATACTCCATGGTAATTTGTGCGTATGGTAATGGAAATTGTGTGCACGTTCTGTAGTCACTAAAAGATTAGAAAACGCAGTGCGTGACCTATTATTTCCACGCTTCTTGCTTCGTGGCTTTTTCATCCATGTTCTCATCGGCAAATACTGCACTCTTAATGGCTGTAGAGAGATAATGCCACGTTCGGGGATCGCCTAATCCCGAGTTTCTGAATTAAGATGACAGTGGCAATACTGGTTGATGCAAAAAAAAAAAAAATTGGGGCAAGTCAAACTGAAAAGTATGCGGTGCATTCAAGACGTCATTGTAATCCGACGTCTTGAACGCACAAGTCCTGTGCATTGAAAACGTCGCAAGCGCTGTGTCGACGCTCGTCTGAAACTTGGGTTCGATCTGTCTGTCGGAAGGCACCGCAGTAGATGCACTCAGTACATATTATACACCTTTTCCACAAGGGCGCAGCCATCTTGAATGTTGTCACTTCTGGTGTGCGGTAAAACATCGTTTTGATCTCTCCACGTCGCTGGAAGGTGTGCACGAAAAATGCGTGATTGTGACACATTCTTGTTTTGACACACCTATATTTTCTCTTATATTCCAGGTTGAAATGTTTTAATATTTTTTCGTCCAGCACACCAGATACGAAACCCACGTGACTAAGACCGATAGGAAACAGAAAACGTGTATAGGAAGTTTGAACGAAAGCAATGTTAGCACACGCCATACAGACAGATACGTGCTCCTCTATCTCGCCAAAACTATAACTTTCAGTCACTACATTATAATGTGCCATGATAATTGAACAAGTATATCGCAAACAACATAAACATATACACGTTAAATAAAAAGACCTCCGCCTGTCCTGTGTGTAGCTTCGCGTAGTGAGATTTTGAATTATATGTTTTTGTTGTGATCTTTTTTTTTTTTTTTTTGTGGCATGTGATTTTGAGTGTCAAAGCTGCTTCCAATGTAAAGGAATCCCAGAACCAGTCAAGCTGTTTTTTAACAACTTTTTGTCTGGCGACCCTTCCAGTTTTCTGGAAAAATAAAGATTTGATTTGATTTGATTTGATTCACTGAAGAAGTATTCACTGACGGCCATAGTTGTATGTGCGACTGCTGAGCGCATGCTGATGGCGAGCTTTCACGGTTCCTTTGCAACGTGCATTCTACACTATCAGGATTGCCGGTCTTAGTAGCGTATGAACGTGGGCTCGTTGTGAGCGTGCGCTCTAGACAGCACCTTCAAATATGGCGCCCAGGGAATACTGCTTATAGCTGTGTGCGCGACTATTGGGCGTGTGCTGACGGCGAGACTTGTGACTAATCTGACTTGAGAGTTGTTGTTTTGTCTTCTTTTTTATTTTTGCCGTGTCTCCGGTTTACGATGGAAGTTCTTTACCAGCGCGCCTGTGCTTTTACCCTTTCTTCGCTGACGGCGAGCTTGCACAGTTCTTTTGCGACATGCCTTCCACACCATAAAGAATGCCGGTCTTCGCAGCCTATTAATGTGAGCTTGTTCTGTGCATGCGCTCTAAACACCGCCCTCAAATATGGCGTCCAGAGAATAACCCCTAAATAGTTCATTGACGAAGGGCGCGAGCATTGCTTCATTCACGTTGAGACGTTTATGGCGGCGTCGACAGGCACAATGGTATGGAATACAAAGGAGAAAGTGTGTAAAGCATCTTCACAAAATAAGCTGAAGACTTTATCATTTAAAAAAAAAGTGTTCTTCGTCGTGCTTGTTCATTACGTCTATATCGTATGGGACGGTGCGCAGTAGTATAAAGGACTTTAATACTGACCGGTTTTTTCTTTTCCACATCCTCTTTTTTCCTCTTCCGAAACTGAAAGAAAGTAAAAGCAAACACTGATCAGCAGCTGGACTAACGAAGCCCACGACGGAGCAGCAAAAAAACGTCACATGAGGCGCCCTCGGGCGCGATACGTATGCCGTATTTTCCGGGCTACAAATCCCTAGAAGTCGAACTTAAACGCCGAGTGGAATATCTAATCTGTGTATTTTTTTTCTCGGCTGTATATCTAATCTGTGCGGACAAGTGATCACTTTGTGTTTTTTTATGTATGTGTGTTATTTCCTGCCCCTCCTACAATAATGCCCTCGAGGCGATGTAGGTACTCTGTAAATAAATAAATAAATAAACAATACAGGTTTTTTTTTTTTTTTTCAGTATCGTTTATTTGGTGAGACGCGAAGGTTTTTCTGAAAGACAAACGACGTATAATTTTTATTTCTGCAAGACACAATTTTTATTTATTTTTCGTTAATAAAGCAGTATTTTTTTTTTTAAGATGGGCTCTACAACGGGTGCGGGCTACAGGGCAGAAAATACGTTAGACCGTTGGTGGCGAGGTTCAACCTTGCTCGTAGCGGAGGACTTGGTAGCACTAGGCGAAGTCATTCGCTGCTCCGGAGGGAAGTGGTGATCGACTCCTTCCATTAAGCGGTGAAAACTTGCTGTGAGTGTAACTCCATCCAGTCCTCCGGATTCGAGCTCTCGTGTACAATAAAACAGTCCGCGAGAGCCGCGGAAAAGGCGGGACGTGTTTCCGGATGCCGGATGTATCTCCGTCGTTGAAAGAAGAAAAGGCGGACAAACAAAATGGCTTCTCGCAATTTGTCGTGTGTGTTTTGCGCGTTTTTTGTTGCAGGAAAGTGTTCACGGTTATGCAAATCACGCGTCTCAGTTTCGTTTCTACTTCAAGCACTTTTCTGGAAGAGCCTTCGAACATGCATTTCTGTTGCTTTAAAAATTCTAGTAGCTACTGAAACGTTCTGATGGCACCGACGTTTGACCGCGGCGGTGGAACTAACTCGATTTTTATCAGCAATCAATCATTATCGCGTTTAAGGTGAGTAGAGCAACCCAGTCGCTCAACGTGACTTACGTCAGCGCTTGGACACATACCTAAAGCACGACCGTGATCAATTGCTATTTGTATAACTCACAGCAGTTCATATTGCATCTAACATATATATAAATATGTATACATATAAACCGCCGATTGCAGTTTGCTTATCATAGAACGTGAACGGGGACAAAACAACGTATGGCTAAGCCAGCGGCGTAGTGAGTGTAGCTGTTAAATATAACACGCGGCAATTGGTCGGAGATACTACCTGCGTCATTTGCTGGCCACTCTGACAGCTCACGTGGCTGTTTCTCTTCTAGCGACGCGCTCCCAGTATAGACGCGATGGCCAACGCTTGCTTAGGCGATAACATAAAACAAACGTTGTATTTATACTTTTTCTTCCTTTTTGTGTTTACAATGCTTGCAATTATAAAAAAAAAAATGTTATAAAAAGCATGGTCAAGTTTTGACCAGACTTGAAGTGCTTTCAATACTACGAATATAAACATCGGCTTCTGGTTTAGAGTATACCGTCATATCACGGATGATAACAGCAATGCAGTTGTGGTCACACGCTAGACAGAGTGGCACAATAAATAAAAAATAATATCGATAATAAAAAAGAAAAAAACAAAAAAGAAAAAAAAAGCGGTCAAGCGGATTGTATGGTGCTGCGGCGGAAGTCTCCAGAAGGAATTAATGAATGTTTATTTATACAGTGATGTCTCTCTGGAAGAGATGCCCGGGAATAATCCACTTGAACAAAAACATTGCCTTGTTGCACTGTAACTAAAGAAATTCAAAGATGCGCAAATTAGACACATGTCGAACATGAGGTAGGGTGATTCATTGATACGTCAACTATCATTGTAAAAGGACATGTTTTTTAATTTATATATATATATATAATTATTAATCGTGCAGTATAACGTACACACTTGTTTTGTTCTCAGATGTTTGCAAAGAACCGCAGTCTTTGATAATATCAAATGTTTTCGAAAACCAATTAAGAAAATACCGTGTAAAAAGCCTAATTATTTTTACCCGTGATTTGTGCGCATTTCATTTTGAAGAAATAATTCATATCTTTATTCCTACATTATTGTTTCTTGGAGGTACATTTCTAGAAACACTGACTCACAGTGTTTCGTCCCTGTGTAAATTCGTGAAAATGCTCTGAATTATCGGCTCAGTATTGATCGAGACAAGAACACTTTATTCCCTGCAGCATCATCGCTTTCATCGAGAGAAGAGCATTTTATTACCTGCAGCATCATCGCAGTGGCGACATCAGTTTCGGCCACCGCGTGCGTGTCATATCAAACACTTGAGCGAATTTCACCTATGGTCGTCACGGCAGTGCAACTGTGGTCCCGAAAAGTACCGACAACCAGCCTCCCGTTCGCGGGCCTCTCTCCACGCAGCGAGGTGGCAGCGCTGTGGATGAAATGCGCAGGGGGACGCGCCGCGCGCAATCTGCGTGTTTAGAGAGGCTAGATTTAAGAGCGGATTCAATTGAAATTATAGAGGGTTTTCGCAATTTAATCGCGGACATCTTCGGAACATGCATCGCGTAGTCACGTGGCGAGGAGGAGAGCGGAAAGAAAAACAGAGGCGCTTGCAGATGATGAACACTTTTGATTACCCGCATATTGTATTGCAAGTTGCAACATCAACCACTTTTTCCCAATCGAGTAGTTGGAAACACTCTCAGATCTGGGCACACCAGGCGTGCTGTTGGCGCGGTTTTCCCCGCGTGGGACATTCTGCTGGCGATGCTGTAGAAGCGGGCTCACGTTTCGCATTTGGCTTTCTTTTATGTCTATAGCTTCCATTGCCGTAGCATGTGCTATTCTCGGTTAGATACAAAACGCATCATTAACGGCCTTGAAGGAAACAGAAAATGATGGCCGACGAAGTCCACGAGTGCATGGAAATGAAGGGTGTCATCTACCGGGAGCGAAACATATTTTCTCGTTTGAAGTTTCAGAAAATAGCATTTGAACAAGCTAAAGGGTAGTTAAAAACTTTGGCATATCTGGAAAATAATGTTTATTGCTGCCATAAAATAAAAAAGTCACTAGTTTCTGTCTTTTTTTTTGGCTAAAAAAGGGGGAATTTAACGCTACATGTAATGCATAAGTGGGTATGAGGCGGAAAAAGCATAGAAAAATACTCAATGCCAAGCAGTGGCGTAGCCAGAAAATATTTCGGCAGGTGTTTCAAAGTGCTGGTGCAATCACACAGAATAAAATGTAGAGGTTAGCATGCCCGGCCGGACATGGGGAGCCCAAGAGTTCAAATCCTGGCTCCGCCGTTATTTTGGCGTTCGGCGGGTTCCTGAAAACTTTAATTTTTTGATTCATTGAATTTTAGTACGGTTCATTCGTCTCCATATGTTCGTTTCTATATATATATTGTGAGGCAGAGACAGGTCCGTCAGATGACGGTTTTTTATCAGTCTGATAGCTATGGAACGTTTCAAAAAAGGTGCCAGTATTCAGCTGATGATGCCGATCGGGCCACACACAGCCAAAAGTGACCACGACGATGTGCGTGGGCAGTGCTACGCATAAGCGCCCTCATAATATATATATATATATATATATATATATATATATACGGTGGGAAGGTTCAACGGGCCGGTTGGACGTAAAACGAAAGTTGAGGAGTTCCAGGAAACGCCTTTACTGCACCAACGTTTCAAGCGGGGACCCTGAAGAAAAGCGGTCCCCGCTTGAAACGTTGGTGCAGTAAAGGCCTTTCCTGGAACTCCTCAACTTTCGTTATTTATATATATATATCAGGGTTGGGCAGAAATACTTAAAAATGTATTTGGAAATACAAATACTGGGATACATTAAAATAGTAGCTAAAATACTGATACTGAGATATATTTGTAAAAGTGTATTGCGATACGTATCGGAAGTACATTTTAAAAAGAGGCAAAAAGTATTTGGAAATACAAATACAGGACTACATTTTAGGGAGGGCAGAAATACAAATACAGAAATACTGATACTGCAATACACTTTTAAATTTTGTTTGAGACGCCAAATGAGATGAAGCTTGAAGTTGGAGTCTGAAGTTTTTGATCCTGAAATTACTTTACCGTAGGCTTGGCACCTTGCCTTGAAGGTAGTGATTTCGGACGACGAGGAGTCTTCAGTGGGCTCAAAAAAACGTTCCATCAAGGACTGACCGCGGTCCCTTACCTGATATCCTGTATGTCTGATGAGGGATGCGAAGAGACTTCGACCTCTAAGTAAATTATATGTCATCCTAAATCACTACGCCCCTGTTCACTAAGGACGCCCGTGTCAACATTTATCACATGACGTCACGGTGGAATGAACTGGCATTCTTTATCTGTAGGTGTGGCCATGAACATGAAACTTTAGCACGCTGCTATATGAAAGGACAATACGTACTTTCGTTGTAGGTTACCTCGTTGAAGATCCAGCAGGCAGTGTCATTTGGATTTTTCGAGAATAGTGGACTACCCCAAGCAACCTGAAACACCTGTCTTATCTTCTCTTACGGTTGAAAAAACGATACGGTGGCATCCCTGTTGTAAAGGTCTTTCCTGTCGGCCCTCTGCCACCGACGCATGTATTGCAGTTCTCACGTTTGGTCTTACATACTCCCAATAGAGACTTCGTGGATTGCGACCTGATATTGCCGGCACAAGTGCGAGCTCTCCGAGAAGTAGCGAGCTCGAGACGAGTCGCAGGTGTACGAAGTCTGGGTCGGCACAGCGAGGCCACGTCTGACTTCCTTCCTGGGTTTCGGATCACCAGAGCAGCGGGTTACTTTCACGTCGGCTGATGACGTACTCATAAGCCGTGCAATATTACGGGCGCAGCCGCAGGCGCATTAGAATATGTGTTGAACTTCACTGCGTGAGTCATCCTACTATTTCAAGTCAACCACCGCCAGGCTCTTGCTGCAACAGACTGTGACTCAGCTTTGCCGGCCGGGTGTACTGCGTATGCAAGGGCAAGAGAGGGTTAGCAGCGGGCATTGGATGTCAGCAAATAATAACTGAAGAAATTCCTACCTAAGGACCTGCGGCAGAAGATGTTCTGACTCCACCCCTGGCGAATCCCGGACAAAAGCTCACCGGACAAAAGCTCACCGGACAGAAGCTCATCGGACAAAAGCTCACCGGACAAAAGCTCATCCATGTTTTTACAGACCCGGACAAAAGCTCACCCAGATTTTCACAGACCCAGACAAAAGCTCACCACGAGAAAATTCCATGTTAATAGAAACAAGTTTATTTATCGATTGGTTAAAGTCGAATACAGTCCCCCACTAGCTCCAGCAGTCTTGGTAGATCTGGATGTACATGCAAGCCCTCGCAAATATTTCTAAGACGATTCTGCAGGTGCAGTGTAATTTTTCGCACCCGCTTTACGGTGGGCTCACCTCTCCGGGCTTCTGTCAAAGCCGTGGCAACGAGCGCCTGATTTTGCTGTAGGCATTCAATCGGCCTCAAGACGCTTGGATGGGCGTGGCCGACGAGCTTCTGGAACCGGGTGCTCTATCTTTCGCAGGTGTTGTTCATCCGGTCTTTATCCTGAAGAGTGGTGTCGTACATATTCCACCGTACCGGGGGAAACTCCGGTCGCCGTTGGCGCAGAGTCAGGCGAAGGGAAGAATTCGCTCTGGGTGCCGCCGCAGATGGAACAGAAGCATAACGGAAGTGGCCGTTGACATACGTGCAATCAAAATAGTCCAGCAGGTAGCCGATGTCACCGGTAGACTTTTCCCTGGTGGTTAGTTCTTGTGGAACAAGCTGTGTTGGAAGGAACCCGAGCCTATCTAAAATCCCGCACAATTTTCTAAATTGGTCATCTCTCTTGTACTTTTCCAAAAGGCTGAACTCCCGTTCTTTCAAAGTATTTTTAAAGAATTCGCAACTCAATGGTGGATGAGGTACAAGTTCTCCTAAAAATGGTCCAATGTCCATTGCGCCCGCACTTTATTTCAGCCCGTGTTTCGCCCGGGTAGGAAAAAAAAAAGAAATCGAGGTGAGCTTTTGCCCGGGTCTGTCAAAAAACGGGTGAGCTTTTGTCCGGGTCTGTCAAAAAACGGGTGAGCTTTTGTCCGGTGAGCTTTTGTCCGGTGAGCTTCTGTCCGGTGAGCTTTTGTCCGGTGAGCTTTTGTCCGGTTACCACCCCTGGCACGCCACCTAGTTCGAGTCCCCGACTACGCAACACTTCTCAGAAGGGAGAAGAGGACGCATAGGAAAATAGTTTGGAGAATCGGAAGGAACCTTGGTCAGTATGGTAACAATTCCCCAGCGCCTCCTTGGCCCTGGTGCCCTCAGAAGTAAAAAAAAAAATGCGTTGGATTTTCTTTCCGGGGGGGGGGGGGGGGGGGGGGAGTATTTCTCAAGAAATGTAACGAAATACATTTCACCCTGATTGTATTGCAATACAAAGGAACATTCAAAATGTATTCCGATACGGGAATACAGATACTGGTGAAAAAAATGTATCGCGATACAGAAATACAGATACGAAATGTATTTCTGAAATACTATCGCGATACATTTGTATCGCGATACTGCCCAACCCTGATATATATATATCTAATCTGTAAACAGATGCAGAATACAAGCACGGCCACCAGCACGCACTCGCAGTTCTCGAATCCCGGAGAAAAGCTCACCGGAGAAAAGCTCACCGGAGATAAGCTCACCGGAGAAAAGCTCACCGGAGAAAAGCTCACCGCAAAACCGGCGGATGCGGAGAAAAGCTCACCGATTTTTTTCTTCTATTTATATGGAGGCTATTGGATCATACGTAACATATATCAATTTATTATCATTAAAATTTGTCAGCTTTGTAAAAAAGAAAATGACCTTTTTTGTATTGTTTGTTAAGATTATTGGGTATATTGCTCCAAATTAATAATTGCGGGCGAAAGTTTTCTGTGGCTTACTTTGTAAGCAACGAAAGCCCAACTCAAATTTGTATGAACTTGAAGAACAAAAAAAAGTTCGAAAACTTAATAATGTCTGCCTAAAACCTAAAAATCAAAACTGTAAATGCCGAAAATCCGAAAGTGCATGCCCGCAACAACCGGTGCCTGGAATTCTCTTTGAAGCTTTTACTAATTTTCGAAAATAGGACAAAGCAGTCGGTAGGATATCAGAACTTTTTTTCTTTCACGGAGAAGCACGTTTTCTAGCCGTTCGTGCTGGTGTTTCCACACGTTGCCTTTGTGTGATAGTGCCTTTCTACGGCGAGCCACCCATGACCTTCAGAGCTGCACACTGGCGCCGTTGTTACTCGTGACCTATAGACGCTTTGCAGCAGCTGTGCATGCGCGCCGCCATAACTGACCTTCAGTTTTTGTTTCTTCTTATTACATTTACTTCCCTTCATCATAACCACAGCAGGGCGGTTTATTGATATTTTAAATCGTACTGTGCCCTTCTCCACAGCCTTGGCCTCTGTGGAGGCTTGTCAACGCTCGCTTCAGTGGCTCGGCATATGGAGAAGACAAGAGAAGGTCAGCAATGGCGGCTGTAATTTTGCGCGCGTGTAAAGCGTCTATATAAGAAGTAGACTTCGGTAAGGTGGCGAATAGGACGGGTTGGTAAACGTTATACATGATAATAACCGATCAAACGACGACGACGGAGTGAAGACAACAAACACGACAGGACAAATCTGTTCTTGCAACTAAAGTTTCATTAGTGAAATTAACAGAGAAAACAAACAGAAAGAAAACAGGCGTAGCCGACACTGATTACATCAACAAACAGCTACTTATCTATTAGGCACTACAAAATATTTGAAGCTGAAACGGTTCACACACCGCTATTCATATTAGCTCGCAAAGAACAAACATCTTTATTTGACAGAGCTACCGACGGCACCTTGCCAGTAGTCAATAAATTGTTGTCTTTTTTACCGGTGTACGAGATTCTGATTTTATACCATGCGGCTTCATTAATATACAGAATGGGTGATTACTAATTTCTGATGAATTAGTAAATAGGCCCAATGAACTTCATGAATATTACAAAAAAGAATACATATTTATAATGAAGTGACGGTTGCGAATTATGTTAGATTACAACGTTTGATGCAGAATCCTAAGTTAAAAAAAAAATCGATGAGCTTTCTTCCGCATCCGTCAGAGGCCGCGGTGAGCTTTTCTGCGCATCTGCCGGTTTTGCGGTGAGCTTTTCTCCGGTGAGCTTATCTCCGGTGAGCTTTTCTCCGGTGAGCTTTTCTCCGGTGAGCTTTTCTCCGCCGCCCGCAGTTCTCGATCAAAATTAAATGGAACTTAACATGTGCCTCGTCGAATGTCATTTACTTATTCGAGTGTACGATATATATGCAAAATGCAATACATAGGGCAGACTAGAACGGCATTTAGACTGCGCTTTAATAATCACAAATCTCACGCCATAAATCTTCCGGCACTGCCGTTATCCAAACATCTCGCTCTCCCAAAACATTCGTTTGATAAATTGTCAGTGATGCTCCTAGAATCTGGATTTAAATAAAATCGCGAACGTGAACAGCGTGAATCCTGCCTAATTTACCGATTTAACACTATTAAACAAGGAATAAATGAAAGCCCCGGTACTCTGGCATCGATTAAAATGCTAACAGACGAATAACAACAGCAATCAAAAAACATTTTTTTTTTTTAGATTTTGTTGTTAACAGTGGACAGTGGTACTGTGTTTGGGGCCGGAACTGGACCTTCTTTTATTTCCAGGTTCTGATATCCATTGTATTTCTTTTTACTTCTAGGTTTAACATTGTTCCCTTCCAGGCTTGACTCATGCATGCCTGCATGCACACAAGTGACCGTGCCGCCTTTTTTTTTTTTTTTTGTTGAGACAGCACTTTAGTTTGCGCGTGTAACTTTCGTCTATTGTACGCTATCGTCTATATAGGTCACCGCTGCCGGCCCGGACACAAAGTCACCCTGCGCCCCCTCTCAAGAGGCTACAACCGTCATCCCGCCGTCCTTGAAACTTGGCGCCGACCGTCAAGCTTCTTCACCCGGATAAGAACTGCCCTACGCGTCCCTCTCTCGAAAGCTTCAACCGTCACCCCTCCGAAATTTGGACTCGACCGTAGCATTGTAAAAATACCACCCGCGTTCATCTGTAAAGGTTCTTCCTGACGAAGGCCGGACTCCGGCCGAAACGTCGAAGATTAAATCGTCCGTTGTTGCTGTTTTTCACTAAGGTTTTTTTTCTCAGTTTTATATATATATATATAATAAGGTACAATTTTGGGGGGTGTTCTGAGACCTGAACACCCCCCCCCCCCCTGGGTACGCGCCTAATGCCAAGGTTGTGCACGTTCTTTCAGAACCGAAAGATGCATTGCAACAGCGACTGAACAAGTTTCATTATTCGCCACACACTTTGACAGTGGTGGTATGTCACGGGTGGTGACCAATAAACAAGAAATAAACGTTTAATGTGGCGAACTTGTGCCAAAAATAAAAGGGTACAAAAGATAATAACAGAGCGTCGCGGGCGTCGAAGTCGGCGTAGCAGCAGAGTCGAACGCTGGGGCGAAACTGACTCCGGCTTGCCACGCGGAGCCGCTTTTGTACACGCGTTGGCTTCTGGAGCATTTGACGTAGAAGGTTCGACGCGTAGAACATTATAAACTCGAATCAGCTAGGCGGTTCTCGAATTCACCAGAACATCTCATTACAGTGTCAACAAAATGCATAGCCGCGGCCAGGAATCGAACCCTGGCCCTTAGGGTGGGAGGCAAGCGCGATAACCGTTAGCCTACGGCCGCGCTGCCAACTTGGCGCGCGGCATTACTCCCCCCTTAAAAAGTGTATCGCCCCGATGCAACACAAAGCAAAACAAAGCGCATAAACCGAACGGCAAACTAAAGAGTTATTTGAAACACATAGATCCACAGTCCTATCGAGCGTAGTACGGCTTCAGGCGCACGACGTGGACGACTTCAGGTCGTGGTGGGCGGCGTGATGATGTTCTTGTTCCGTCGGGCATCACCTCGTAGTTCAGCTCGCCGAGGCGACAAGGTACCTTGTATGGTCCAAAGTACCGTTTCAGCAGTTTCTCACTGAGGCCGCGGCGACGGATGGGCGTCCACACCCACACCCTGTCTCCGGGCTGGAAGTGAACGTCCCTGCGACGAAGGTTGTAGCGGCCCGCGTCGACGCGTTGCTGGTCTTGAATCATGAGTCGGGCGAGCTGGCGGACTTTTTCGGCGCGTTGAGCAACCACCTGGGCGTCGTCGCTCTGATTGTCAGATGGCTCATGGGTCAGCATTGCGTCCAGCATGGTCGTTACCTTCCGACCATGTACCAGCTGGAAAGGGGTGAATCCAGTGGTCTCCTGAACCGCCGTATTGTAGGCGAACGTGACGTAGGGCAGCACCTCGTCCCACGTCTTGTGCTCAACGTCGACGTACATAGAGATCATGTCGGCGATTGTCTTGTTCAGTCTCTCCGTCAGCCCGTTGGTCTGCGGGTGGTACGCAGTTGTACGACGGTGGCTGGTGTCACTGAGTCGGAGGATTTGTCGGGTCAGCTGTGCCATGAACGATGATCCACGATCAGTAATCAAAACTTCTGGAGCGCCGTGCCGGAGGACGATGGACTCGATGAAAAACTTGGCGACTTCAACAGCCGTGCCTGCTGGAAGGGCTTTCGTCTCGGCGTACCGTGTGAGATAATCGGTGGCGACGATAATCCAGCGGTTTCCCGACGTTGACGGCGGGAAAGGGCCAAGTAAATCCATTCCGATCTGCTGGAACGGCATAGACGGGGGAGAAATCGGATGCAGAAGTCCTGACGGCTTCGTCGGCGGTTTCTTGCGTCGCTGACACTCGTGGCATGATCGAATGTATAGGTGAACGGTCTTCGGTAGCCTCGGCCAGTAGTACTTTTCTCGAATCCTGGCGAACGTCCTGCTGTAGCCAAGGTGTCCAGCCGTTGGGCCGTCATGGCATCCTTGGAATATTTCATCTCGAAGACTGGCAGGAACAACCAACAGCCATGCTGTGTTGTTGTTGACGAAGTTCTCCTTGTACAGCACCCCTTGCCGCATGGAGAATGTATTCAGGATTCTTAAGAAAGCACGGGGAACCGAACCCGCTTGTCCCTCTAAGTGCTCGATGAGCGCTCGCAGTTTAGGGTCGTCTCGTTGGAGTGCTGCCATGTCGTTGACGTCCAAAGCGCCGAGGAAACACTCATCGTCGTCGTCTTCGATACAGGCAGGTCCGGCCTCGACAGGAGCCCTTGACAAACAGTCGGCGTCATTGTGCTTCCGGCCGGACTTGTACACAACGGTCATGTCGAATTCCTGCAGTCGTAGGCTCCACCGGGCGAGGCGTCCGGAGGGGTCTATCAGATTCGCGAGCCAGCAGAGCGAGTGGTGGTCCGTGACCACGCGAAAAGGACTTCCATACAAATATGGGCGAAACTTTGTTATTGCCCAGACGACAAGAAGGCACTCCTTTTCAATTGTTGAGTAGTTCCTCTCCGCCCTAGACAGCATCCGACTCGCGTATGCGATGACTCGCTCTGCCCCGCCCTGCCTTTGAACTAGCACCGCGCCAAGTCCGGTGTTCCTGGCGTCCGTGTGGATCTCTGTATCAGCGAACTGGTCGAAATGGCCAAGAATCAGGGGCGTCTGGAGTCTTCGTTTCAGCTCATCGAATGACCGCTGGTGTTCGTCTGTCCATGCGAACTTTACGGCATCCTTCGTGAGGTGCGTCAGCGGTGCGGACAGCTTGGCGAAGTCCCGAACAAATCGTCTGTAGTGGGCACAAAGACCGAGGAATCTTCTCACGGCCTTCTTGTCAGACGGCGGCGTAAATGCAGCTACGGCGCGGTTCTTCTCGGGGTCCGGGAGAACAACTTTGTTGCTCACGACGTGGCCAAGGAACTTAAGTTCACCATAGGCGAATCGACACTTTGTCGGCATGAGTGACAGGCCGGCGGTCTTGATGGCTTGAAGCACGGCTCGAAGTCGTTTCAGGTGCTCGTCGAAATCTCGTGAAAATACCACGACGTCGTCGAGGTAGACGAGGCAGCTCTGCCATTTCAGAGCTGCCAGCACGGTGTCCATGACACGCTGGAAGGTGGCTGGCGCTGTACAAAGCCCGAACGGCATCACTTTGAATTCGTACAGTCCGTCGGGAGTGACGAAGGCAGTTTTCTCCCGGTCGGGTTCGTCGACTTAAATCTGCCAGTAGCCAATCTTCAGATCCATCAACGAAAAATATCGGGAGTGGCGCAGTCGGTCTAACGTATCGTCGATGCGGGGGAGCGGATAGACGTCCTTCTTCGTCACAGCGTTCAGTCGACGATAGTCCACGCAGAACCGCAGGGTTCCGTCCTTCTTTACAAGGACGACTGGGGACGCCCATGGACTTCTTGAGGGTTGAATGATGTCGTCGTCGAGCATTTCTTGGACTTGATCCTGAATCACCTTCCTTTCCTTTAAGGAGACTCGATACGGCGACTGATGGACAGGGAGCGCGTCGTCGTCGGTAATTACGCGATGTTTCGCCATTGGTGTTTGGCGAACTTTCAACGACGTGGCAAAACAGTCACTGTATTCGGCGAGGAGATCAACCAGTTGCCGGCGCTTAGGAGCTGGGAGCTCGGGGTTGATGTCGATAGGCGGCGGCGGCGTGCTGTTTTGTTGTGACGACGAGGTTTCTTCGGAGACTGCGGCGACCACGGCTGGCGCCTGAAACTCCTCAATGTGGCCCACAGTGGTACCCTTCGTTAGGTGCTGCGGCTCCTCTCGGAAGTTTGTCACAAGAACAGTTGTACGTCCTTCTTGGAGATCCGTTACGCCTCGTGCGACGCCAATCCCTTTCTCAAGCAGCAGTTAAACGCTGCCTTCCAGAAGAGCTTCACCGTGCATGGCTGAGTCGGTTATGGCGGTGACGAAAACACTCGACCGCGGCGGTAAGTTCACATGGTCGGCGATAACTCGGATCGCGGTTGACGTCGTGTTGGTCTCCACCGGCGGTAAAACAGGCTTTCGCAGCGTCAGCTAGTTTGCCCCGAGGTCGATGACGACGCCATACTCGCAGAGAAAGTCCATTGCGAGGATAACGTCCTTCGAACAGTCTTGCAGAACGACGAACTTCACAGGGCACGTCACACCGTGGATCTCGACGCGAGCAGTGCATCTCCCGACTGGTGTGATGAGGTGCCCTCCGGCGGTTCGTATTTGTGGTCCATCCCACGCCGTGGTGACTTTTCGAAGGCGGCGCGAGAGCCTCCCACTCAAGACCGAGTTGTCTGCTCCGGTGTCCACGAGTGCTGAAGCGTCGTGGCCGTCAATGACGACGTTTAGGTTATTAGACACCGCTGCAGGGGCGTCGTTTCGGTCTCTGGTAGCGTTCGAGTGGGGGCCCTCTGACGTTCGTGGAGGATCTTGGCGTCGGTCGTCTTCGGCAACTCCACCTCCAGGGGTTGCCGCGCCTAGTTTCCCCGGCGTGGAGCGAGGGGCGACAGGCTTTCACGTCGGGGTCGGTGCATCGGCGAAGCTGGACGTCGTGGCGAAGGCGACCGGAACTCTCGGCGGGACGCAGGCTCGGGGGACTGAGGTCGTCGCAGGTACTCGTCGATTTCCCGAGGCCGTTCACCATAACGGGGTCGCGGGTCGTTCGGGTGGAACCCGCGCAGCCCGAGTCGACGGTATGGGCATCGGCGGTAGGTGTGGTCTGCTTCCTCGCAGTGGAAGCACAGAGGGCGTCGGTCGGGCATTCGCCACACACAGGGTGTTGGAACGAAATTTTTTTCGTTCCGTTTTCATTTTTGTTCTATACAAAAAAGTTCCGTTCCGTTTCCGCTCCGGAACGAAAAAAAGAATGCTCCGTAACGGTTCGTAACGGTTTCTTTCTATAAAAAAAAAAATCGCAACAAAAATTAAAAGGAACGTAACGTTTATTTTTACACAAAAATAGATAATTCAGGCGCTCCAGAGGAATCCGCGGAAACGACATTGCTTCTGAGATCATGTTCATTGCCTTGAGACTGAGATCATGATCAAGGCACCGAGCATGATCTCAGAAGCAGCACGTCATCAAGTGTGCTCGGTGAAAGGCAGGACCTCTGGTCCGATAAAATAAATTTTAGCGCCGAAAAGGCCCTGAAGGCCCATAGGGATGAAGAAGTACACTTTTGCAACAGAGTCTCAAACTGCCGTGTCCGTAGAAAAACAAGATGGACTTCTACAACGCCGGGTCACAAACTTCCCGCGCTTGCCGTGATCTGTTGACTGTCTGTGTCGTCCGAAGAAAGCATGGAGGGAGAGGGCGCAAGAGCCAAGGAGAGCATTGCGAGCGTGTGGAGGCGTCGCGTCACCGCGCTCTCATTGGTGGGAAGCAATGGCGCCTTGCGTCATGTTTTTTGTTTCTCGTTGTATTTTTTGTCTTTGTTTTAGCTATGCTTGTTCGCCCGGAGTTTAGACGCGGGGGCGATGGCTTGCTTGTCTTCTCTTTAATTATGGTACAAACCAACGGCAGTCTCTTCGCTGCGTGAAACGAATTACTGAAATACCTGATATTTTCCTTTGAACCGAAAACCGATAAGAAAATTTTTCGGTTTCACTCCGGAACAAAATAATAAATAACGTTTCGATTACGTTTCCGTTCCGCCAAAAAATATCGTTTTTTTCGTTTTTCGTTTTTGGTTTTCGTTTTGTTCCGATACCCTGGCCACACATCGGTCTTCCGGGGTGCACGGGGCTCCTGACTGGCGTACTGGAACTGGTCGTCGAGGCGTCGGTCGTGCTGCGGCGCAGGAGAGTGACGTCGGGGCGGCGCAACAAAGGCTCGAGGAGGAGGCGGTGGCCGTCGGGCCACTACGGCGTAAGTCAACGTGGGCTCCTCGGTGGCTGCCACGGCGACAGGAGCCTCTGGTTTGATGGCTCTCTGAACTTCTTCCCGCATGACCTCGGCGAGCGATAGGGAGGACGGGCGATCCGTAGCGGGAAGCATCTTGCGGATTTCTTCCCGGACGACTTCACGGATGATGTCACGGATGCCTGGGAGGTCGGTACCAAGGTTGTATCCGGATGTCGCCAGAGTAGTCACGCCAGGGTGTCGCTCGTAGTGTCTGGCGCGTGCTAGTAGGGCACGCTCCATATTCGTCGCCTCCGTGACGAACCCGTCCACAGTTGTCGGGGGATTGCGAATGAGACCTCCGAATATCTCGCTTTTCACACCCCTCATCAGATGTCGTAGCTTCTTCTCCTCTGTAGCCTGAGGGTCGGCGCGGGCGCTCAGGCGAAGAACATCCTCGACGAAGCCGGTGACGCTCTCGTTGGGACCCTGGGTTCTGGTTCGCAGTAGGTCCTCGGCTCTCTCTCGGCGGTGGTGGTAGCTGAACGTAGCCTTGAGATCGGTCTTGAACATGTCCCACGACGTCAAAGAGGACTCATGATTCTCGTACCAGTGCTTGGCGGTACCCTCAAGCGAAAAATAGACGTTGTTCAGGCGCTGCTCGTCGGTCCAGCAGTTGTGGCGGGCAACGCGTTCCTACAAGTCAATCCAGTCTTCGACGTCTTCGTATTGCTCGCCGTGGAATGGAGCAGCCGTCCGCGGTACGACGGGCAGGTAAACGACGGCTGGAGCGGCCGGGGTCTCCGACTGGTTGGCCATCGTCGTCCTCCTTGTTTGCCTGGTCCTGGGTGGCAAGGGTCCTAACTCCGGGGGTAGGCCAAGGTTCCGGCGACTTAATCAGATCTCGGTCTGGTCCTCGTTGGGTTCTTGGGGGCTTGTTTTCGGACTTGCACTGCGGGAGCTCTGAGGGGAGCGCTGCACGGGCATGCGGTTACCCCGCACCTCCACCAAAATGTCACGGGTGGTGACCAATAAACAAGAAATAAACAGGAAGAAATAAACGTATAATGCGTCGATCTTGTGCCAAAAATAAAAGGGTACAAAGGATAATAACAGAGCGTCGCGGGCGTCGAAGTCGGCGTAGCAGCAGAGTCGAACGCTGGGGCGAAACTGACTCCGCCTTGCCACGCGGTGCCGCTTTTGTACACGCGTTGGCTTCTGGAGCATTCGACGTAGAAGGTTCGACGCGTAGAACATTCTAAACTCGAATCAGCTAGGCGGTTCTCGAATTCACCAGAACATCTCATTACAGTGTCAACAAAAGGCGTAGCCGCGGCCAGGAATCGAACCCTGGCCCTTCGCGTGGGAGGCAAGCGCGATAACCGTCAGGCTACGGCCGCGCTGCCTACTTGGCGCGCGGCAATATACCCTCTAAACCCTTGAAAACAATATAGTACGCTTATATATAGTTTCGCGACATTTGTCTGTCTCAATGGGTTTCATGGAAAAATGAAAATGAAATCTTCGTGGACTTTTCTACCTTGTTAGCAAGGATATATTTACTATTTTTAGGCTGTCAGACACAAGCAGTGACAGTTATGACACGCACACTGAACTCATTATTTGTCGTTTGCTTTCTATGCCAAATCAATGAACAGCTCGAGGTCAACAAATCAAGGGCGGCTAAAGCTTCTGAAGTTAAGAAGGAGTAGTTATTCATTTACGAACAAAACTCTGGTTGGGTTTTTGTGTCATTTTTTTTTTTGTTAAGATTTTTTTTTAGCGGTTTGGTTACCGCCGGGTTTATGAAATTGCATACTAGGAAAGCGTAATTACCATCTCATATTTTCTGCATTTTACGTCCTACTCATTCCTTAATAAAAATCTACAATTAAGACACGCTTAGCTTCCATCTGCACGAAACCCTTAATTCTTTATCTTCGTATTTAATAGTCTTCAAAACTTCATTCGTTTTAAGTAAAAAATTGGGCAACTGCTAGCCAACAAAGCAAGCGAAAATGCTATAGTGACTGGAAGTTGCGGCTGCCAACACTTGCAGATATAAACTTTCTTTTTCACATATGAAAGCAAAACAAGAAAAAAAATGTATTCACTTATGCGTCCCGACGCTCTTCGCAAAATCAGTGTTTAAAGGGGTGGAGAAACGGAAAATTAATGTGTTTTTCAGTCTTTTCTGTTCCTCCTGCTGAAAGGTTATATACTATGTGAGTCTTACACCAGCTTGCCTGCACTCTCGGTTCTGTTTAAATGCGTCGTTCCTTCTAGCCTCTAGTGCATAGCGCGGAGCTGCTGAAGGCTGCACCGAGAAAATGTCGGCCAGTACGTACGGGCAACGCGTTTGGGCGGCGCGCCTCAGGAGTCGGCTGCTTGCAGCGCCACCACACGCTTTCATTTCGTAATAGTCGCCGGCGTAGGCGACGGACGGGGTTCTAGCTATATAATATTTCTAGGGACCATAGCGCCACTATCGGACTGCTGTTTGAGCAAAGATACCACTGGCTATTGAGACAGTCTGTTTTCCGTATCTTTAAGTAATTACCTACCTTGAATGAAGTGAAACAAGGTCTTGCGACTGAAATAATTAAAGAGTACTGCCTTTATTATTTGAGGCGACGGAAACAAGGTATATCTTAGGTAGATGCAATAGGCCTACCATTTTAAAAAAGCTTTTTGGGATGGAGGAGGGGGTATAAATATATTGTCAATCGCTTGCCGTGCGCCAGCCAAAACCAGCGGACCTGGGAGAAAGGAACATTTATGATAAAATGTACGATATATAATTGAGGTGAGCCAGGTAAAGAAATAAAAAATAAAGTGCCTCAGTCTGGCCTTCCGTTAGATTTCCGAACCTAATATTACTGAAAATAAGCAAACAGGTCAAAAACCATTAGAACACATTTACGTAAAAGCCAGTTCGCAATATATACATATATATATATATATATATATATATATATAACGTATTTTTTGTTTACAATGTGCAAAGAAACAAAAAGCGACAGCACTAGCACAGCCACGCAATGCGGTTAGAATGGTGGCGTCACGTACACGTGAAGACAGAAGTGCGACGAGGTGAATTCTCATAGCCGTCGTGGTTTGCGTCGTGGATGCCACTGACATATTTAAAAAGGTTAGAACAGCGCAAACGACGAGGGACGAGATGCAGAAGGACACATACACAGCGCTGTTAGTGAACTAGAAATAAGACACGGTTAAGTTTGAGGCTTGGGCTAGTTGGTGCTCCTGCTTTTCGTCCCTCGCCGTTGGCGCTGTTTTAATGTGTTGAAGATGTCGTACCAACTAGCCCAAGCTTCAAACTTAGCCATGCCACTGATGACCTCCACGAGTGCTCGGGGATCCGTAAAATTGTTAAAGAGCCCCTAAAAAGAATTCCGTATAAACTTGAGTAATAGCCGCACTGTTTATGAAAAAAACCTGAGAGTTCGCTTTTCCGTGGAGCACGCGGATTGCCAATCACCGTGATCGACAGCATGGTTCTAGCGGTTTACAGGACAGAGATAACGTCTTCGCGCGAAGATACTGTCTGTGAAGATTGCATTTGTATGGATACTCGTGTTCTCGATCTAGTATGCTCACTATGTGATTTATGCGCACGCGATGATTTGCTTTATATGTGCTTTGCAGGGAAGTAGACGCAAGGGCCTTGTACGTCATGGACTTTGCGCTCAGAATTTCAAAAATAAATCTCTCGCCGTAAATATTGGTCTAATCTTTTTTTTTACGTGAAATTTTTCTTTTGCTTTGCGTGTCCCAATTGGACTGTTAAAAAAAAAAAAAACATTTTTAGGGGCTTTTCGAGCGCGGTGAATGTTCCTAGACAATCGAACCTTACGCGTAGCAACTGAATAATGTCAAAGTGGGATTTCCCGTAACGCGTGGAATGTTTGGAAACAACTGTATGACGCAGACGACACCAAGATTTTCCCTTTGTCGCGCAATTGTTCGCGTGACGCCAGTGCTTCTAAACTCGTCAAACACAAAGTTGACAGAGCGCTCCGATTGGCCTAACACGACGATGACTTCGCGATTTTTCGCTGACGTCCAATCGGCGCGTTCCGCGAACTTTCGGCTTCAAATTTGTGTTTGACGAGTTTAGAACCCCGGGGCTGCCCTCTTCGCTCTCTTCGCGCGGCACGGCCGACTGAAATTCCCAACTTCCCTCTCCTCCCGCCAAGAAAGAAGAAAAGATTTTTTTTTTTTTTTTAATTTTTCGCACGCGCGGCGTCGACAGCCCACGAACGCAAAATCTCTGTAAACTGTCAATTCCAAAGCTGTTGCCCCCCCCCCCCCCCCCTTTCCCCCCCAAAAAAAAAAAGTAGAAATAAAATTTGGTGATACTTAGTATATGATGTATTCAAGAGAGCGGGCCCTGGAATAAAAGTAAAAAATAGCGATATTCTGAAAGTCGACCGATATGCGTGAACATACTGCATTTGTTTCATCCCTCAAGTTGCAATTTCAGAGTAAGCAAAAACTTTGCTTTACCTCAGAGCCTGATGGCAACTGACGTGCAGGCAAACTTGTACGCGTCACTGAAAAATAGTAAGGAATTACATTTACTATTACTCAAGGCTGAATTGTAATTTATTACAATTACAAGTACCCTCCCATAAAAATAAGTGACCCAAAAGTAATCCGTTATTTTCGTGGCGTTACTTTCAACATTATTGTCCTCAAGTAAGAAACAAAGGGAAGGAGGTTATTCAAGTTCTTATTGTTGCAAGCTGTTCCATTTAATGACCCTCAGTGTTTTTAGCAACAGCTGGCTCTCGAAAGTCTCGCCAGACGTTTTGGGTTATTTTTTACTCAATTTGTCCACTGTTACACTGAACACCCTTTGAACTGAGGCACTGGATGGGACTGTCATATTGGTCCTCAGGAATGCTCTATGCTCTGCATTGAGCTTCTTCAGCGAAGCAATAAAAGTACTATTTACCTCGAAGATAGAAGAAAGCTTCGTCGATGCAACTGTTGCTTGATATATGAGAGTTTTATTAGATCGTTCAGATTCCTCCGATGCCCCCGATAACGATATTGTCACGGTTGGTGACCAAAAGAAAACAGGAAATAAACAGGGAGAAATAAACGTTTAATGTGGCGAACTTGTGCCGAAAATAAAGAAGGAAACAGAAGAAAGCAGAGCGTCGCGGGCGTCGAAGTCGGCGTGTCAGCAGAATCGAGCGCTAGGGCGAGACTGACTCGACAAGGTCGCGGGCGGCCTCTTATCTAGATTGCGCCGCTATCTCGAAGATTCGGCGAAAACGGTTCGAGCGTCGCGTGATCGGGGCGAGAATGAACACGCACTTTCTAGAAAACAAAAGCAGGGATAAAGGATAGAAGTTACGTGCGGTACATGAATAAACGGGAACTTTCTGGAGGACCGTGACCGAGCGTTGCTTTCTCAGCCTTGCGCGCGGCATTACTCCCCCCTTTAAAAGTGCATCGCCCCGATGCAGTGTAAAACAAATCAAAATAAAAAAAGAACGATAAACTAAAGAGTCTTTTGGAGCACAAAAGGTCCACAGTCCTATCGAGCGTAGTACGGCTTCAGGCGCACGACGTGGACGACCTCAGGTCGTGGTGAGCGGCGTGACGATGTTCGTGTTCCGTCGGGCATCACCTCGTAGTTCAGCTCGCCGAGGTGACGAAGTACCTTGTATGGTCCAAAGTACCGTTTCAGCAGTTTCTCACTGAGGCCGCGGCGACGGATGGGCGTCCATACCCACACCCTATCTCCGGGCTGGAAGTGGACGTCCCTGCGACGAAGGTTGTAGCGGCCGGCGTCGACGCGTTGCTGGTCTTGAATCAGGAGTCGGGCGAGCTGGCGAACTTCTTCGGCGCGTTGAGCAACCGCCTGGGCGTCGTCGCTCTCGTTGTCAGATGGCTCATGGGGCAGCATGGCGTCCAGCATGGTCGTTACTTTCCGACCATGTACCAGCTGGAAAGTGGTGAATCCAGTGGTCTCTTGAACCGCCGTATTGTAGGCGAACGTGACGTAGGGCAGCACCTCGTCCCACGTCTTGTGCTCTACGTCGACGTACATAGAGATCATATCGGCGATTGTCTTGTTGAGTCGCTCCGTCAGCCCGTTGGTCTGCGGGTGGTACGCAGTTGTACGACGATGGCTGGTGTGACTGAGTCGGAAGATTTCTTGGGTCAGTTGTGCCATGAACGATGATCCGCGATCTGTAATTAGAACTTCTGGAGCGCCGTGCCGGAGGACGATGGACTCAATGAAAAACTTCGCAACTTCCACAGCAGTCCCCGAAGGAAGAGCTTTCGTTTCGGCGTATCGCGTGAGATAATCTGTGGCGACGATGATCCAGCGGTTCCCCGACGTCGAAGGCGGAAAAGGACCAAGTAGATCCATTCCGATCTGCTGGAAGGGTGCAGTTGGAGGAGAAATAGGCTGCAGGAGTCCGGCCGGCCTCGTCGGAGGTTTCTTGCGTCGCTGGCACTCGTGGCATGATCGTGTGTACAGGTGGACGGTCTTGGGGAGCTTGGGCCAGTAATACTTTTCACGAATACGGGCCAGTGTCCGGCTGTATCCAAGGTGTCCGGACGTCGGGTCGTCGTGGCATGCTTGAAAGATCTCCCCTCGAAGGTCGGTCGGGATTACCAGCAGCCACGGCGAGTTGTTGTTCCCGAAGTTCTCTTTGTAGAGTACACCTTGTCGGATGGCGAAGGTCGGCAGTGCTCGTGAGAAGACACGTGGCACGGTACTCCTGCCCCCTTCCAGGTGCTCGATTAATGCGCGCAGCTCAGGATCGTCCCGTTGACGTCGTGCCATATCGTCGGTGTTCACTGCTCCTAGGAAGCACTCGTCGTCATTGTCGTCGCTGTAGCCGGAAGGGGTTTCGACGGGGGCTCTGGACAGGCAGTCGGCGTCGCTGTGCTTGCGGCCTGACTTATAGACCACTGTCATGTTGAACTCTTGTAGTCGAAGACTCCATCGAGCGAGGCGTCCTGACGGGTCCTTCAGGTTCGCAAGCCAGCAGAGCGAGTGGTGGTCCGTGACTACACGAAACGGGCTCCCGTACAAGTACGGACGAAACTTCGTTATTGCCCAGACGACCGCAAGGCATTCTTTCTCAGTCGTGGAGTAATTTTTCTCCGCCTTGGACAATGTCCGACTTGCGTAGGCGATGACTCGCTCGATGCCTTCTTGCACTTGGACTAGTACTGCGCCCAGTCCCGCGTTACTTGCGTCCGTGTGAATTTCTGTTTCCGCATCCTGGTCGAAATGTCCAAGCACAGGAGGAGTCTGGAGTCGTTGTTTCAGTTCGTCGAATGCCTGCTGTTGCTCCTCGGCCCATTCGAACTTCTCGGCGTCCTTCGTGAGATTCGTAAGTGGTGCGGAAATCCTTGCGAAATCCCGAACGAAGCGTCGATAATAGGCACAAAGTCCAAGGAATCTTCGCACGGCCTTCTTGTCTGTCGGCGCTGGAAATGCCGCGACGGCGCGAGTCTTCTCGGGGTCTGGGCGGACGCCTTCGTTACTAACCACGTGGCCAAGGAACTTCAGTTCGTCATAGGCGAACCGACACTTTGACGGCTTGAGTGTGAGTCCGGCGGTCTGAATGGCTTGAAGAACAGCTCGGAGTCGTCTCAAGTGCTCGTCGAAGTCAGCTGAAAATACTACGACGTCGTCAAGGTAGACGAGACAACTCTGCCACTTCAGCCCTGCCAGCACGGTGTCCATGACACGCTGGAAAGTTGCTGGCGCCGTGCATAGTCCGAAGGGCATCACCTTGAACTCGTACAGTCCATCCGGCGTGACGAAGGCTGTCTTCTCTCGGTCCCGTTCGTCGACCTCGATTTGCCAGTAGCCGCTCTTCAGATCCATCGATGAAAAGTATCGAGAGTGGCGCAGCCGGTCTAGAGTGTCGTCGATGCGGGGGAGTGGGTAGACGTCTTTCTTCGTAACCGTGTTGAGCTGCCGGTAGTCCACGCAGAACCGAAGAGTTCCGTCCTTCTTCTTAACCAGCACGACTGGAGAGGCCCATGGACTGCTCGAAGGTTGGATTATTTCGTCATTCAGCATCTCTTGAACTTGCTGATGGATCACCTCCCTTTCCTTAGCGGAGACTCTGTACGGCGATCGATGCACAGGGCGCGCGTCGTCCTCGGTAACGATGCGGTGCTTGGCAACCGCGGTCTGGCGCATCTTCGACGACGTCGCAAAGCAGTCGCGGTATTCGGCGAGGAGGTTAGCCAGCTGACGCCGTTTAGGGTCCGGAAGCTTAGGGTCAATGTCGAGCTGCGCTGGCGACATACTGTCTTGCTGGGGCGGCGAGGATTCGTCAGTAATCGCGGTGATTTCGGCGGGGTTTCGGAGTTTCTCGATGTGGCCCACGGCTGCACCTTTTGTGAGGTGTTGCGTTTCGTTTCGGAAGTTCGTCACGAGGGCCACAGTCCGCCCGTCCTGAAGTTCAGCTACTCCCCTTGCGACGCCTATGCCTCTTCCCAGGAGCAATTGGAGGCTTCCCTCGAGAAGAACTTCGCCACAGGAAGCTACATCGATCCCGACAAGTACGAAAACACTCGACCGCGGTGGTAGGTTTACGTGGTTTGCGAGGACTCGGACCGTGGGTGACGTCGCTTGGGGTCCCTCCGCTGGTGGAGCAGGTTTTCGTAGCGTCAGCCGGTTTGTTCCGAGATCGATGACGGCGCCATACTCGCAGAGAAAGTCCATTCCGAGGATAACGTCCCTCGAACAGTCTTGCAGAACGACGAACTTGACAGGGCACGTTTCACCGTGGATGTGGACGCGAGCAGTGCATCTCCCGACTGGTGTGATGAGATGTCCTCCGGCGGTTCGTATTTGGGGTCCTTCCCACGGCGTCATGACTTTTCGAAGGCGGCGGGAGTGCCTCCCACTCAAGACTGAGTAGTCTGCTCCGGTGTCCACGAGTGCCGATGCGTCGAGGCCGTCGATCACAACGTTCAGGTTGTTAGACACCGATGCAGGAGCGTCGTTGTGATGCTTGGGGTCGGGAGAGTGGGAGCGCTCCGTCGTTCTTGGAGGCTCTTTACGTCGGTTGTCTTCGGCAACTCCACCTCCAGGGGTTGCCGCGCCTAGTTTCCCCGGTGAGGAGCGAGGGGTGACAGGCTTTCACGTCGGGGTCGGTGCATCGGCGAAGCTGGACGTCGGGGCGATGGCGACCGGAACTCTCGGCGGGACGCAGGCTCGGGGGACTGGGGTCGTCGCAGGTACTCGTCGATCTCCCGAGGGCGTTCACCATACCGGGGGCGCGGGTCGTTTGGGTGGAATCCGCGCAGCCCGAGTCGTCGGTATGGGCATCGGCGGTACACATGGTCGGCTTCCCCGCAGTGGTAGCAGAGCGGGCGTCGGTCGGCCGTTCGCCACACATCGGTCTTCCGGGGTACACGGGGCTCCTGGCTGGCGTACTGGGGCTGGTCGTCGCGGCGTCGGTCGTGCTGCGGCGCTGGAGACTGGCGTCGGGGCGGCGCGACATAGGCGCGAGGAGGAGGCGGTGGCCGTCGGGCCACTGCGGCGTAGGTCACGGTGGGCTCCTCGGGTGCAGCTACGTTGGCAGGAGCCTCCAGTTGAATTGCCCGCTGAACCTCGTCGCGGACAACTTCGGCTATTGACACCGAAGCCGGCTGGTGGGTAGCAGGCAGGAGCTTCTTAATTTCCTCCCGGACGACGTCCCGGATGGTCTGGCGAATGCTGGAGATGCTGGAGCCAAGGTCGCAAGCGGACGGCGGAACCGCGCTGACGCCGGGTAGCCTCTGGTAGTGGCTGGCTCGGGATTGCAGTGCACGCTCAATGTTCGTCGCCTCGGTTACAAATTCTTGAATCGTCGTCGGTGGGTTGCGTACGAGGCCACCGAAAATGTCGTCCTTCACGCCGCGCATCAGGATACGCAGCTTCTTTTCCTCGGTGGACTGAGGGTCGGCGCGGCTGCTCAGGCGGAGGACGTCTTCAACGAAGCTGGTTACCGTTTCGTTGGGCCCTTGAGTTCGTACTTGAAGGAGGTCTTCCGCTCGCTGTCGTCGTGTCTGGTTCGTGAATGTCTCCTTCAGGCCAGCGGTACAGGTGTCCCACGACGTAAGCGACGCCTCGTGGTTCTCGAACCACTGCCTCGCGGTACCCTCCAAGGAGAAGTAGAGGTTTTGGAGGCGCTGCTCAGTGGTCCATCCATTATGGCGTGCTACACGTTCGTAGTGCAGGAGCCAGTCCTCTACGTCTTCGTGGGTCTCGCCATGGAAGGTCGTCGGGGTTCGCTGGGCAACAGGCAGGTAGACGACGGCGGCGGCGGTCGGGGACTGCGATTGCTGGTCGTCCATCGTCGGCCTCGTAGGCTGCCTGGTCCTGGGTGGCAGAAGTCCGTATTCCGGGTGTAGACCTTGGGTTCGGCGACTGGTCCGAGTTTCAGGTTCCGCGTCGAGTGGTCTTGTCACAGGGCTTGGAATCGGGCTTGCACTGCGGGCCCCGGGAGGGGAACGCTGTACGGGCATGCGGTACCCCGCACCTCCACCAAAATGTCACGGTTGGTGACCAAAAGAAAACAGGAAATAAACAGGGAGAAATAAACGTTTAATGTGGCGAACTTGTGCCGAAAATAAAGAAGGAAACAGAAGAAAGCAGAGCGTCGCGGGCGTCGAAGTCGGCGTGTCAGCAGAATCGAGCGCTAGGGCGAGACTGACTCGACAAGGTCGCGGGCGGCCTCTTATCTAGATTGCGCCGCTATCTCGAAGATTCGGCGAAAACGGTTCGAGCGTCGCGTGATCGGGGCGAGAATGAACACGCACTTTCTAGAAAACAAAAGCAGGGATAAATGATAGAAGTTACGTGCGGTACATGAATAAACGGGAACTTTCTGGAGGACCGTGACCGAGCGTTGCTTTCTCAGCCTTGCGCGCGGCAATATGATGCATGCGCAAAGGCGGCGGCGGGGTATCGGGTATCGTTATCGGAGTCATGGGACCGATCTACTAAAATTCTCCATTGTCTAAATCGCGATGCTAAGGAAGTTATCATACATTTTGCCAAAACTAGAATAAGAACTGGTTTATGTCTATCTTATATACCTCCAAATATTGCCAGACAATAGCAAAACATAGTTGTAACTGTAAGGTGATAATTAAGTAATAAATAAGGTTTGGCTCGATATTCTTCTTCCTTTGGTTCTGAACAGGTCGAGCCTCGGTTGAGACCTTGGTGAATAAAAACAAAATTTCCAGTATATAAATATAAGTACTAAAAAGAGGACACTCATAACAACTATTAATTAGAGCGTCGGTTAAAACAAGGAGATGTAAACGCACGTTTGCCGCGTGTACGTTCTTGGTGCCGTTCAAAAACGCATAGAGCACGAACTGACTGCAGTTTACTACGGTGTTCTCCAGTACACGTCCGCTGATGCCACGGGCAGCGAAGGGCAGAGTACTAAGTAAACCGCGCTATGGCCCCACTCACGAGTTTCACTCGCTCCTCAAGCACAGAATATCAAGTCTACATCAGCCACCATTATGTTTTATTTGTATGAATATCTGATTGAGATGAGATGCGTCCTGCTAGGGCAAAACAGGAAAAAGAAGAAAGGAAGACTATTACCATTTTCCAAGTGCTCGCAAAAAGCTGACTCATAAAAAGGGTGACTGAGATGCAGATAACCTGGCTGGAATTCACAAATAAAGAGGGCCAACCCTAGAAGTTGGACCACGAAAAAGTAAGTAGCTTTTAAAACAGGGTCATATAATGTGAAAGATGCAGAAAAAAATACATCCTGTTTTCTAAGAGGAGATGATAAGTGTGCAGCAACGAACGAGGATGCCTGCGGCAATAACACCTTTACATGTTATCACATCTCTTTTAGTGGATTTTAGGGCAGACGGAGCGTTGCCTCGTGTTGAGACATTATGAAAATGGTCGTTGTCACTATAACCGAGAAGGACATTGTTAATTATTTTCTGTGCACTTAGCACCTCGAGCTTGTGGAAGAGGCACACAATCACTTGGTGTCCTCCTCTCCCCGTCTTCGATCGCAAAGAAAAAACAAAGGGACTAAAAAAAAGCGGATATAACTTGCCCCCCTCCACCCCCCCCCCCCCCTTTTTTTTTGTAGAAATGTTTATTTGCATTTTTTGACATTGCTGTTAGGGTCTAAAAAATAGATTCAGGGGCTTAGTGTTGCAGAAAAAAAAGGCTTTGCGGAGCTTAAGGGTGCCGAGCCTCCCTTTGCGCTGATCAATTCGCGTGACAGTGTCAGTGCGCTCGACTTTACCAAAATAAAAACAACCCTTTCTTTAGGAAGAGGGGGGGGAGGGGTTGGTCCTGAAAAAAAAATGTAGCGAATTGCAAGGAATCCGTTACGTAAACAAATGTAAAGGAATTACTTTAAAATTACTCTCGAAAATATGTAATGATTCCGTTACTAAATTACTGATAAATGTAAGGGATTACAAGTAATTTCGTTACTTGTAACAGATTACGTACAAGTCTGCGCGCAGGGTGCTGCGGGGTGCCACTTGGAGGATATCCGGAGGGCCAAGAAGGCTCAAAGCGGTGTTGCAGCAACCGCTGTCACAAATTGTGTTCTGCAAGGCTCTCAAAAAAGCGCTTCTCCTCCAGGGAAATGACCTCGACACAAACAGATAGTGTCAGATAAGGACGTTCCTTTTTTATTATTTTCTTTTTGCTAGAAAACAAGAGATAAAACAAAATCAACAAAAGGCGTTGCGGGGGACAACATGGCGTATGGTAAGCGCATTTCACGCGAAATTTAGCCCTATGTGTAGTCGCATACGGTTCGTTTGTTATAAAAAAAATCGTAAACGGCATGAATATTGTGACACACCGTATTAAGAAGATGAATCGGAGTGTAGGTTGTTATTGTTGCTTATTATGAACCAAAAGACTCTTGCAATCAACTATTTTATTTTGTTCCCGGATGTCACCCTGTTGTAATATACGACGTAAACGAATGCAAATAACTTGGGGGTATATTTTCTAGTTTGGAAGCATTTCAACATATTTATGAGGTTCCTTTTGTTTTGACCTGGCGCGGATGAAAATGGAGTCCGGAGCATGTTACCCAAGAGCCGTCTTTAAATATATGATATTCAGTGAAAACTACCTTTCAATCAAGTTTTTTTGTGTCTTTCTATAAAGCGGCATTTTCGATATGTGTGTTCGTAAAAATGCTGACGGACTCAAATGTGCTGTGCTCGGGAATAACTTTCTTTAAGTTATGCAGTCAACGGTACGGGCACACGTTCTTGAACTCCGTTTAAAGTTTTACATGCGCACTCCTCCTCTCTACAAAAATGCGCTGTTATCGGCCTTCTACGATTGACCGAATGCTGACTATGACGTCAGCAAAGGATTTCAAATCGACCGAATTAAGAGCAATGTAAGAACTTCAACTTTGACGGTGTTGGCAGCGTTGGTTTCAGAGCACAATGATTTCAAGCTTTCACAATGCTCGTTACAAACAGCATCGAACGTGTTGCTTACAAGGTAATGACGTCACGAGAGGGAACCATAGGAGGGCGCCATCAAAACAACTCGCCGCCAATAGGGACTATTCACTGGCGGCCATACCTGTGTGCACGTACGCTGGGCGCGTGCTGACGGCGAGCTTTCGCAGTTCTGCAACGTGCATTCCGCACCATCATGATTGCCGGTCTTAGCAGCTTTTTTAAAATGAGCTCCTTCTGCTCTAAACATCGCCCTCCAATAGACCATTCCATATAGCGCTCTCTGGGCGGCACCATTTTATTCGACCGCAGCGCCCTCTCCACACATCCGGGAAGTTCAGTGGGTTCGGCGGGGTAAAACGAGAGAGAGGGCACGCGCCCGACTCCGCTAGCAGACGAGAAACCGGGAGGTTGCCGTTCTCCATCTTTGGGCTGTATCGGCGGGCTCTACCGAACATCGAACTCTCGCTCGTGGCTGCCGTTGTGAAGTGGTTCGCGTTTTTAGAATAGTTGTGGCTACTCCAAAATCAGCCTATAGCTCTTTGTTGTTCTATTTTGCTAAATGATCAACTAGCACATCTTTTTTCCGTTACTTAAATAGCAGTTGAGTCAGCCGGCAGTACTACCCTCAACTACTGCGTGTATTGGGGCAGGAGAGCACGTTTTATTTATTATTTCAGACTTCCACTCATGGTCGCTAAAGGCCTACACCAGTACGAACTTTTGTATGGTAAAAAAGGTACAGCAGCCGGATTTACTTTTCGCCAAAAAAACCGGCCAATCTGACACAGTTTTCCCTATTTTTGTTTTTTATTTGCACGCAGTTAACAGCGCAATTGGACCCTGTGAGTCTTTTTATCTAGCATAATATTACACGATAACTGGCATACCAAAATCTGCGCATCTGTGCTTGAAAGCTAAAAAATGACGCGATTTTAAACAAAGTTTGCACGCCAGCCCACTCGGCGGAGCGAACGACATGCGGGGTGAGAGGGGGAGTGCATTTTTTTCTCTTTTACCCTCTCTGCTGTGACCCTAACGGAACGGTCTATATGGCGTCAAGTATATGACCGTGCTGCCCACTTGGCCAGCTACGCGCGCGGCGTAACTGGCCAAGCGAAAAAAAAAAAAAAAAGAAAGGCTCAGAAAAAAAAGGTACGAAAAAAAATACTACAGGAACACCACAACGCAATTTCGGCTCTTATTTTATGGTCTATATCTGTTCAAAGGAGCAGTATCACATCGGACACACCAATATCTCGTTAAGAAAGACACGAAAAAATATTTTAAAACGAATCCAACGATTAGCAAAGAGCACATGGTGAATGTCGCTAACGCCTCGTTTGTAATGCCCGTCTAGGAACCTTAAGAGGTAGTGACGGTTATTGTCTCGCCTCCGGCCACGACGAGAGAAGAGGGGAAGGAGGAACTGCCCTCTTCCCGAGAATCCCTTTTGTGTGATCAAGAAGTCGCTATTGTACTCCTACAAGATTATAAAAGATTAACCCGTCACTCAATATTCGTAGAAAAGCAGCCGCCTTGGTGGCTGGAACGACTAGGCCATCCTCTCGACGTCATGCCTCGCGGTAGCTTTGCTCGTCGGATATCACGTGCTCTAAGCTGGGCCTTCTCCGAGCGCCTGCCAGAATGCGTCGTTTATAACAAAAAAAAAAAAAAAAAAAAAAAAAAAAAAACAGCCACTAGGCTTAAAATACCAACGTGCGATTGTCATTTACGGATATTGTGGATCATATTCAACTTATTTTTGAACTTGACGGATATATTTCAAATTTCGTTGAAGTATCCCCTTAGGTTTGGACGCCCGTTGTGCTATCACTGCGGTGAAGCCGGCCACATTTACCGTCGATGCCCCTACCGACAACTGGGGCTCCGCGGGTTCCGCCCAAACGACCCACGTCCAAGGTACGACGAACGGCCTCGCAACATCGAGTAGTACCTCCGAAGTTCGCCACATTAAACGTTTTTTTTTTTCTTCCTGTTAATTTAATGCTCTTTTTGTCACCACCACCCGGGACATTTTGGTCACGGCTGGCCGAGTAGCTGGTCCCGCGCGCGTATAGCTGGACAAGTGGGCAGCGTGGCCGTGGCCTAACGGTTATCGTGCTTGCCTCCCACGCGAAGAGCCAGGGTTGGATTTCTGGGCGCCTCTTATTTATTGTTACAATTTACTGTTTTGGTAAAATATATAATATGTTGCATGTTCGAGGTTAGAATGTTCTATGCGCGAAAAGTCTACGCCGATTGTTCGAGAAGCCCACGCCTGTATACAAAAGGGGCTCCGCGTGGCTAGCCGCAGTAGTCTCGCCACAGTGCTGTATCCTGCGGTTTCGCCGATATCGGCGCTTGCGACGGTCTGCTGTTTTCTTCTTTTCCCTTTTACTTTTAGGCGCAAGTTCGCCCCATCAAACGTTTAGTTTCTTCAGTTATCATGGCCTCATCAATTGTCATTCGTGACAATATGCCCCCACTAAAAACAATATCGTGCGCCCTAAAAAAAAGGTGGCGCAGTTGTTTATGATTGTTGTCATGGCGTGTTTTCAAGTCAATACCTCCTCGATAAGCAGATTCAAAAATACGGTTTGCCCCATGATATCCTGGCGCTCTCGATGAGCGTATACAAAAACGCTGATACGGTAGCGGTGAAAGTCCTTTCGTGGACGCTATTTTCTCTTTCTGCGATATTACCCTACGAACATCCGCTTGCGAGCAGGCAGAAGAGGTGACGCCACTGCAACTTTGGCTAACATGCGTCTGCATGCAAGCTGTTCTGGGAACTATCGATGTTACTAAACCACTTTCTATGTTCAAAGTAAACATCTTCGACAGAAATCTTTCTGGTTTGGGGAACAATTCGAAACAAAGAAAACTCAAACCAAAAGTTTCAAAACAAAGAGTTCCCAACGTTTCGGGGTTCGGCTCGACTTGACCCCTGAAGAAGGAGTCAAGTCGACCCCGAAACGTTGGGAACTCTTTGTTTCTAAACCTTTAATTTGAGTTTCCTTTTTTCCGAACCTCCTATGTTAGACAAAACACGAAGAAGGTTGAGGCTTCCATGCGGAGAGAAATTTCGCTTGCTTCTCGCGCAGGGGTTGCAGTAACCTCAGAACGCTGAGCTCTGATGGGCTCCGTTCGGAAAGCCCCTCCTTCCCGACGCGTTCGGTGGGAGGAGAGAATTGTGACGTAAAATTAGGATTCCGTGCTTTCGGAGTTTATTAATGCGAAAGCATTAACTGTCTCATGGAGCGAGCTGACGTCATCAGTTGGAAGCGCGAAAACGGCAGATAGTTTCCGCGCCCCTTCGGTTCCATTGGCTGGCGCGCGTCGACGGGGCTCCCATTGGCCGCTGCTCCATGGCCTCCGAGATCTCGAAGCGCGCGCGCTGGTAAGTAGAAGACGACAAAGGGAGCGGACGAGTGGCTTTCATGCTTTCGCATTCATAACTCATAAGAAATGCTTAGGTGTACCTCGAGCTTTTTGTTTTTTCGCCATGTTCGGAAGATTTTTTTTTTTTTATTTATTTTTTGCCCGAAATTTGGAGTTTATCGTAGTCTATTCTCTTCGATACGCAATTTTCCGAAAGTCGGCGCATAATTTTGGAGTATTTTTTATTAAAAAAAAAAAAAAAATGTCTGGGGATAAATGTGTGCTAGTTTTAAAAGAACGACTTTGTATAAATTAATATTTCTTCATTTGGATTTGTCGCCATTGGCAATACTAATTTGTCCCACGACAAAAGTTGCAAGCAAGTGTTTCTACGGTGAACGTCGAACCCTTAGAATCAATAAACTCCTGGAGGTGGTTGCTAGGAACTTGAAGCTGTTCGAAGGTGCTCCGTAGTCATTAAAAGTATATTCCTTACGGATTTCACCGCTTTAACGTTGCACTTCGCATTTCATTTTCAGTCGGTGCTAAACCCTTAAAAAACGTCGCACGTTTTTTTTTTTTTTTTTTTTTTTTTTTAAAGAAAAATGTTAGCGTCATACAAGAGCAACGCGTCTTGCCAACGGATTTGCAACGCCATCGCGGTCGTGCACGGCGCTTATCTCATAAATTATGGGCTTACAGTTCCTATCTCGATATCGGCTTGCGATAGAATCGCACGTGTGGAGGGACTTAACTAAAATCGGCTAAAGCTGCCTGGAAAGAATACATCCTTTAAGGCGAGCTGACGGTGGGACCCGATCTCAGGGTCGACGGGGAGAGAAGTTGACCGCCTTCAGAGCCTTTTTTTTTTTTTTTTGTCTTTTAAGTTTATAGTTTTTGACAGCTTAGGAAACAGAGGCTTATTAATCTCGAAGCTTTTCGCTTCTGGAATCGCTCATCGACGTTCTTGTCCAAGAATGAAACAATCTCATTCGCTGCGAGCAATAATAAGATGGACCGAACTCGCCACTCTTTGCTATTTTAATAAATATTAATAACAATGATAGTATTGATGAAAATACACATAGACACATACCTCTTAAAGGGGTACTCCACCGATATTTTGAGCTACCTCAACTAACTATATTTTCTGACTCCCCGGCCTTTACTCTCTCCGGTATGCTATTTAGAATCGCGAAATTCATAATAGTTATTGCGAAATCGGGAAATGAAAATGATGCAAAAACCAACATTCAAATATACGCGCGCTTTTCAGGGCCGTGACGTCAGTGGCAGGCAGGCTTGCCAGTCGAGCAAGCAGCCAAAAAATAGAATATGCCAATCATTTGTTCCGTGCTGGAGCGCGGGTACTGCCGCGAGCTTCCCAAGCATTCATTTGACATCATGAAACTGCTTCGAATCAGTTTAAAACGAAATCTACAGCCCAAAGAGTGAACCCCTGCCTTCCACTGACGTCACTTTTTCATTGTTGCCAGTAGAGACTTCGAGCTTGAAAAACACGGAGAGGACCAAAACTGTAAATTCAATAACTTCTCGAAAAAACAATATTTTGACCTAATATTTTGGATACTATTTTCGCGATGTTTGTTGGTTAGTTTAGCCAAATTTCAAGCAAATCGGAGACAATGAAAAAATCGGTGGAGTAGCCCTTTAAGCTTTCAATGGCCATAGAATAAGCCACTACTCAAATCTGTTTTTGGTTGCAAAACATAAAGTATGCCATACAAATGTTTCTGAGTATAAAATGCAGGAAAGCCACGTTTTAATTTTCAATCCTAAAATATGGGAAAATATAAAAAAATATATGGAAAATCAAGTCGCTGTTTTTATTTTTATTTACAAGAGTGGGGGAAACAAAAATATAAACGAGCTTTAAACTTTTTTTTTTATGAGGGTAATATGGTGAAAATGTATGACGCTAAAGGATAACGGGGAAATGTTACGACCGCCATATCCAGTTGAATTTGGCGTGACGTAGATCCACTTCAATACGCCGAAACAGCTGACAGAAAGAGTGACGTAGTCGACCCGCGCCATCGCTCTTCACCGCCATTGGCTGGCGTGAGCGATCATATGACCCTAGCAGCGATGACCAAAGGCTTTCTCGTCCAAAGTCCCAATATCCATCTTGCTGCATAATCGATTGCACCAAATTTGCTGACCACAAAGCGTGTTCTACTACGTATACGGGAATCAGGGACTGAAGCTGTAACCGCAACCCAAACTGAAAACCGCTTAGGATCGAATTTTTTTCGGCAACCGTAACCAAAACGAAACCAATATTTTAATTCAATTTTAACCGTAACTGTAACCGTAATAGAAACTATTAGGGAACCGTTTTGCACATCCGATACGGTACGATGGGCCCTCCGTAGGCACTGCGCCTATGCGAGACGTCTGTGGCAGCGCATGCGCAGATCGTACCGGAGGACCCATCCTACCGTCTCGGTCTGTGCAAAAACGGTTCTCTAAAACTCTCTAATGTCTTAATCGCTGACCGCTAAATTATATCACTTAAACATCTTTTTTCCTCCATTACACTACCGCGGAACAATAGCGACGATCCTGAAACGCCGTCCGCATTTGCAGATAGCATACGGTCTCTACTTTGCTTACTTGCTTCGCGAAAGCAGCCGGGAAAAGGAGCGGGGGAACGAAAACGAAAGCGTCGGCGCGCGGAGCTGGCGGCGGGTCTGTGACGGCGGGAAGGCAGGGACGGCGCCGTTCTGGACGGAGGCGCCTGCGGCACGCTCCCTTTGCTGCACCGCACAGTGTTGTACCATAGCCGCCTATATACTGAGAAAGCATGGCAGATCGCCACCAGAAGCGGCCGCTGAAATGGAAGAGGTGGAGCGGCAGACAACGGATAAGAAAAATGATGGATGGATGGATGAATGAATCCGGCTGAGCCCTTTGGATCGGGCGGTAGCTTGTGCCAGCTAGCCATTTTGTTTTACCATTTAAACTTAGAATATTTAAACGTTAAATCTATATTTACTCAGCTCTGAAAAGAAACTGGGGCTATAAAACCCCCTTGGCATCAGTTAATAAAAAAATACCTAGATTTCTCTCGCTTTCTGCCACCATTCACTTAATCTTTGCTTGGTAATCTCTACAGCCTTGAAACCCACTCTCCCTTCGCTGTCTCTAAAACCCAATGACTGTATTAAATCTATGTTGTCTTCGGTAGGCATAGGGTGAAGCCCTTTACAGTAGAGTATCAAGTGCTCAGCCGTCTCGTCCACCTCTCCACAAGCAGTGCACACTGTATCCATTTCCTGGTATCTCGCTCTGTATGTTTTGGTTCGCAGAACACCCGTCCTCGCCTCAAACAACAATGAGCTTCCTAGAATTGTCATAAATGGAGACCTGCTCTTTCGTATCTCCACTATAGCCTAAAAACTTTCCTCTTGATTTCCTAGTGCGCTGTCTCCACCTTGTGTCTATACTCCTCATGTATAAATAGCTGAAAACCTTTCGTTCCCATTGGTCCCCATCCATTTGCCTCAACCGATCCTCAAATTCTATTTTGCTCACCGCTTCCCTGCTCTCAAAAGACGCCCATCCCATGTCTCCTTGTACTCCCTGGTTTGGCGTTTTGCAAAGTGCCCCCAAAGCCAGCCTACCTACTCCGGGTTGTTTTATTTCTAGTCTTGCATGCACTTCGGATTATAGCACTGCGTTTCCAAAAGTCAAGCAAAGCACCATGACCCCTTTCCGAATCTCTCGCCACCTCATACCTGTTGAAATTCCAAAATGCTCTATTTTTCATTACAGCCGCATTTCTGTTGCCCTTACCTATTATATACTTTTCATGCTCACTGAGATATTCTGCACCATCACATATCCATACTCCTAGATACTTGTATTTACTAGCTCTCTCAACTGTAATATTCTGTATCTTCAGCCTCTCAACTTCATCATTGTTAAAAATCATGACTGCTGATTTTTCACTACTAAATTGCCTAATTCCTCTCCTTCTTTACCACAGATGTTCATTAATTCCTGCAACTCTGTCCTGTAGTTAGCCACGTGACTGCAGCCGCGTGAAGAGCCACGTGACTGGCGCCGCGCTGCGGCGAAACGCCGAAACACACTCCTCCTGAGTGAACAAGTGTGTTCCGTGTCCTTGCCGCTACAAAAGTTGTGCGCTGACGTTCAGGTTCCCCGAGAAATGGCTCTTTGATGCTGTGTGCTACCAGATCCCCGCGCTACAAATATGCGACGGGGCAGTGTATGGCTCCGTCGTCGAACGGCCATGGGCTTTGTGAGAATGGAGGAGGCTATTGTTGTACGGAACGGCGCTCCTGGAACGCGTTCCTGTTACGAGGAACAAGGGAACGCCTCCGTTACATTTTTCATCGGTGGAGCTGGAACTGGAACACGTATACGTTGTACTGAAACGGAAAAGGAAACGGCATTCGTTTTTTTTTTCGTCCAGTGGGGTAATTTGTATTTTATTTCTAAGAGGGAAATACTAAACGTATAGAAACAATATCTTTACGGGGAACACGATCTCGTCAACTTTTTGTATACTTATCTTTTGGTTTATTTTGTGTGGTCCTCGCTTGGTAACAATCGGGTGCAAGAGAGCTAGTGGACATTGATTCTTTTTTCAGTGTCCGAGACTGCGGTACAAAAGGAAAACTTATAGTCAAAGGGAAAGACACAGAAAGAGGCACATTTCGAACTCAGCTACTTTCATTGCTTTGACGAATCCTCACAGACCAAGAAATCTAGGGCAGACCACAGCCATCACTGAACTTTCACAAAGAGACCTACAGTTTATACAAAATAACATATTACCTGTTATCGAACGCATCCTTGTAGCCAGAACAGTTGTTAAAAAAATACAGAAAAGTAATCTTTATTTATTCTCCCCTCTTCCCTCGGTTTCAGCCTGAACAACGAATTCAACATTTACGAAGAAGGACTTGTAGTTTTCACGACTGACTTTCCAAAAGCCCTGCCATCTTCTTCACTTGCTCGTCTTGCAGATAGCAACATCGAGATCGAATTTACTGTTGTTCAGTTTGAACAAGAGACTTTGGTAGATTAAAACATGTGACGTTGTTTAAAACGCTCGTGCAACGTGGGATAACTGTACATTTGGCTCGTCTGAATCGCCCACCACAAAAGATGGTTAAAAGCTACGATTTTTAAAGGTGGATATATCAACAAATGAAACCCTGCTTTCGCTTGTCTTCTTCTGGTGCCCTTCCATCACTGCATTAAAATTCGTATGTTGCCATTTGATGGGATAGATATAAAGAAAAAAACTTTGCTTGATCTAACTAAATATGGTAATGAACAAAATACAAATGTAATATATATGTAACAATACGTTACACTTTCGTAATTGTAACGGAAACGAGTTTTCTTTTCACATATGAAACTTGTAACGGGAACGCGTTCCAAAAATCAGAAAAAACAAGAAACGAACTTTCGTGTTTTTTTGTGTTTTTATTGGTCTTTTTTTTAGGAACGTGTACAACATTGTTGCTACGCTCCAGTTCCACTTACCCTGGCAAACGCTGGATCGTAAATGGCTGGCGTGCACATCAGAGCGCCGGAGCGAGGACGTGAAAACAAAACGAGGAACTCGCGTGTTGCACCGTCACTTATTTCGCTTCGATGCTCTAATTGGCTTTCCCACAACCATAGATGTAGATGTTTGCCGAGCTATGTCTCTCGGTGACAGCTCTGCTGTGGGCAGAGGCCTCTGTGGCCGTGACAAATTTAGCGAAGCAAGAGAAACCGCTCTCCACGGTGTGAGTCGTTCTGATGTCAACAGCGGAGAGCTAACAAAATGGCCATCCAGACGTCGGTGGGCGCCAAGGTTCGTCTCTGTCGTGTATGCGACCGGCGAGTGTAAGCGTAGCCGCTATGGGATGTTCAACTCTTCCATAGTATGTGCCCTTTCCATTTTCGAAATATTTTATTGACAGAAAATACACGACAATGATGAAAGTCCGGTTATTGTAAGCACCAACTTGAGTGAACGACGCTTTAGCGTGCGTAAGCTCGTCCACAATGTTTCATTGAATGACGGTGCTCATTTGAAAGAATGCGGTCGCCTGGTCGGTAAGGTGACAACAGTTCATTTCAACGACCCCAGTTTTAACTGTTCATTTCCATATCTTAAAATGGAACTATTTTTTTGTGGTATGATGTCCTGCGAATGAACGTTATTGTATACTTTTTTAATGGAAGCATCACGACGTTAAACGTTAAAAAATATTTATTTTAGGCATGGAACATTAGGCACATTTCTTGCAGTTTAGGAAAGACGATCTTTTAGGAACGTAATGGTAACGGCGATAAAAGAAACACCTTAACTGAATTTGTCGTGTCGGGAAGACGTGAGCCTTCAGGGGCTGAACTGACAGAGCCCCAGATTCTCCTCTTGATCATACAGCCCCGATTTCAATTATTAAACAATCCCAAGGCGCCTTCGTGCTGTGATGTGCGAGCTGAAATGGCAAAAAAAAAAAAGAAAGATACTTATCCGTTTTCTCGTCTACAGTGCATATATTACTCAATATTTTGCCATCGGAAGTGAGTCCAAGTGGGAAAAATATCTTAGGAAAGCTGAATATATATATATAAACAAATAGGTGCAGATGAATGACCCGTACTTAATCCAATGAATCAAAGAATTGAAGTTTTCAGGCACCCGGCGAAAGCCAAAAAACGGCGGAGCCAGGATATGAACTCTGGGCCTCCCAATGTCCGGTCGGGTGTGCTAAGCTCTACACCACTCCACCTTGCCTTTCTGGCGTTTCCTACCTGTCTTATTAATGCACAAGAAACGAAATGTATCCAATCGGAGGTGTTCTGGAAACACACGCCGCCGCGTGGAACGGGGTACGACGCTTAGTGTCACGCGGTACGTGCTCGTTTGTGCTCCAGAAATCCTCCCACTGTTTGTCCCGTCCCGTGTACATGTAGTATTCTTTTAGAGCGCAGCTCTTAGGGGCCCGTTTCCGGCTTGAACGGCGTCGGCGTAACCGCGAGGTCACGTGACCCCCTGAAGTCACGTGACCCCCTGAAGTCACGTGACCCCCTTGAGGTCACGTGACCTAGGGGGGTCACGTGACCCACCCAGGTCACGTGACCCCCAGAAGTCGCGTGACCCCCTGAGGTCACGTAACCCCCTGAAGTCACGGACCCCCTTGAGGTCACGTGACCCCCTAAGGTCATGTGACCCCTTCAGGTCACGTGCCGGGTGCCGCCGGGGCCGAGATGCACTCCAATAGCACAAAAAAAATTGAAAATCCGTCGAATTCGTGCGGTTTTTCAGAAAGCCATAAAATGCTTCGCGTGCCTTCTATCGTTCTGCAATTCGTTGAATTAATGTTTTTCAATTATGCTGAGCAATTTTCTAGTTAAACCATGCCATTAAACACACAAACAAAAAATTAAAATAGTTAATTACGCGAAAATAATTAACAACTTAATTATCTTAAACTTTTATAATTTTCGTAAATAGACCCCTGGCCCAGGACCAACACAAAACGAGCCTTTTCTTTTTTTTTTTGGTGCGACGCGTAGTTTTCAAAATATCTAATTTGTCCACCTCGCGTGAAATACCTTATCTATATATATATATATATATATATATAGGTCAAAGATGCGTACTGTCGGAGTTACTAATACGAAGTTTATTACGACGTTTCGAGCGGGGACCGCTCTTCATCAGGTAACGAGTGCACAGCCCGTTATGTTTATATACCCCTAAGTAGGAATGAGAGGGTCTGAAGAGCAATAGGAGGTGGAAATGACATTGTCAAGTCAGATAGTAGTTCACATAGAAGGGAGGGGAACTCAAAGCTTGTGAGTGCTAAACAAAAACAAACACAAATCTTTAAAAAAAGGGGTGAGGAGATTAAACACTTGGAGGGAGATTATCCACGCTAGCACAACAAAAAAAATGCAAAAAAACAAATTGGGGTACAAAAAGCAAAAAAAGAAAAATGAAAAGCTTTGAAGCAAAAGGTGAAAAACACAAAAAAGGTGTGTCCGAAAGTTCCTGGGGCTTGTGTTGAAAGCAGATAGACGTCATATGTGACCTCCGACGCCACCGAATATCAAGACATTCCTTTGTGCTAGGAGATCGAAGTTTAAGGTGGATTAAAACTGTGGGGGATTTTTTTCTTTTTTTTTCTTCTTTTGAATAAGAAGTGATAGGAAGTAAGTCTACTTGAATAAGAAGTGATAGGAAGTAAGTCTGCTTGAGATTTACCGCTTGAGTCGCATTTATTCGTTTTGAAGGTTCTCTTCGTACCTAAAAGTATTAGGATGTGGTTTAAATATTGTGAAACCACATTGTTGAATCGTTAAATATTGTCGAATTTGAAGATCTCGTAGAGTCTTCAGCGTGCGCATCGCGCGAAGTTCGATGACGGAGAAGACCAGCTCTCCCAGGAGCCAGCTGCAAGTTAAGCAGCCTTCCCGGACTTTCATTAATGCCCGGGTTGAAGGCATTAAACTTCTAAATAAAATACGATTCTTTTTGCTCTCGTTCAATGTTTACGCTGAAGCGTGATTCCAAAATTACGACAGAAATCTGCTCGATTGAGTCATTAGGAAGAGACAGGTGCTTTGAGAGCACGTGTCTATATATATATATATATATATATCGGTGTTAGTCCCTCATGGCAATTTTGTTTTAGGGAGTATATGAAGGGGAAAATGCGATTGCTGCCCACTCCGTCCTTGCGACGTCGGCGGCCTTGGTGCCTTGCCGCGGACCTTGCCACGCGCCTTGCTACGCTTGATTCGTAAAGCGCGCACGCCGTTACGGCCGCCGCTGTGGCAGCACGGAGCTATCGGCCATCATGTGTTCACCTTCCTATATATGGCGACTTCGCGTTGTTTTGTCGACTAACAACTATCGGACAAACCACGACAAATGAGGAACTCACGGAGATGATGTTTTCTATCCAACGAAGCGAATAGAGTGTGCTGGCGCGGAGCTATGTCACCATACGTGGTCATTTCCTCCCATATGTTATCGCATCTCCTCTCGTGCGGGGAAAAAACTGTTCACTGTTGTGTGCCCACAACGCAACGCTACGAGGCTCACGCGCGAAGAAACTCAATTTACCCGGCTTCGTAACCAATACTCTACGATGGGTTTCGGATATTAATGTCAAAGTTAAGATTGCTCTCTCGACATGTAGATAGCGGAATTTAGTCTTCCTTGAAGTGGCGGTCATTGTCCTTCCTCTAAATAGAACGTTTGGCCGGCGCAGTACGATTCCTAGTTCTTTACGTCCTGTAAGATGCCTCAAACGTAGTAGTAGTACTCCACTGAACGCGGATACGATTTTGATTCCCACTGGAATCACCATGTGGTGGTGATGGAACGCATGATTGTTCCATAAATCATACAAGCTTTTGATACTTCACAATAATTATTTTTACACCTTACTTTCGTTCGTAGGCGTAATAAAGAATCTGTAGCAATTTAATGAATACGAGATTGTAAAGAAATTACATATTAAATGTGTAGTCCCAAAGTAGTGCGAGTGCGGACGCGTTGATGAAGAATCAAAAGTAAGAATCTCACTAGGCGGCCAAGTAGACGAGGTTAATTTTGCGTTCGGCCCATATGAGGGCACCTATCTTACTAAACGGCAAAAAAAAAAAAAAAATCAATAAAGTAAAGAGCACGGCCACATGTTCTGGTATGCTGTTTGGCACATTGCTTTTTTCGTTCTTTTTTTTTTCTTTTTTTTTGCAGGTTCAATAAATAGCAATTACGGAAGCCGGAAACTGACTCGTCGTTAGCTTTCATTCATCTAGATTTTCAAAGCAGGCCAGCGGTCTCTTTGCGCGAAGCGCAGAGCAAGGAAACCAAAAGAGACATATTGCATCTTTTTTTAATTTTCTGTATTATCTACCATGCTTGTAATTAGGGGGCGAGAATGGTCTAAGCAAACTTTACAAACAAGAGCATAAATGAACCCGCTGAAAAAAATCCATAAACAACAAAAACAAAACTATACTGGCTGCAAAAATTTACTTTCGGTAAGTAATTCTACAACAGAACGTGCAAATGGTCGTAATAACATTCTATGTCTACTCGTCCTTATTAAGGGGGAACTTCGTCGATTTTTCGGTAGACTTCAATTTTTCTGGAAATTTGCAGACCCCATCAATAACCCTTTCTCAAATGATAACCAATATATTTCATAAAAATAAAGTTTTTTCCGTGAAGTTATTGAATTTTTATGTTACGCCGGCCGCGAGGGTTCCAGGAAGCGACTCTTTACTGGCAACAATGAAAAATCCCTACTTTTCCCTACCCGCGAACGTCACGGATGTGGAGGCGGACGAGCGACTCCCGCAGCCGCGGAGTAACTTTCCGGGTGCCAGAATTCGAGATTATGTTTTCGCAGCTTCAAGCTTGAAAGTTCTTTTGCAATGGGTAGCAATCTGTGCTCCGCGATAGATTGTAGAAACAGTGCCGAGAAAAAGTTTATTTTTTACCCTTGTTCTCGTGGGAGAAAAAAAAAAAAGCATTCCCCGGCTGCAATGGAGGCCAGCTACGTCAAGGTGCTTTTGTGCGAGCGGTGTGCCGAGAGAACTATACTCGGCGACAACTTTTCTTGGCAATGCAGTGGAAGGTACAGGCCCGCGTCCCCTCTCCCATTTTGAGGGTACGCAGGCTCTGCTCATCTCCCCGGAAATGGGGGAGGAGGAGAGCCTGCGTACACTCAAAATGGGAGAGGGGACGCGGGCCTGTACCTTCCACTGCATTGCCAGGAAAAGTTGTCGCCGAGTATAGTGTCAATGAAACATACTTACCGATGCTCGGAACACTTTATAGCCGCGTGCTGCGAGTTGAGTATCCTTCGGAAGCTGGAACAGCTTCAAGAGCGGCAAGTGCGAACACAAGCCGGCTGTCAACACCGTGACCACTACGACATCCGTCCAAAGAAGAGCGCTAATAATATCGAGGAAAAAGTACACAATCTAGCACCATAGTCGACATTTTGCAGAGTCATATTTTTTATTCACAATTAACTCAGTGATTTTTCTTTATTTTTTCATAAACACTATTTCTGTTTCGGACATCGAATCTAGCTCGGGCTATTCTCGGAGTTCCACTCACGCGGCCGATATGTTGAAGACGAGAAGTGAAACGTCAGTTCAAGTCTGAATTCCGACATGACTTTCGACATATTGCTATTTCTGTCAGCTATTACAGAAGTTCATGAAGCAGGTGTTGAGCTCCATTAAAATACGATAGAGCCTTTGCCTGGTTGTCAAATAGTTGAGGTGCAATATTTTCTGCAGAAGAAGTGATAAAAACGTCTTCAATTCATTCTAGTGCCGAGAAATCTTATATAGTGTTGAAAAAGTTTTTATTAAACCATGAAAATATTAATCTCGTTGAGGGGAGGCATGTAAATTTACAGCTGATGAAAACTGTGCTAAAACAAAACTTAATTTTAAAAAACCCTTATATAGAATTACCTCCTTCCCATGTGCTCTCGTGGATGAGTGTTTAAACGCGTTGAATTCTACTCCAAACGTAAAAAACAAAAAAAACTAAAACAAAAAACGGGTACAGATATTTTTGTAATTTTTTAAACTTATTTTGGAATTAAAACTTTTATGATGTCTCTCGGTACCTTACACACTATTGCATCTTCAAGCAAATATTCGGTATTTGAAAATGATCTGTGTATTTGCGTATTTTATACGCATTCCATTGCATCTTGATGTTTGGCTTGGTGGTTGCAGACTTCTTTTAATTGTCATTTTAACACGACCTTCATGACCAGTGACGTGCCATCTGATCTACACGAATGCCGTTCATTATATTTTATACATTTCATATTTTACAAGAATCACAGTCTACATGTGTAGGGCCCCAGCCCAGTACGCACACGTTCGTCGCTTTGGAAGGCGAGCAATGTACGCGCCACACGCACGAACACTGAAAATGGCATCGACCAAAAGCGCTTTTCAGAAATGGTCCATAAATGTTTTGCTAAACTACTTAGGCACCAAGGAGCACATTCATACCACAAGAGTAGTTACACGTGCTGGCGTCTGCAACAGTAACTTTTCTAAAGAAAATCTAAAACAAATGGCACGTTCCTTCAGGTTATGCGAGCGTGTGGGGCATCTGTACCCACACTCCGAGCATTGTCCGTGGTGCTTTGGCAATTTGCCAAAAATTGTATTCCGTGATTCTTCCACCTTTCTTCGCCAGCCATCTACTAATAAAAAGAGTCCGGATTTACTAGAGATATCACGAACCGCGCCTTGAGCATACCGAGTTGCAAAAATGGTTTAATCAAAATTCTAATTTGCTCTTTTTTCTTTTATTTATTCATAGTTTAATACGTAGACCAAGGTCATACTTTGTACAAATATAGATAATTATCAACTTTAAATGGCACGAACGCCCAGGTTTTCTCGCTGCTAGACGCGAAAATAGCGGCCGCGAGCGTACCCGATTGCCGGCCGCGCGCCTGGCTGCCCATCCGTGACGTCAAGCTTGGGTGGCGGGGAAAACTGAGGAAAAACTAGGGAGAACGATGTTTCGGTTTCAGCAGCAAACAAAATATCACTTTTTTAATTAACTATGGTGAATCTGGGAGAACGAGATAGCATTTCGGAATCAGGAAGTCATCCGCATTCAGATTATGCGTTTGGATTAGGTACCTCGAAAAATCGGCGGAGTTCTCCTTTAACAGGCTGCCATAGCATCAGCGGCCCGTTGCACTCTATGAACCGCTTGCACTCAGGATGGCTTTGCGATGCCCTCGAAGCACTATTTCGTGATCATCGCGCTACTACGCTTAGGCTCACTGGCAAAGGCAAAGGGGCCTTAACCTCTTTTCCCACCAAGATGTCCCGACCGTCGGCGTCTGATAACGCTTAACGCACTCGCTAAAAGTAGATCAAGGATTCCTGTTTTGCGGGCATGGCAGATAGGCATGCACGCGGGTATTTTTAAGAGTGGACAAAACTGCTATAGCTAGTTTTCGCAAAAAGATATTTAAATTCCAAGGCAAGTACTTATTAAAACCTAGCTTCAGCTGCGTAGACTTAAAGATTGATCTGTGCAAGCTTATGCTTACAAAGTGTATCTAGATCACCGGTAAAGCTTGATTTTTTTAAGTTCGAAACGTATTCGAGATTCGCGGTGGGCAAGCTTTTAAGCTGATTTTATGTAGTATTTACGGCTACAAATTGCGTTTACTCATGTCTATTTAAAATAATCTAATTAAAACTATTTTAAATTTGCTCTAATTTAAACTTTATAGGCCAAAACCTTTGTTGCAAAATTATTTGAACTCAATTTTTAACCAAATATTATTTGTTAGGCACACTAACTCAAGAAATTGCTAAAAAAATCACGAGCTTCACATAGGCTGTATATAATCTCTCCCCACTCGTGCGGAGTCAAGAGTCTTGATGGTGATAATGACCTGATATAATGTCTTCGGAAGCAGTTTACCCAACTATCTCTAATATTACAGGACGCCAGCATATTTTTACGAACTAATATAGTCTGTTTTAAGTTTATTTATTGACCAACATGCAAATGTATGTTATTTATCCGAATAATTTCCAATACGCATTTCTTGCAGACAATAAAGCAATAGGAGGCTAAAGTTTTTGCCTTCTGTGACCCTCTTAAACGTTCCTCAAACGATTTCGTTGTATGATTTGGTAATGGAAGTTTCATAAACTTCAACAAATTACTGGTATGACTGACGTTGCGTTCATTTATTCTTAAAGTATTATCGCAGGGTGACATGAAAGTAATGAAAGAGGTCAGAAAATGCGTAGATGTTCTAAAATTAGTAGGGCTAAGGATATCTTACACGTAAAGGCGCCACTCGGGTCAATTAAAAAAGTTTGTGTTAATGGTTGATTGTATATTTGGAGGTTGAAAAAATGAATGGTTTTATGTGGTTTCTTTACAAAAAAAGTGAAATAGTCCTAGCGCAATATTGTCCCGAAACACGAGGGGATAAGCGAGGAATAACTGAGGAAACTGAAACGTTTAATGGGGCGAACTTGTGCCCAAAACAAAAAAGAAACAGAAGATCCCTTACAAAAAACTGTGATGCTTTTCTGTTGAAAGGCTGTTGAAAAAAGTCATCAGAGGATATAAAATGACAATAGCTTTTCATCTGACTTTCTCTAGCTTTTCTGTTGACATTCTTTTGAATATTGGCCCACTTTGTAATAAGAAAGTCAACGGACTTTCTATAGCCTTCAAGATGCTTTTTCTGTAGCTTTTCAATTGAAATGCTTCAGCTTTTCAACTGAAAAGCTACAGAAGATTAAAAAGAAAAAAATGCTTTACAACTTAGCTATTCATTCAACAAAGTTTCGAAAGCTTACTGTGACTTTCCACTCTCCTCCAAATTGGCTGCCGCAAAATGACGTAAAAAAAGCCTACTTCTTTTATATTTTTTAGTATGTTACTAAATCCTAAATGTTAGCAAATTCTGTGGTATTTGAAGATATTACTACCTTCAAATATATATATCCCACCACTGCACATTCGAAACGAGCACGAACACAAACAACATGAGGCACTAAACAACTTATTCACACTCCCATTGACTGCTCCAGAGCCTTATTTAGCCTACATATTGAAGGCAATCATTTGGCCGGTGACTACCTTAGCACTTATTAAGGTCCCAAGTCTTTGATCTTCTCTTCGGGAGTCTGTCAAAGGGAAAACAGTGTTTCGAAGTTCGTGGACTATATCTCTTACTAAAACGCATTGGTACAACAAAGAATAATTCTACACAGTCGCTAAAACAACCTCTACGAAAACGGCTCCTAGAAGAAATATTATCGCTTCTCTGCATAGCACGGCTCAGGGCGAAGCGAGTCAAAGCAGTTTCTCCACTTCCAAATAGTTATTTCAATTTTCTTTACTAGTTGACTATTTAATGTGGTCATTATAGTCACAACGTCAGAAAGGCAGGGCATGCCTTTTGAACGCCTAGCCTCCAGGACGCGCCCCATGCCTTCCGTCCTGCTTTGACTGCACGCGCGCACTCGAGATGCATGTACACCGAAGCGTTGTCAAGGGTAGTAGGCTCGCGCTGGAGGCGGGACAACTGAAGCTGCTTCCCGTTCTCGCGTTGTCAGAGACTACTGAGAAACTTAGCGACTTTTGGCATCTAGTCGGGGTGTACTATGTTCAATAAAAAGTCAACAGAAAGTCTGTAGCTTTTCTATTGACATTGGCTGCCGAGACTCAACTGAAAAGTTCCAACACAGAGTAAAAAGAACGTTTGCAGTCATTCTAATGCCATTGTCAACAGAAAGTCTGCAGAAAAAAATCAACATAAAGTTAATAGAAAGTCAACAGCTTTTCTTTTGACTGAGGCTGAAGAAAATCATCAGAAAAGTTTCAACACAAAGACAACAAACTTTCCGTTGACCATGTCAACAGAAAGTCAAAGTCAAGATAAAGTATTCAGAGTCAACACGTTTTCAATAAAAAGTCAAAAATAATTTTTATAGGAGATTACAACAGAGCGTCGCGGGCGTCGAGGTCGGCGTAACAGCAGGATCGAATGCTGGGGCGAGACTGGCGGCGGGTCGCCACGCGGAGTCCCTTATCTACACGCGCTGGCTTCCGGAACAATTTGGCGACTAGAACATTCGTACATACCTCGAACAAGCAACAGAGTTCTCGAATGTACCAGAACACTAAAGTGCAAGAATAAATAAAAGACGCGTCGCTCCCAGGAATCGAGCCTTTGCTCTTCGCGTGGGAAGCAAGCATGATACTCGTTAAGTCACGGCCGCGCTGCCTGCATAACCATCTCCGCGCGCGGTAATATTCATACAGAGCTCACCACAAACCGACACCAAAACCTGAGGTGGGCAGACCTGCTCCTGTGTCGTCACCTCTATGCTTCAGTCACGTAGTACAAATTGTGACGTCACGTACCAGGCGGCCGGGCGCCACTCGGCGCAAGAGTGAAGTGTTGTCTGCTACTATAGACTGTCCGCTACACCCGACAACGCCTACACTACCGCAGCCGGAGGTTGTGTTTTAGCACAAAAAAAAAATGGAAAGCTATGGCGAATTTCAAAAGCTATGGCGAATTTTTATTCTCTTTCTTTAGGTGACGTTGCAACGAGCAGACTGTTGCTTTTTTTCCTTTCACTGTAGCTTTCCCTCATTGAACATGTCGAGAAATGTGCAAACAGCACACAGCGCTTGTCCTGTTTGCACTTCCTTTAGTCCCCGTTTACTGTGCGCTGTTTGCCTTTTCGTGCATATTTACTTGAAAACTGATGAAGATAATGTGCTTTCTTCCTGAAGTATGTGTTTTGAAAAGAAACGCTTGATGTTTATGGGCCATTTTTTCTAAATCAATTGGTTTTGTTTATTAAAATCAGGCGAAATTTTTCCGTAACTTTTCTTTTGCCACTAACTTCGTATATGGTTGTTTTGACGACTTAATTTTCGGAAATTTCATGAATTGCCTTCAATTCGCGAGAAATGGGTCCCGCGAAAAATTCCGTACAAATGTAAACACATTGGGATCTATATTAAAACCCCACCGCGTCGCGAAAATTAGAACCCGCAAATTATTACAAAATATCAGCTTTTAACTATGCGAAATATTGAGCCCGCGAAAAGAAGTTTGCAGTATATTACATATTTAGTCATACATGTTCAGTACATACAATACATAATCAGTCATGCCGCGCTATTTGATCAGAATGACGAATTACAAGCCAATGCAAGAAAAACATTGGGCGTCGTGAACAAACTCTGTGCTGTGTTAGAAAAGTCGGCATGCATGCCCCCAGAAAAACAGCAGGCTGCGTTCTCAGGCACTTGGCAAAAATCTTAAGGAACGTGCAAGTCAGTCAGCACTGACCACCGTGCCATGACGACAGTAAATAGAACGAGGACACCTCTGAATCCCAAAACTGCTCCAAGACACGACAGAAGAGGCCGATTCAGTGACATCGGCGAAGCTACGAAAGACGACGCTAACAACGGTTACACTGCAGTTAGAGGAAAACAAAATACCATGAGATCCGGTGAACGTAAGTCGTCCACGATTTCAAGTGCTCCTCGATCACGAAGAGCTTTGTTTGTGACTCGTTTTTCCCCGGACACGTCAACGTAAAACCTATGTGAATAGCTGGCTTCAGTTATTAAAGCTACCAGTTTTGAATGCACCAGACTAAAAGTAAGTTTAACACTTTCTCATACTTCCATATTAAGGTTAACGACGGCTGGACGTCATCAGCGATGCGCAACTGTGTCCTCAGGGCTGTCCATTTTGGTAATTTTTCGGTCCGCTGAAGGGCAGTACTCGTTTTGGTCAAACGAAAAACAAAAGCATCAGTAACGATGAATAACGTAAGAAAACTATCGTTATATTAACAAAATGTGCTTAGCATACGCGGGAAGACTGCGAAGTGTATGGAAAATTGTATTGCTTTTGATTATGACATATATACTGCGTTACTGAAACGTGGCTGCGGGATGATATTTCAAGTTCCGGGTATTTTCCGATCCAGTACTTCGTCTATCGAGGGGATAGAGATTAGAAGGCGTGCAACCAAATACATGGACGTGGCGTGCTCATAGCGATCCGTAGCGATTTGGTGTCACTTGGCAGTCATGACATGGAGACTTACAAAGAATAATGCCGTGCGCGTCGGCGAGTTAGCGTGTGTGTGGCCGAGTGGTTACCGCGCTCGACTTTCGTGTTGAAGCCCAGGGCTCGACTCGTGGGAGTAACCCGTCTGCCGGAGGACACCTTATTACGCCCGTCGGAACGTGCACTACAGAAGTGCTCAGCAGCTGCAGCAGCAAAGTGGTCTACCGGTATCTGGCGCAAGTTTCTACGTTTTTGCAGTTTGCGCCAACGCAGCAAGAACACGTTGCGAGATTTCGTCAAGCGGACGTCAGTATCTTCGTCAAACGAAGCAGTTCGGTAATTGGTCCACAAGCCGGACTGCCCGCCACGTCACAAGTCCGTCACCGTTAAAAGAAGAACGCCTAGGAGGCCTCTGTCAGAAGCGCTCAGCAGCTGCAGCAGCAAAGTGGTCTACCGGTATCTGACCCAAGTTTCTACGTTTTTGCAGGTCAGTACGTGTATCTTTTTACTAATGAAAATTGCTGCTGCTGCTGCTGCTGCTGCTGCTAAGGTTGTTCTAGTTCTAGTTGTTTTCTAGTGTCTGCTTGCGTGTATGAACGAGAGAACGGCTATGGCCACCAAAGGTTTATGTCCTTGTAATAAATCGCTCCCTGATGGCGGCAGATTCTTGAGGTGTTCAAGATGTATCACTGCTTTTCATATTGGTTCTTGCTCCGGTGTGACTGAGGGAGAATATGGCAAAAAATGTAAGGCGGCCAAAAAGGCGTGGGAATGTAATAGGTGCAGCGAGCTTAAGCCTGAGGCAAGGATAATGTCAGATGACTGCAAGGATAAGGTCAGATGACTGCAAAGATGTGCCTCAATCTGACGTATCGAAGGAGCTACTCAGGATTGATGGGATACAAACTGGAATCGTGGAGATAACAGAAAAGTTGGATACGTTGATGACAGTTAAAACTACCGTAAGCAATATCGAGATCTCGATCCAGCAAATGTCAGACAGATATGACGACGTGCTGAAAGAGTTGAGCAGACAGGCCAAAGAAATAAAGGCCATAAAGAAACGACTCGACCTAGTCGAGGCAGTGTTGGACAAAATACTCGCTAAAAGTAGAAGAGTAGTAAGTTGGGCGAGTTGGTAAACGTTGAACATGGTTAAAATCGCGCACAAAGAGACGAGGACAAACGAGGAAGGAACACAGAACACAGACAGGCGCGCACTCACAACTCTAGTATATTAAGTGAAGAAGAGAAAGATGAAGCACTATTCTTTACAGGGGACAACGTCACCAGGGGGAAACAGATCATCCGCAGTCAAATGATCGCAAGAAGGCAACTTCTTTTTCACTCAAAGCAACCGACGGCTGGCTAACGCAGCGATCGCTCAGGCTCAGTTTAAGTTAATTTAAGTTAAGTTACTAAATACCTGCGTCATAAAGTATTTAAAATACTACTCAAGTTACTTTCACTGTAAAGTATCTTGAGTAAAGTACAAATACTTAGAAATGTATTTCAGATACTTTTGAAGATACTTCCGCATTGCTTAATTTGTATCGACGTCATTGACAACGACAAATATGCAGCTACGCAAATCTGGGTTACCAGAATTGTTTACTGGCACGCAACAATACAAAACAGAAAAAAAAAGTATCGTAGGGCTATTTTATGCAGTCCGACTATAAAGAGCAAAATATTGTCGCGAATGATAAATAATGAGGCGGCGAATAACTGAAGAAACTAAACGTTTAATGGGTCGAACTTGCTCCCAAAACAAAAGAGAGAAAGGCTAGCGTCGCAGGCGTCGATGTCGGCGAAACAGCAGGATCCACCGCTTGGGCGAGACTGACTCCGGACCGCCACTCGGAGCACCTTTTGTATATGCGTGTGTTTCTGGAACATTCGGCGTAGAAAGTTCGACGAGTAGAACATTCGTAACTCGATCGGACGACTAAATTCTCGAACTTACCAGAATGTCAAGTTGAAGAAATAAATAAAAGAGAAGTCCGCTTTCTGGTATCGAACCCGGAGCCTCCGAGCGAGAGCCAATAACGGTAGCCATTCGCCACGCGCTCTTTTTTCTTTTTTTCTTTATTGACGGCCACGCGCTCGCTGGGCAACGCACATGGCCATATCACCGATAGATGTTACAAAACATTTCTGGGACAGCAAGAAAGAGGTCGCTTTAGTTATTGGGGAGGAGATCAGACCGTGGATAACAAATACAATGGCTCAGCGCTCGATTGACTTAACCGAACGCGGCGTCAGCGTTCGGCTGGATTTCATATTCTCCGGTGAGGCGAAGGAGGGGCTCTTTTGTTACCACTCCGGCCTGCATAAACAATGCAGCATGCACCCTGTCCCGCTCAGCACAAAAGCCCAAGTGGGTAAAGTTCACATCCTCTGACAACTGCTTTCGGGGGAGATCCGGCACTTAACGTTACTTTACTAATTGTTGGTATTTTTTTCATTACACTATGCCCCGCGCTCTATTAAAGAAGATGACGCGAACATGCCCACAAGGCCTGTGGGCATGCGCAGAGGCCTTGCGTTGGGTAAACACCGAGGTGTGGGGGTGACAAACGGGTCAGAGTGCTTCGCTAATAGTGACATTGCTGAATATCACATCCTGCGGCGCACCTTATACCCATTGTTTAACTACAATTCATATTTCCAATACTATAAATTCACTATAAACGAACTTGGGACACGGATATGAGTGAATGGATAACAAAGAGAACCCACATAATAGCCACGGCAGTGGTCCTACCTTCTTCAAGTAGGTTGCGTTCAGAAAAGCACTCCGTTGGGGACACTTTGTTAGCATTTTCAGATGTCACCCAGCTCCTAGTTCGTTTCCTGTACTGCTCTCTGCTTATCAATGTTCGCTTAAAGGCCCGTTCACGCTATTGCGACCGAGTAAGACCGAGAGAGACCAGACCGGTTTTTAAGCCTCTTGCGATCTTTTAGGACCAGTTCCGCTGCAGCTCATCCGGTCCTAAGAAGTCGCAAAAGGCTTAAAAACCGGTCTGGTCTCTCTCGGTCGTACTCGGTTGAAAGAGTGTAAACGACGCTTAAGGCTCGTTCACACTCTTGCAACCGAGTACGACCGAGAGAGACAAGACCGGTTTTTAATCCTTTTGCGACTTCTTAGGACCGGGCGTGCTGCTGCGGAGCTGGTCCTAAGACGTCGTAAGAGGATTAAAAACCGGTCTTGTCTCTCTCGGTCGTACTCGGTTGCAAAAGTGTGAACGAGCCTTTACAGACAGGGTTCACGAAAACAATAAATGCCGGACTGAAAAAAAAAAAAAAGCCTTGAAGTTTTGCTTTAGCGGGGTCAAATATACAAAAAGTGAAACAAAAATGTCTACTTTTTTGTGTGTGTCCACTTCTCATTTTCTTCTATTTGTTATTTCTTGACACTTAGGTCTGCATTGTTCTCGTAGGTCGTTTCCCGGTCTGCTTGCGCCTCAGGGTGGCATCTTTACTTCAGTAAAACCACACCTTTGGATTGAGGATTTATTTTTTTTTTTTTTTTGGGAGGGGGGGGTGGACTTTGTAGAAAAAAAAGCCTTATGAAAAAGGGAGGACCTTCATTGTACGAACTTAGGGCTAAGATATGTGTCACAGTCAGCAAAAAAGCGATATTTTCATGAGCTCAGTTAAAGTCACCGTAGCTAATCGGAGCTATCCACAGGATTCGGTTGCTCGAAAGAATGTTCACGTTTGCCCGTGCCACGCCCACCCCACTTCATACCGAAAAACTTGGAAGATGGCGGAATGTCAAAGATGTACTTAAGATAACGAGTACAAGATGCTCGGAATTGTAATAAAATAGAGTATGAAATACTCTCTATCAAAGGTATTTGCAAGATACCAAGATACTCCATAAAGTATTTAAGATACAGTATCTTGAGTATAGTATTTGAGACAGGCACAAGTCTGAGTCGAGGCCATGAACAGTGAGAATGAAGTAAAAAAGATAAAAGCAGAGGCAAATAATCTTGAGCACTACAGTCTGAGACAAAACTTGGAGGTTCATGGGCTGCCGCAAAATGAGAACGAGCACTTACTACCTAAACTAAATGACCTTGCGAGAAAGTTGGAACTGGATGAGCTACCTGATAATGACTTAGAAAGTGTTAAACGGATGCCAGCTAGACCGGGCAAAATCCAAGCTGTGATGGTGTGTTTTGCTTCTCGAGTGAAAAAGGACCAAAGGATGGAGAAAAAAACTAAAGCTTAAAGAGGCAGGATCAGAGGTACGTTTTTTCGACAACTTGACTGCGCAAAACAAGAGGCTTCTTTGTTTGGTCAGAACTCGAGCGAAGAAAAACGATTATCAGTTCGCTTGGCAGAAAGGCGGAAAAATGTTTGTTAAAAAAAGACAGGGTGACCGAGTTATCAAAATTGATACTGAAGATGAACTGGACAAAATATGCCGAGGGATTTCACATAAAGTATTGGTTTATCTTTTTTTTTCTTCTTCGCTTTATGGCAAGCTCGGCGAAAACGAAACGATACTACGATAACACGTTGTTTGTTGACCTTTTGCAGGGTTGTCAGGCCCTAATTAAGGGCAACCTCTCCTTATTTCACTTAAATGCAAAAAGCATGAGAAACAAAGCGATGAAATTGATGTGTACTTGGGCTCCCTGGATTTTAGGTTTGATGTGCTGGCTTTTACCGAAACCTGGTATACTTCTAGAAGTGACGTGGTTAATTTTGATGGCTACAAATATGAAGGAAGGTATCGAGACAACAAACGTGGGGGAGGAATAGCGCTTTATTTCCGGGACAATATTGCCTTTAACGTTATGCCTGAGCTATCGGTATTAAGCACTCATTGAGAATCTCTCGTTGTAAAATTCTGTGGCACTGTCATAGTCCTTGTTTACCGTCCGCCTTCTGGTTCAATTAATGACTTTTTGCTTTATATAGATGACCTCATTGATATAATTTCGTTTCTAAACTTGCCTATGGTTGTCATTGGAGATATGAATATTGATCTATTATGTTCTAGCCCAGCGTGTTGACAGTTTCTTGATGTCATTGAATCCTACAACTGTAAAAATGTGATTGATGTACCAACAAGAATTACACAAGAAACTGAAACGTTGATTGATCTGTTATTAGTTCACAAGTGAATGATGTAATCTCTGGTGTTTTGTCGTGCGACCGGAGTGACCACCTGCCTATATTTTGTATATTGCCATGCTCAACATCTAGAAAATGTCCAAAAACTGAAATGTTGTATAGATCTATCAACCACGAGAAAATTAATTTGTTTTGCCTACTTATGTCTGACATAAACTGGGATGATGTATATCGTAAACAAAAGCCGAGTCAAGTGTACGATATCTTCTTACAAAAGCTGCTCGACTGTTACCACTTATCATTTCCGTTGCTGAAATTACGAACGCACAAGAAGGCAAGGAAGCCCTGGATAACGCAAGCGCTCTATAAACGGATTGGTGACCGTAACAAGTTATACGACAGATTCATTAAGAGCAGAGACAAATGTGTTCTGGCATAGTATAAAAGGGTGAGAAATAAAGTTAATTGTGAGATTAAGAAAGCACGACTGGAATATTACAAGCATAAGTTTTTGAGCATTCAAGGCAATCCGAAGAAGATTTGGGATACAGTATCAAGCTTTAGCTCGAAAGATGTACATAGATTTCCGGACCAATTACCCATTGATGGTGTCCTGTTCTCTGGTGAATCATTAGCAAATAACTTTAATTCCCACTCTGTAGCCTCTGGTGCATCACCATTCTCGATGGACCACTATGGAGCGGAATCTTACGTAAGCAAAAATGTACCTGCCTCAATTTTTCTGTCTCTTACAAGTGAGGAGGAAATATTAACTATGATCAATGCTTTGGCTAACAGTACTGCAGCTGGCGTGGATGAAATAAGAGCTGAACCGATTAAAGCGGTGTCTAATTTAATTTCCGCGCCTCTCGCTCACATTTTTAACGCCGTATTAAGCAAAGCCGTTTTCCCAGAGAGAATGAAAATTGCTAATGTGTGCGTGTTGCATAAAGGGTGGAGCACCAAATAATATAAATAATTATCGACCACTATTGGTTTTACCATTGTTTTCGAAAATATTAGAGAGACTTGTAAACGCAAGACTCACCAACTTCCTTACAGCCAATACTCTGATCGTAAACCAGCAATATGGGTTTCAAAAGGACAAATCAACCGAAATGGCGTTATCGAAAATAAAATCTTTACACTCGGAATTTTTTTAGATTTTAGAAAAGCTTTTGACTCGATTAAGCATGATATTCTTTTAAAAAAATTGCCAAAATACGGTATAAGAGGTACAGCGTTGGAGCTAATTCGAAGTTATCGAACAGAACGGTCACAATATACGGTAATAAACGGAGTGCAGTTCAGGCTTGAAACTATTAAGTATGGTGTACCTCAGAGATCTATCTTAGGTCCCCTGTTATTTCTTCTCTACATAAATAACATTGTTAATCTGCCACAAACACCCGACATTATCATGTACGCAGACGATACTTTTTTTTTTCATTTGAACTTGATGGAACTACAAGTTTTGTCGAATGAGTGGCTAAACAATTTATCACAATGGTTGCGGTCTAATAAACTTCAGCTTAACACTGGTAAAAAAAAATATATTCTTTTTAAACCAAAAAAAAAACCGGTTAGTTATAACATGAGTATCACATTTGAAGGAACTATTATCGAAAACGTAAGCTCACATAAATTTCTTGGTGTCTGGTTTGATGAAAGTTTGACTTGGTCGCACCATGTTGAACACCGCTGCTCGAAACTTTGCCAATCTATTGGCATATTACGCAGGCTCAGATTGCTTCTTCCATGTTGGTTAAAACGTCAATTATATTACGCATTGTTATACTCTCACCTAAACTATTGTCTACTTATCTGGGGTACAACAGGAACTACGAATTTTAACAGGTTACTTGTCCTACAAAAGAAAGCGATTCGATGCATAGGCAATTTAGATTTTTGCGCTCACACAGCTCTTTCTTTCTCCAAACACAAGATTTTTACAATTCAGCAACAATGTAACTTCAAATTAGCCTTATTAATTTATAAAGCGAAAAAAATGGCGGGTCCTCGTCTCTAGATATATATCCAAGGAAAATTACGACATATAATTTACGGCATGAGTTATTCCTTCAGGAGAGAATTCGCACAAATTACGGGTCACAGAAATTGAGCTTTTTGATTCCGTAATATTTAAACAAATTTTCAGAAGTATCAGATTTTACAAATTGATGTTCTTCTTTGCGGAGCTTTAGAAAGGAAATAAAAGAGTACATTTTTACGCTCTCGGCTTAAATATTGGGCCGCTGCTTCTTGCTCTCCAGATTCAGATGATTACTATTTTATGCATTCATTTATGAATTGATTTAAGTCAAATCATCCCAGTTCGTTTCTGGTTTGTGTTTAGTTTGTTTTTAATTTGTGTTTTGTTTGTGTTTAATTTATGTCAAAACAGTTTCTGTGAAAATATTTTCACCTTGAATTTTATATGTATGACTTCCACACTACTGCTGCAACTGATGTAGCGCCGAAAAGGGGAATGGAGCCTCGTCAGGTAGCTTCGGCAACCTTTTGCTCTTCGCTCCCCGACATTTCATATGTCAAATAAACTTCAATTCAATTCAAGAGCTCAACATGGCAGTAGTAGGAGACTCCTTCGAGCGAGTCATCGCCTACGCAAGTCGGACACTGCCCAAAACGAACAGACATTACTCCACGACTGAAAACGAATGTCTTATGGTCGTCTGGGCAATCACGAAGTTCCGCCCGTACTTTTTGTACGGGAGCCCGTTCCGCGTAGTCACAAACCATCACTCCCTCGATGCCGTCTAGCACTTGAACCAGGACGGCTCCAAGTCCTGTATTACTAGCGTCCCTGTGAATCTCGGTTTCCGCATCCTGATCAAAGTGCCCAAGAACAGGTGGAGCCTGAAGTCTTTGCTTCAGCTCGTCGAATGCCTGCTGCTGCTTTTCGGCCTATTTGAACTTCACGAATATACCAGAACATTAAACTGAAATAATAAATAAAAGACGGGTAACTTCCAATAATCGAACCCTGGGCTTCCGCACGAAAGTCAAACGTGGTAACCACTTGGCCACGCACGCGCTCGCTTGCCGACACGCGTGGCAATATGTGTGGGTTGAAACCAATGTGCACGGACACCATAGCATTTTTCTGGCACAATATGTCTATGCTATTTTCAATTCTTGTATTAACCAAACATTCAGCATGATAAACTTCTCAAAGGACAGAGTTTCTATGACCGGTGGTTTTAACCTGCCTGATGTGAATTGGAACACTGATATCGTACACTCTGGCAATTCGGAATGCGCAGGAAAGCGACTGATTTATCTCAACTTTTAACTTACTTCGAAATATTAAAGAAAATGCCCTTATCAACTGCAAAGACAAGTTATTTTATTTGTTCCTTACAGATAATAATCAGCGTAGCGTCTACGAAGCTCGCCCTCCTCTTTTTCCGCTGGAGACTTGGCATATTCCATTGAAGCTAGATTTGAATATAGTCAATAAATATAGTACAGGTTGTCCACGAGTGACTATTTTGCTTACTCAAAAGGGAATTAGAAGGGGCTTCACAAGTTTCTTGCGATATACACTCGTCAACCATTGCAACATGCCAAGAGTACCTAGAACAATTAGTACAAACAGTTACCGATACTGTGAGAGCAGCTACTACCATGTTTATTCCAGTTTACTAAAGTGGTGTCAGTGACCACTATTTGCCCTGGTTTTCGCGTGAATTGAAACATACTATGTGGAAAAAGTTACGCTATTAGAGACTTTAAAAACAAGCGAATAATTCATTATGGCACAAAAATTTTAATCCGAGAGATCTTTAACGAAGCGCCTATTTCTCCGCGATCGCAAATTTATCCTTAAAATATCTAATCAAGCTAAAAAAAAGACCCGAATTTTTTTTTTTTTTTAATATTTAGGAATTTTTTTTTTAGACAAAACAAGAACGACGCAAAGATCTAGTGGTTCTGACCATATCAACAATTAGAGAGACGTTTGTCAAGCGTTCGCAGATTTTTTCGGTTCTGTAATGCCTTCTTTTGGATACCAGTAATGTTCTCTTTTTCAGACTACGTTGTGTGCAATCATTTTTTTTTTATTTACAGTGACATCGTATTGTTTTTCTAACAAACATTCTGCATCATTGCGATATGTTATCTGCCAATTGGACCACCCTCCCATAGGCCCACAAGCTGCTTAGGGGTACCAGAAAGATCAAATAAATAAATACAGCATGCAACACTCTTTTTACGTCAATACAAGAAAAAGTACTGAAGAAATAATTACTTTCATTTACGATTAAAAAATATTAGGTTAAAAATGTGAATTGCGATGGATACCCAGGTGGTACGATCCCAGCGAAATTGAGGCTCTTACTAGACGGGCAAACAAGGTAGAGTCTCATCGGCATACGTGTTGTGTTTCCCCGGTATACGATGGGGTAACGCATGTCCTTTCGCAAGGATTCCGCGCACACGTTGTGAAATATTTCCATCTATGAGCCTGTCATTAGAACGGAAAACAGGTTCCAATGTACATGACTGCAAAATTTATCTTTATGGATGCGAACCTTTTTCTTCAAACACACTCTTGGTTGTGTGTGAAGTTTGACTGGAGTGCTCAAGCAAAAAATAGCACAATAACAGACTACGTCATAATAAAATCAAAACAGTAGAGTACAGGGAAAAAGTTAATGCGTGATGTTAGTCACGTATGTAAGGTAACTGTCCCCCCGCATTAATGTTTGGCGTCGCTTTATTGATGTTAATGAACCAAAATGTAAAAAAAACATCATAAATCAAGCATACCTTAATCCTACAAATCAAGTCGGAAAAACAATATAAGCATGCCCCTTGATGTGGGCTGCGTTAGGTGTTTAATAACCATATTTTCTGAGCTCGAGTGACGCTCTGCACATATTGATGTATCCTGACTTTCTCCGTGGAATGTAGATACATATACATTTATTCTGGTGGTGAAGAAACGTTCTCGTGGGTGTTGGTACGATTATTTAATTGCGTTGGCAGTATATTTTTTTGATCAATCGGCATCCGCTTGCTTCAAATATCATGACACGCAACAAGCATCGCATCCTGCACCTGCGTTTTATTTTATTTTTTGAAATCACGCCACCAGATGTAGTCATGTGGTCACGGGTTGATGTGTCGTGATCGACTACGCACTGTGATTACTTGTACGCAGCAGCTGTGTATAAATAATGTCTCATACATTGGCTTTTGAGTGTGGCCGAGCTCGTTGCAGCCTATTGTCCCGACTGGCGTCGAGAGTACACAATTGCGTCATTTATGGAACATTTTCGGTCTGCGTATAATTCATATACTTTTTACAGCGTTGTTTGTTCATAGGCCTGAAACAGTTCTCACAATGTCATATGCGACGACGTCTCGTAAATAGTGAGTACATCTTATCTGAAAACTAGTAAAGAAAACCTCCAATCTATTTATCAGAGAGCCAGGAATGTTGGCGGGCTGACTCAAAAGGCGTCAGTGTGCCATTCTGTTGTCTCGTGGCAAGCGGTGACACGCGTTTGCAACACACTCAGTCAAGACCTCACTGGCGCTGAATAAGTGAAAAAAAAAGAAGAGAAGTGGATAGATAGAGTGATCAGACTGAAAACCCAAAAGGGACGGGTTCCATTCCCGTGGCGGAATGCGCAATATTTTTTTTCTGTTAACTATCTAGATATATCTTATTTATGATAAAAAAAAAATGAAAGCCGTTTACAACTCCCTCTAACACCGAATTGGAGCGCAGCTCTTGAGGAGGAGGAAGGAACGGTCCTGAGGGTTACCTGTTCTCGGGGCGGGGGGGGGGGGGGGGGTCATGTGACTTTGGGGGGGTCACGTGACCCCCCAAAGTCACATTCTCCGCTAGATATAGCGGAGAATTTTTTCCGCTAGATTTAGTGGGGAATTTCCGCTAGATTTAGCGGGTTAATTTTTCCGCTAGATTTAGCGGGGCATTTTTCCCGCTAGATTTAGCGGAGAAACTTTTCCGCTAAATTTAGCGGAGAAATTTTTCCGCTAGCTTTAGCGGGAAAAATTTTCCGCTAGATTCAGCGGGGAAGTTTTTCCGCTAAATCTAGCGGGGAAAATTTTTCCGCTAGATTTAGCGGGAAAATTTTTCCGCTAGATTTAGCGGGGAAAATTTTCCGCTAGATTTAGTGGCGAAAATTTTCCGCTAGATTTAGCGAGGAATATTCCGCTAGATTTAGCGGGGAATATTTTCCGCTAGATTTAGCGGGGAAATTTTTCCACTAGTATTTTCCGCTAGATTTAGCGGACAAATTTTTCCGCTAGATTTAGCGGGGAAATTTTTCCGCTACATTTAGCGGGGAATTTTTCCTGCTAGATTTAGCGGGGAAATTTTTCCGCTAGATTTAGCGGAGAATTTTTTCCGCTAAATCTAGCGGGGAAAATTTTTACGCTACAGCGGGGAATTTTTTCCGCTAAATCTAGCGGAGGAATTTTTCCGCTAGATATAGCGCGGAATTTTTCCGCTAGATTTAGCGGGGAAATTTTTCCGCTAGATTTAGCGGGTTAATTTTTCCGCTAGATTTAGCGGGGTATTAGGGAGTTTTAGTACATCGTTTTCGTGCAGCCGCTCTGCAGAGCGGAGCGCAGAATCGCCACTGCGCATGCGCGCCGATGGCCTTGGCTGTAGAGTTCCGGGTAGCGGAGGGGCTTAGCGGAGCGGGAAACACGGTTTACTAAAACTCACTATTTTTTCCGCTAGATTTAGCGGAGAAATTTTTCTGCTATTTAGCGGAGAAATTTTACCACGATTTAGCGGGAAAACTTTTCCGCTAGATTTAGTGGGGAAATTTTTTCGCTAGATTTGGCTGGGAAATTTTTTCGCTAGATTTAGCGGGGAATATTTTCCGCTAGATTTAGCGGGGAAATTTTCCGCTAGATTTAGCGGGGAAATTTTTCCGCTAGATTTAGCGGGGAATATTTTCCGCTAGATTTAGCGGGGAAATTTTTCCGCTAGATTTAGCGGGGAATTTTTCCCGCTAGATTTAGCGGGGAAATTTTTCCGCTGGATTTAGCGGGGAATTTTTTTTCCGCTAAATTTAGCGGGGAAATTTTTCCGCTGGATTTAGCGGGGAATTTTTTCCGCTAAATCTAGCGGGAAAAATTTTTACACTAGATTTAGCGTAGAAATATTTCCGCTAAATCTAGCGGGGAAATTCTTCCGCTAGATTTAGCGGGGAAATTTACCCATAATGCACCGCGCGGTTACGCCGACGGCGACGCCGACGCCGCTCAAGCCGGAAACGGGCCCCTAATGGCGCGTTCACACTGGAAGCGGATCCGCGTTAGCGAAGCGGATCCGCGCGTTCTCAACCGCAAAGCGGCTAGGATCGAGCGGTTGGAGCGCGTTTTTGCCAACCGCTTCGGGACCGATTTCTCCCAACCGCTTTCACGAACCGCAAAGCGGCAACCAATCATAACGCGACGCTGACGTGACGTCAGTGACTTTCGAAACAAGATGGCACCTGTCGGTGGTGAGGCGTCCAAGGCGGTGTAGTCCTAGCGCTGTAGTCTTAGCTTTCGAGAAATCAACGGAGAAACTTGATGTTCACGTCCGTCACTCGAATCCGCCGCGAAAAGAATGGACTCCTAATTTTAACGGGTTTCGCACCGGTGATTTGGTTCGGGTAAGAGTTTGTTTATTATTCAGGGTGCCACAGCCCAAGCTCGCTGCCTTGTTAATCTCTGCCTGTAGAACGTCGGAACCCGCCCCTGATCGACCGAAATGTCAGCCTTTCTACCCACTAAGGTAGTTGCGTGAACTATTGAAAGCTTTCTACACCGTGCATGACCACCACGAAGGCCGATAGAGACGTCGTGAGCTTGATTGCGTAGCCAACGCACTATCGCGGGGGGGGGGGGGGGGGGGGGGGGGGGGGGGCAGGGTACCTGCGCTAGCTCGACCTGTAAAGTTTACTACTAATAAAATAAATAAAGGGAACCTACTCAAGGAATAAAGTGTACGTACCAGACAATACAGAGGTAATCCATAGGGCGTTTATTTGAGCTTAATGTCAAACAAACAGTAGACTCGATCGACGAGCGAGTGACGAGAGGAGAGTCCGCCACCAACGAAGCCACGACCGGCTAGCACCGAACACATTCCCCCGCACCACGGTCCACCCCACCGCTCACAGCTTCGAAAATGATAAGAGCGAACAACGAGGGGGAAAAAACTGGCCCTCTATCCCGAAATAAAGGTCAGCTATTCATGCGGGAAGGGCCCACTTCGACGAAAAGGTCGGGGCATCCTGTTCTGAGTCAGCAAGGCGCGCCTAGCTGGGCTTTGCTTGTGGGCGAAGTCGAGGCAATCACAGGCGAGTTTGGCAGGACCATGCTTCTTTTTTCGCTGCCTGAACTCGTGAGTCGTGATGCGTGCGAACATCCCGGAGAAAAATATTCCGAGTGCCAAAATAGCAAAAGTTTGGCTTTGGATCTTGAATTAAAGTGGATTTTGGATTCTAAAACAGGGTTGCTAAACGCAAGTCTCAAAAGATCACGCGTGATCGCCGAGAAACCGCCAACCGCCTCTCGGTGTGTCTGAACGGGGTCGCTCGCGAACGCATCCGCGACCGCTTCGCGAACGCGGATCCGCTTCCAGTGTGAATGCGCCATAAGAGCTGCGCTCTAAAAATTTTAATCGATGATCCCATGGTAACTGTATGATCGTATTTCGTGACCTCGTTTCGTAACGTTAACTTCATCTCATGGAAGCAATCCACGTTCCGAGTTTAAACAACACCACCCTTAAACCTTTGCAGCCCTTGACACCCGGGAGAAAATATGGCGGGTGACTGGGCTGTGGACGGATTCGCGGCGTGCCATGTTTCGTGGAAGAGGAACTACTGCGCATGCTCAGAACGCGTTCTACAGCCCACTAGACGAAAATGGCAGCGCTCAGGAGGCGATTTTTGGAAAGATCTATACTCCGTTTCACATCAAGTCCGATCCTTTTCAATGCTACCATCCGATGGAGACAATCAAGCAGTGCCAAAAGTGCTTCGTCACGGCGCTCGTCGTCTTTGTGTGTTAGCAATGACCGGATGAACCAATGACGCACATTCCATGTGGTGTGATCCTGCGCTCTTTTTTCTTTGCGTGATTTGTTTAGGCAGTGATGGCAAAGGGCCGTGACGTCACAACGTGTGTGCTCCTTGCCTTGGCTCTATCGAATCATCGCAGCGTTGGTTGCGATCGCACACGACGTGAAACGGAGTGTACACATTTGAAAATATTTGTACCTCCGTGTATATCGGAAAGACGAAGCTATAAACTTCACCCACGCACATAATATATTCCACAACATGGTAACGGTTTTATCCATTTTTAGTTCATCAAAGTTCGATCACATTGCTAAATATTAAGTCTGAGCCCTTCACTGTAGAAGCGGAATAAGAAGCGTGAACATGCATTTCTGGTCTTTTTGTGGTTGTAGCAACGGCTGGTAACACAATCTTTTGGATTCTTTATGACTGCTCCGAGAGAAATTCAACTTAAGGATATTGTTGACACTAACAACGCACGTCGCTATCTAAGGTTTACTTCAGCTCGCTTACAGGATAGTTGAGATGTCCTGCACGTCGATCTCTATGATTGCTTCTAGTTTCCCGAGGGAAGGGGCCGCTAGCGCAACATCCGCGGTTTCCAACTGCAGTGCCATCGAGAATACGAGGTGCAGCTATTAAATAACGTAGGTGGGCGCGTTTCAGGCGGCATATATTTATAACAGCGAGAAGCTCGTGTGAGGTGAGTAACTTTGAAGCTTTCGGAAACAGGTGACACAAACTGGATTCAGAAGTGACTGGCAGTTAGCAGACGAGACAAGCCGCGAAAAAAAATGACACGATACGGCTTATAATAAAATCGAGAAGCGGATCTATATCAAATTTCTTAAGAACATGAAGATGTCGCCGAATGAGTTTTTGAAAATTTTGTACAAGGTATATGGTGACAATTTGATGTCACGTACACGAGTATTTCAGTGGTACAAACTATTTGTCTCGGGAAGAGATGACTTTGAAGGACGAACTACCGGGTCGCCCTGTCGCGACAACAGCCAAAGAGAACATTGTGAAAATTACTGAAATTCTTCGCAAATATTGTAGATTAATAATTCGGGTGATTACAGACACGATGCATGTTTATACTGTATTACAAATTTTACATGACATATTAAACATGCACAGTTTGCGTCAAAATTATGTCAAAAAACAAACTTCAGTCAGGATCAGAATGACGCCCAGAAATACATTTGCAGTGACTTCATAAAACGACGCGCAGCGGAACCTAGCTTACTGGAAGCTATCATTACATCTGACGAGACGTACATTTTTCAGTACGATCCAGAAACCAAAAGGCAATTGATGCACTCAAAAACTCCCACGTCGCCAATAATGAAATAGCTCGGCTCCTAAGCTTAGGTTCAGCTGGTTATTCTTAGCTTTCCTGGTTATCTAGGATTAGCTTGATTATCATGCTTACTGCTGCTTCAATGACACACACACGGTATACGCATTATGTGACTACTTCGGGATCCGTTGAGTTAAGCTGTGCGCCGTGTTGTTATGTATCAAGCAACCAAGCTGCCGCCCAGAACAACCGGACAGCGCGAGCCATGATCTCGAGCGGGTGCATGCGCGCGGCGCGTCCATCGGCCGGGGACTGACCTAGGCGCCATACCAGTCCTGACCGTTCCGTCACTGCTCCTCGCGCATGCGCAACACGGCTCTCCAGGAGCCATGCGAAACTGCTCAACCTCGGCCAGTGTAGCTTACGCTACAAAAGGCAAGAATGAGGAGTCGAAAGTGAAGTCAATGCTTACTGTGTTCTTTGACATTAACAAATTCGTCATGGTTGAATCGGTACCACATGGCCAGAGACTTAATTATCATGAGGTACTATTCAAGCAGAGAAAACGAGTGACGGAGAAAACGCTTATGTTGTGGAAAAAAATTCCGAGGACAGCTAAGCACTTCTTACGAGTTGTGAATGCGAAAGCATGAATGACGTTCTTCCGCTCTCTTAGTTCGTCTGCGGTGTACTGGCGTGGACGGCCACATCTCGCTACTGCCGAGGTTGCGGCCGACGGCCGATCGCGCCCTCTCGTGAAGCGGCCGCAACCCCTCCTCTCCCTTCCCCCTCCGGCAAGGCCTGACAGAAGAGCGGCGGCAGAGCGCGCGTTCTCGTGAAGAGGCCGCCAATCGCTATTTAAGAGCCGTTTTGCTCAGCCGATGGGAGAATGGGTATTTCTTTTGCATTTTTTTGTTTTTTGCGATTACAGACGCCATCGGCTTGGCTCCATGGGATAGTTATTGCTTTCGCATTGAAAACAACGCGTGTATTCTGCACCAGGACAATGCTCCAGCTCGCAGTGCTCTCTCCATAAAGCAATGTCTGGCAGATAAGATTCCAGTGCTGGACCACGCCCCTTACTCGCCCGATTTAGCTCCATGTGTCTTTTACTTGTTTCGTAAGGTAAAATTTGAGCTAAAAGAAACACACTTTCACGCTGTGGACGAGGTAAAGAAAGAAACAGCAGCGCTGCTGAGGAGCTTGACACATGATGACCAGCAGCATTGTTTACAATATTGGAAACTTCGTATACAACGGTGCATAGACAGCGCAGGAGAATATGTTGAAGGGGTTAACTGTTAGGCGTTACGAGTTGAATAGTAAATAAGACTTTTGTCACTAGTCTAGTTATTTAATGGCCACACTTCGTACATTTCAGTATTGAACAGACTCCGTCTAGTGAGTTCTGTGAAGCGCTCTGGGAGGCACGGATGTGGGAGCGTGGTTTTCGAAAGTAGTTTCTCTTCTTAAGAGCTTGCGCAAAACATGTTTTGTCTAGAACCACATCTCTCGCTGGCGTGGCTTCAATAACCAGTGTTGTGTAAAGTACATCTAAAAAGTTTTTAAGTACAAAGTAAATGAGAGGTAATTTACTTCAAATAATGTAGTAAGTATACTAGGTGAAATTTACTTGAAGTATCATAAATAGAATCTACTTTCAATATAAAGCACAAGTACCTTTTAACACAATCTATTATGATGTCCTTTCATTCCCCCCTACAGTAACTTTTTTTTTAACTGGTATGCATTACCCCAGTGGTAATCGGGGTGCATTACTTACTCTTGGAAATGGCAGCGAATAGTGAATAAAGTGAAGTGACCATACAGTATTTATTTTTTTTAAATGGCGCCAAAATCAGAAGTCTCTCCAACCTCTGAATTCGGCGCTGCTTGCCTTGGCTTGTTGCACCCAAAGGGGTTAAACGTACGAGGGGAGACCATGGTGCCAGTCCCTTAGCTTCCGGAAGCAATCTTTTCGTACCGCAGTATCCTCTCCTTAAAAAAAAAAGGGAGTGTGCTGGTGAGCTGCTTCTAATTAATCATATTGCGACATCTCAGACTGTGGTCAGCAAAAATTAAGGTACTTTCAAGTCAAAGCAAAGGGAAACAAAGGCAAACGTCTCGTAACATTGAGACATTCTCCTCTGTTGTCTTTTAGAGCGCTGCTCTTAGGCGCCCGTTTCAGGCTTGAGCGGCGTCGGCGTCACCGTCGGCGTAACCGTTAGGTCACGTGACCCCCGTGAGGTCACGACATCCCCTTGATGTCACGGGACCCCCTTGACCTCACGTGACCCCGGTGACGTCAGTGACTCCCGTGAGGCCGCGTGACCCCCGTAAGGACACGTGACCCCGGTGATGTCACGTCACCCCGTGAGGTCACGTCACCCCGTGAGGTCACGAGGGCCACGTGACGTCACCAGGGTCACGTGAGCTCACGGTTACGCCGACGGCGACGCCGACGCCGCTCGGAGGGAGGAGTAGCAGGCAGGATGAGGAGGTGAGGAGGAAAGAGGAAGGATATACCTTCCCCTCAGACCCTTCCCCTCCTCCTCCTCAAGAGTTGCGTTCTAATTCGGTGTTACAGGGGTTGTAAGCAACTTTCATTTTTCTTCGACTTCAAAGTTTTTCTTTTTTTTTAACTTTTCCGCTACACGGTTTTAGGCCTCTGCATTTTGATTAATTGTCATCTCCTAATATAATTAACCTCCTCGCTTGCGCTGACCAAGTGAGAATTAGCGAAAGTTCGCAAACCTTCGGGAAAACCGCCTGCAGAACAAACAAAGCGCTGCGTCGTCTGCTCGCGTTTTTGGTGAGAATAGAATCTCTCTTCCAGTATTTCTTCAGAGTTGGCAAGGCATTATTTTGTGATACAAATTTAACAATACCAAATTTGGGGAATTTAAATTGAAGTCGGGAGTTGTACACTTCCTCGGAAAGTACCAGAAAAATTTTAGAACACTTACGCAACACGTAAGGTGCCGATAAGGTGTCATTTCGGAGCAGATGGACTGAATGAACGGTAAAGGGGCCAGCGTGCACTAGAGTCGGCATACTTTTTTTTTTTTTTAAACCGAGTAAGACACCGGACGAGAACTCTTTTGCGCTTTGGAACCAGTGAGGCTGTATTAAGTAAAGAGCATTTCTTGAGCCTGTTAATTTTATTGGACACAAACTAAGACTTCCTTGTGATAATTGAAAAACACTTCGAAAATCACGCGCCCAAGTTTGAAATCCAGGGAACGGCGAAACTGCTTGTGTATGCATGAACCCTTCCCTGTCATTGGTGGGGCTGCCTGAACGTTTTATTCAAAGTTATTGAATGCAAACTAACACCGCCTTGAGGTCCCTAAAGAACACTTACAAAATCTCGCACTCGCGTTTCATGCGTTGTAGCTACAGCTAACTTCACGCCCGTGATTTCTCCAGCTAAACACTTACCTAGCTTTATTGTTTCTCTTTTTTTTTCGCCCGGAAACCTTTCTGCCATGATAGGGGAAAACGCTTTGTTTTTATTGTTTCCATTATCAGCAGTCTCATATTGATGTTTTTACGTGCCGTCAAGGTGTCCCATGAACCGTATTGTCTCGTGACGTCTGAATGTCACGTGACGCCATATTGTCACGTGACGTCATGACATCACGTGACTCACAGTGTCACCTGACGTCATTAAGTCGCGAGGCATCAGTGTGAAACTTGACTTGACATGGCAATTTCACGTCATAGTGTCAGCTGAAGCCAAGTATAACAGGTCAGGTGATGCGCGGCCTGACGTCTAAGTCGTGTCGAGCGGATTACGCGGATTACGCGGTCGACGACGCGTAATCCGGAAAGTGACTATTAATTGCTGTCTCAGAAAAAAATACTCCAACAGAAGTACAAGTACATACTCAGAGAAGGTACTTCAAGTAAAATACATGTTTGCGAAGCCTACTTGAAATAGTATTTTAAGTACAATGTACTTAAAGTACTTCCCAACACTGTTAATAGCACATTTTTTTGCCATTGGTTACTCTGAGAAAAAAACGCAGGCCGACGTATTCCACCTGGCCAGTTCGAATCCCAGCCCTTGCCGTCTGAGGGACAATTTTTCCGGAAGAGTCGCTGTGTAACCAAGATTTCGATGGCATGTAAAAAAATACCCAGGTTATTGAAGTTAATCCTCAGTCCTCAGGCGTACCAAATGAACTTCAGTGGTACGTAAAATGGAATTTGATCTTATTAAAAATACATTTAATGTTACATTCATATATCATAGCTCACGGATATCTTTTCCGGATGTATTGCAAGAGCGAGTAAATGCCAAAATACAAATTTGGTGAGAGAAAATGAAAACACAAAAACAGAAACACACTGGCTAAATTGAGCCTGTGTGTCACTGCGTTGGCAGCACTGAAAAATACGCACGTCGCAAAGGCACAACTTATGAAATGGAGAATACCACCTCGCAAGGCCGACACAGCATTTCTGAGGTCTAAGCTTAACTTGTAGATCAGTGTGCCTTCTTTGTCTCTTATACTTATTTTCTTATCTCTGAAGTGCATCTCAGATTCCCCATTTTCCACAAAAACAATCACTTCTCGCTTCGCATTTTTGGACAGGTCCATGTGGACTGGCTGTTGCTCGACAAAATGATGCGTGCGTGCCTCCGTGGTTAGTCTGCGTAATTACGCTGTATTCAGCAACACGGTCCTATGTTCATTTAGTGTTAAAAGGTCCCGAATTCCTATGACATTGGCGGTAGCATGTGCGGAAAGTAGCTACGGCCACGGGTTCCTTACCAACTGTTCGATTTAGAATTCGGTTTTGTTCCGGTTTTCGGCTCGAGTTTTGAATTCCGTTCAACAGCCTGGCAAAAACTCCCAGTTGCCACGTCTTTGGTACCAAGACAACTGCCCCAATGTGTTCCGTCCACTGATATTCAACTGCCAAATATTTTGCGGAACAGGCTCAAAATTCTGCCTTAACAACGAACAAGTCGACTGTCGATTTTTTTTATTAAACGAGCAAGTATAGGGTTATCTGATACACGGGATGAAGGCCTTTATTATTACCTAACCCCAGGAAAGGGTTCAAGAAAAGACTTAAAGTGCTCGGAGAAATAACCAAATTGGATATGATAGAACAATAATCAGACAAACAAGAATCTTGAAGACCGAAAACAAAATAATAAAACAGGGCAATATAACCATGACCTATCGAAGATAAAGCAACATTGGTGTATCCCATAAGTTATTACATGAAGCTTACAGACCTGCCTTATCGGGGAGGTCTGAAAGCTTAATAATAATTAATATCACCCCTCAATATTAATTTCCGTTCTTGCTCTAAAGCACGAGAGGGACGCAGAGAAGTCAGCTTGGGGAGAGACTATAAAGGTGGATGAATGGCGAAATGTGGACAACCCACAGTGCCAGGACAAGACGCGCACAAAAAGCGCAGCTATATACGACTAAGTATCCCCAGGGATTAATTTTAGACGCTTTTCTTTCAGTGTCTTCCTAGCGTGGTTAAACAAAACTGCGGAATTGGCCTCTACTGGGTGTATCAAGATGTGGCTAGGCTCTTTAAATCGACCGCAAAATTCGGTTTCTTAACCTATCGCGCTACGACTTTGTGCAGCGTTGCCCACAGATGACGCAATTTTTTTTTTTTTGTAAAATTTGCCAAGAGCTAATTTACCTGAGGAAAAAGTAAAGAAATAAAAAGGCTTAGGTCCTATGGAAATGCGGGGAAGCAAAGGTCTTCAAACAATACGGCGCCGTTTCGCACGGGAGACAAGAGATGGCGCAAGCGGTCGCGATGCTGACTGCGCCAACGAGCGAGCATACGACGCCGAGAGCCGGCGTCTTTAGCAGACGATCTTTTGATCGTCTGCTAAAGACGCCGCGAGCTAAAGATCGCGAGCTTTTTTGATATCAGCTGCTAATACATTATTTTATCATCCTTACTGATAAAACATATTGAATGGACACACAATCGAATAGAAAAATGGTTTGTCGGGATATTTTGACTGCTTTTTTTGGGTATCGATGTCGTCTGCTCTTGCAATTTCTTGTTGTTACCGCGCCTGGTTTTGTTTCTGCTACTGTCGCCGCCTGCGGAACGCGCTCCGCTTTTGAGCCGAAACGATCGTCTGCTAATGACGCCGGCTTTAGTCGCCGTATGCTCGTTCGTTGGCGCAGTTGGCATCGCGACCGCTTGAGCCATCTCTTGTCTCCCGTGCGAAACGGCGCCGTGTTGTTCGAAGACCTTAGGCTTCGCCGCATTCCCAAAAAAGCTAAGCCTTTTTCTTTCTTTACTTTTCCTCAGGTAAATTCGCTCCTTGCAAAGTTTACAAAAAAAAAAATATGCACCATCTGTGGGCAACGTTGCACAAAATTGGAACGCGATAGGTTAAGAAACAGAATTTTGCGGTCGATTTGAAGAGCCTGGCCATTCCTTGATACACAGAAGAACGTATCTGCTTTCTCAGAAAAGTTTTCATTTTTTTTCGCGTCTTCTTTTCCCTTTTTGTTTTGTTCCACGATGTTAGCGCTTATTTCGCGATTGGATGGTTTTTTTTTTCTTCTTCTTTTATCGCGATAACATTTTTCGCACATGACTCAGCACGCGGCCGCGGAAGTAGACGGACGGCGCGAGAAGGAGTGGGCACCGGCAAATCGCAACAGGAAGGTGAGGAAAGGAACGGGGAAGAAGGGGTATGATTCTGATCAACGCGGGAACCTATGCTTTGAAAATGCTTGAAGGTCGATACGCCAGGTGTTGCTGAAATCCGGAACTAAACCACCGTGTCCTCGAAAGTTGGTCTTAGGAAAGTTTTGGAAACGAAGAGCACCGTTAAAAAAGGGAGGGGAAACTCTTTGTACAAACTTAAAACAAGATACATTGGTCAAAACATCGATGTTTCGGGAGCTCTTACTGGGCAACAGTAGCTAAATGGGGCAAATGGGATGTAGCTTCTGTCACGATCTTTCACCGTAGTGTCACGATCTTTCTCGAACGTGGACGAAGAGGCCGAAGCACCCGCCGAGAAGAGACGACACGCAGCCTGGTTGTGAGGGTGGACGATGACTGGCCGGAGCGGCGTACGCTCAACGGCGTTTATTGTCGCGATGACCAATTTTGCCCGCCGAGCCAGGCGGCCGCAGACGGGCGGACTGGAGGGGGGCGCTACTAACTTGTCACACTCCTCCCCCCCAGTTTGTTTTTCTAAAACAAAATAAATGAAATAACGCACACAACCGACACCACATGGCGTCTGGTCGTGCCAAGTCCTGGCCGGTCGATGGTGAAGATCACCCCGGCGAGTACCGGTCAGGTGGCCTTCGCTGTCGCGTACTCCGCCTGGGCCCTGGAGTCGACGGGCCAGGTGTGGCAACGCTGGGCGCTGCCTGTACAGGTCGAGCTCCACCCAGTGGAGCCGCAGGGACCGGATTGGGGATTGGCACCGTTCCAACTGGTGCCTCAGGAGTGGCGACGCTTGTCGCCTCCGGGCTGGGTGGCGCTCCGCTGGCCACGACTGGTGCTGTCGTTGGTCCCCCTGCGGGCTGGTCCTCCGAAGCGACGGCCGAGGGTGCAAGCCAGGTCCCGGAGCGAGGCCTGACATGGTCGGCGTGCCGGTGCCAGGTGGCCCCGTCGGGCATGCGGACGAGCAGCGACGAGGCACTCGCTGGTGAAACCACACGCCCGGCAGACCAGGGTGGGCCAGGACGGAAGTTCCTGGCGTAGACCGACGCTCCCGGCTCCGGCAAAGGCCCGGGACGGCACCCTCGGTCAGCAGCTAGCTTCTGCTTCAGCTGCTTCAGGAGCGCCGTGGACCGGAGGTCTGGATGCAAGACGTCCAGGGGGTATTGACCATCCGGCCCAGCAGAAGCTCGCAGGGGGCACGGCCAGTGACCTCGTGGGGTGTGGTCCGGTACTGAAACAGTACCCGGGCCACCTGCGTTCGGAAATCCCCGGGCTGGCTCTTCTTGAGCTTGTCCTTGATGGTCTGGACCACTCGCTCGGCTGCACCATTGGAAGCAGGATGGTACGGCGGAACCAGCATCCGGCGGATCCCGTTCCTCTGCAGCCAGTCCAGGTACTCGGCGCTAGCGAAAGCGGGACCATTGTCGGACACAATGATGTCCGGCAATCCCTGCGCGGCGAAGACCTGCCGCAGAGCCGCAATGGTCGCGCTTGCCGAGGGACTGGTGACTGGCTGTGTCTCCACCCACTTCGAGAAGGCGTCCACTACCACAAGGAAGTAGTGGCCCTTGAAGGGTCCCGCATAGTCCACATGCAAGCGGGACCACGGCCTCTGTGGTAACGGCCAGGGGGTGATCTCGACGTGGCGCGAGGCTCGCTGGTTCTCCTGGCACACCTGGCAGCCTTGCACCTGGTGAACGATGTCCTGGTCCAAGCCAGGCCACCAAACGTGCGACCGTGCCACCATCTTGGTCTTTTCAATGCCAGGGTGCCCCGCGTGCAGCAACTGCAGCACCTTGGCCCGCAGACTTTGTGGAATCACCACCCTGGAACCCCACAGGAGGCAGCCCTGCTCCAAGCTCAGCTCGGCGGTCTTGTGGCTGTAAGCCTGGTGACGCAGCTCCTCCCCTCGGGAAACCGCCTTAACCACCTGAGACAGGACCGGGTCCCGGCTGGTCGCCTGCGCCACCGCAGTCCTGGTCAGCACCCCCGGGTAGGCCCGCTCCAGCAGGAAAACGTCAGCTGGCTCCGGAACGGCAGCAGGCACCTCCGGCATGGGCAGGTGGCTCAGGGCGTCGGCAGGTCCTAGGTCCTTCCCAGGGCGGTAGACCAGCTTGTACCTGTAGGCCACCAGCGTCAAGGCCCAGCGTACCACACGAGGCGAGGCTTGCACTGGGACTGCCTTGTCAGGTCCCAGCACCCCCAGCAGCGGCTTGTGGTCCGTGACTGCCTCGAACTGCCGGCCCCACAGGTACTGATGGAAGCGCTGGACCCCGAAGATGAGGGCCAAGCCTTCCTTGTCGAGCTGGCTGTAGCGTTGCTCTGCCGCATGGAGACGACGAGAAGCAAACGCCACAGGGCGTTCCTGACCATCCTGACCCCGGTGCGACAGGATGGCTCCTACCCCGTACGGCGACGCATCCACGGTGAGGACCACAGGCTTGGCCGGATCGAAGTGCACCGGCACTGGAGCCTTAACGACGAGCTCCTTGCTGCGCTGGAAGGCCAAGTCCTGCTCCTTCTTCCAGGCCCACTGCTGCCCATCACGAAGCAGGCGATGCAGCGACTCTAGATGCGTCGACAGGTTGGGCAGGAACCTCCTGTAGAAGTTGATGAGGCCGAGGTAGCTCTGAAGCTCCTTCTTGCTCTTGGGCTTCGGCGCCTTGAGCACGGCCTCAATCTTACGGGGTGCCGGGGCCAGGCCAGCCTGGGAGATGATGTGTCCCAGGTACTCCACGCTGGGGGTCAGGAACACGCACTTGTCTAGCCTCAGCTTGAGACCGGCGTCCTGTAGTCGTGTCAGGACTTTGCGCAGGTTCTGCAGGTGGTCCCCGTCGTCGGTACCGGTAACCAGGATGACGTCCAAGTACACCGCCACGTGCCTCATGCCCCTGAAGAGGTTATCCATCTCTCTCTGGAAGATGGCTGGGGATGAGGCCACGCCGAACGGTAGACGCGTGTACTGGAAGAGTCCCATGGTTGTTGAAATGGTGACATACTTCCGGGCGGCATCCCGGCGGAATGAGAACTGCAGTGTGTAACGCTGTCGCCTTGCTCTTTTAGTTCGCGTCGGTGACAAGGGTTCCCTGATATCTTCAAGCTGCCAGTCAGCGGACGGCGGTGCGGCCGCACCACAGCCGTATCAAGATCATCGGGGAGAGCATCGACGCATGCCCGGGGCAACTACGTCACCAGGAAGGGCTACAAAAGTAACTGCGGCGGTTCGGCAGGCTGCAGTCCGGCGGAATGAGAACTGCAGTGTGTAACGCTGTCGCCTTGCTCTTTTAGGTAAGGTTCCGACATTTTTTCCTTACTGTAGGTTCTTTAACATTCCGCTGGACTGCCCTGTATGTAACATGTCGTCGGAAAGCGATTGCCTAGCTTGCCTTAAAGCCGTGTCACCTGAGTGTCTTCATTTAAAATGTGCGGAATGTTCAAACAAGTATCACGTCGGCAAGTGTTCCGGCGTTGGGAAAAAAGCATTGAAAGATATGTCACCGGTAGATCTGAACTCTTGGAGTTGTAACACTTGTAAACTCCACCGTCAAAGGCAGTCGGTTGGGTCGAACGATGATGTATCTGGGCCAAGTAAAGAAGCGACTGATAGTTCGTATAAACTTGGTCTCGACATTCTGACGGCAAAAATTTCTGAAATGAACTCAACTCTGGTGACAGTGCTGAATAGGATAGAAAAAATTGAGAAAACCTTAGAAGCGCATGGACCGAAGTATGACAGCATTATCACAAAACTAAATGAAAATGAAAAAAAGGTTGAGGGAGTGGAAACAACCGTCAACCAGCTATCGGGGCAGTATCGGGAGATACTTGCAAACTCTCAAAGTCAGGCAAAACTCATCGAGGAGCTAAACAAGAAAACGAACCATCTGGAGGCACTAATTCTTGAAAGGGACAACCAAATCCTGAGCCTCAAGACTGCTATTGACAACGCAGAACAGTACTCAAGGCGTAAAAACATTGAGATACATGGGGTCAGAGGAAGTGAAAACGAAAACTAGGTAGAGGTTGTGACTGACCTAGCCAGGAAACTTGACCTCCCACCTCCAACAAGTCAAACCATCGAAACGGCACATAGACTCAGGGCCAGAGAGGGGAGAATCGCTCCCATTTTAGTCAGATTCACCCAGAGAAGCACCAGGGACATGTGGATCAAGAAACGTTTTTCCTTGAAAGAGGAAGGGATATATGTAAATGAAAACTTGACAAAGACACTGAAAAACCTCTTCTGGAGCACAAAGACCAAGGCCAGGGAAAAGAACTACAAATTTGTTTGGGCGCGCAACGGAAAGATATTCGTTAAAGAAAAAGAAACCAGTCCTGTCATACGAATCGAGAACGAGAATGACCATAACAAGATAAGATAAATGGCAGGGACGTATCAGTCTTTTCAAGAGTAGGACGCGTTCGTACAGTCCGCTCTTCAGGATAAAAACGGTGTTATTGGTCTAAACTTGTTGCATGTTAATATTCGGAGCTTGAGAAAGCACTGGGATGAATTAAACATTTATCTTGCAGATAGATTGACTGAACTTAGCGTGATAATTCTTACTGAAGTAAATGTTGATGAAGAAACTTGTGAGATGTTCACTTTAGAGGGCTTTCATCGATATCAAGCTTGTAGACAAGGCCGTAAAGGAGGAGGTATCGTAATGTTCATAAATGATAACTATTTAACCAATCAGCTTAATATAATCATTACCCAGGCAGAGTTGTTAGTGGTTGAAGTAAGTAATCCGACGGTTTCATTTACAGTTTGTGCTGTTTATCGGCCTCCTGATTTAAATGTGGGATCATTCATTATTGAGTTCTCGGATATGCTAAGCAATTTAAATGTGTGTAAAGCTTTATTATTAGCCGGTGACTTTAATATAGACGTGAGAAATGCTTCAAAAAGTGGCGTCAATGACTATCTCGACATGTTGGCAGGCTTTGGTATTGAAAACTTGATTGCGGACTACACCAGACAGGAGCATCTTGGAAACAAAAGAACAAAAAGTTGCATTGATCATGTATTGGTCAGACTAGACTGCATGTCCATAGTGGCTGGTGTAGTTCGTAAAAAGCTTTCTGATCACTATTTTACTGTCTGTGTCGCAATGCTGGATAACATAGCTGCAGAAAATAAAAATGATAAAAAAGAAATAACAATATTGGACAACAAGAATCTAGATAAATTGATTTCAGAGTTCGACTGGAACTCTTTAGAGCATCTTTCTCACACTCGCATATATGAAACTATGGTTGGAGTGTTCTCTAATATATACAAAAAGTCTCAGAAAACTATCAGACTGAAACAGAGAAGTGTGGGTAAAGTATGGATCAACAGTGACATACTAGAGCTGTGTCGACTCAAGGACAAACTATGGACTAGGTGTAAACAAAATCCGGGAAATCAGTCCTTAAAAGATGAATTCCGTTCAGTAAGGAACAAGTTGACAGCTAAACTCAGATTTGCAAAACGCAGTTACTATAAAGAAAAATTTAATAATACTAAAGGTAACGCTAAAGCAGCGTGGAACCTAGTAAATGAGCTAACAGGAAAAGAAACAAAAACAAGCATTGATGATACAATCGCAAGAAACTTCGGTGAATCAGCTGATTGGGTATCGTTATGTGAAACATTCAGTAATAAATTTGCAACCGATGTTGAGGAACTTAAAGCTAAAATGAACTTCCAGCAGCAAACCGGGATATCAAATCTAGCACACAACCTGGAGTCGGCATATCTGCCTTCGATGACTGAAGCAGATTTGCGTTGTATCATAAACACTATGTCGATAAAAAAGCCGGCAGGAATTGACCAGATTCGTTTAAGAGATATTGTACATAATTTTGATAAGCTAAAGGATGTGTTACTATCTGTTCTAAATGGCATATTCGAGACGGGGGTTATTCCAGCTGGGCTTAAAAGTGCGATTGTAAGGCCGTTATTTAAAGGAGGAAATAAAAAAGATGTAGGAAATTACAGACCCCTATCGATTATGCCAGTAATCTCCCACATAATGGAGAAGCACATTGCGAATACAATAAACTCTTTCTGTGATAAATTTGATTTAATTAATAAAGCGCAGTACGGTTTTAGGAAAGGGAAAATCACAACATCGCTTCTTGAGGATTTCATTGATGTTGTGAACGAAACTCTGGATGAAAATAACATTGGTTTAGCATTGTTTTTAGATCTGTCAAAGGCATTTGACACAATTGACCATTCAAAAATGCTTCAGAAGCTCTTTGCTTTGGGCTTGAGAGGACCTTTTTTTCAGTTCTTTAAGAGCTATTTTTCTAACAGAACGCAGAGAGTTAAGATAAAGAATTATATGAGCAAAACTGTAATGGTAAATTATGGAATACCGCAAGGATCATCATTAGCTCCCTTGTTGTTTAATATTTTTGTTAATGACCTGGGCACACAATTTGCAATCGAAATTATTTATGTATGCGGATGATACGGCCTTATTTCTCCCCCATGAAAATTACGAAGTTGCAGTAACATTATTTCAAAATGATATAAACGTATTAATGAACTGGTTTAATGAAAATAGGATATTTGTAAACTCGAAAAAGACCAAATGTATGTGTTTTAGGAATCCACATAAGCGAGTAGTTTTGGATCGTTTTTTATACCTATGTGAACTAAAAAGGGGACCTCAAATTTATACCGAAATTAATTATGAAACCAGCGTAAAATATCTAGGGTTGCATTTTGACGAACACATGACCTGGGAATATCACGTGGATTACATAAAAAAGAGGTTGAGAATTGTTTCTTCATACATATATCGTATTGGTACGGCAGCGAGTGCCGCTATAAAACAAAACATCTATCGTGCTCTTGGAGAATCTGTGCTCAGATATGGTATATTAGTTTATGGGTCCTGCTCAAATAACAGACTACAGACAGTAAATAAATTGATATTTAGGATAGTAAACAACAATTCATATGGGACTCAGTTTCAACAATTAGGTCTGTTTCACAAACTTGAATCATTTAACATAATGCCATTGCATATTCTATTCAAATACATCGTTATAACAACGCATTATTTCTCTAGAACGGAATTTAAACAACCAGTTCGTAAAAGGCCCCTCAGAAAGGCGGAAAGGTTCTATTTGCCAAGAATACATACGCTCTACGGAAAAAGACTAAGAGGTTTCTACATTCCCTGTACTTTCAATGATATACCCGAAGAACTTATGGACCTAGGGTCTCTTAAATCATTAAAAGACAAATTTAGAACATGGTGCTTGCAAAAGTATATTTATAACGTTTTATGTCTTCCTCTGTGCTGACCTTGATGCCTCTTGTACAGTGATTACAGTATACGTATTTAGGTGTATGAATTTTAAGCAATATCCTCCTGATCCTTATGTTTGTTGCGCTGATGATCTCTTTATATTGTATAATTCTGTACTCTGGTATATGTGCTGAATTTATGTGTTCAAATTATCAAGTATTTTAATTCAATAATGCCTGTCTCTATTGTGCGAATTGTGTCCTTTATGCTTCAGTTGCTATATAGCACTTACAGGAACTAAGATTTTGTGATGTATCAGACGTTCAGATTAGTGAATGTATATTTGAACTTTTGTCATTTGTCGTTTTGCTCTTTGCAGATGGAAGTCATTGTCCTTTCTTTTGTACTAGGCTTGAAGTTATCTTTTCTTTTTTTTCTGATTTTGTTCAACGCGAGGAGCAGCTTTTGCTTAGTTTAGTTTTGAGACTGCCGGGCCACGTCATACAAGCCTCATGGGCTTTGACGGACCCGAACTTTGTAAAACGAAAAGAAAACAATAAATTATTATTATTATTATTATTATTATTATTATTATTATCCTGGAGCACCAGCTGCTGGTAGGCATCTCGAAGGTCGAGCTTTCTGTCCCCCGGACAGAGCCGACCAGAGATCTTCTACCCGAGGCAGCGGGTACTTTTCGACGGTAGCGACGGGGTTTATGGTGACCTTGAAGTCCCCGCATATCCTGACGCGGCCGTCTTGCTTGAGGACTGGCACAATCGGTGCGGCCCACTCGGAAGACTTGACGGGCACCAGGATTCCCTCTCGCTGCAGCCGTTGCAGCTCCTGGGTGACCCCGTCCTTCAGGGCAAACGGCAGCGGGCGCGGCTTGAAGAACCGAGGCCGGGCTCCCTCGGGTACGTGGATGCCGACCGTCGTGCCGGCAAAGGTGCCCACCCCGGGCTGGAACAGGGACTGGAAGTCGGTCAGGAGGCTCGGGACGTCTTGCACCACGTACAGCGCAGCTTCTTGGTACTCCGGCAGCCGAACACCCAGCGAGTGAATCCAGTTCCGGCCCAGCAGCGTCGGCGACGACCCCTTGGTTAAGTAAAGGGGAAGGATTGCCTCCCTGTCGCCAAGGCGAACGCTGACTTGGGCCCGACCCTGGACCTGGGAAAGTTGCCCGGAGTAGCTGCGCAGCATGACGTCAGACGCCTCGATGGACACGCCGGGGAAGGTCCGCTTGAACAGCTTCCCGGGCATGACCGACACGCTGGCCCCTGTGTCCAGCTCCATGGTGATGGGGTGGCCGCAGATTTCAACAGACACCAAGTAAGGTGGCACAGACGAAAGTTTATTCGTATGCTACACTTCGAAGATCTGCGGCTCCTCGGCCACGACGTGGACCCTGGCTGAGGAGGTACCGGACCTGGTGCCGCTTGTCCCCGCCGCGTTTTCTTGCGACGGCCACCCTGGCCGCGGGCTTGGCTGGAACCCGGGCTTGAACCAGGCTGCTGCTGCTGCTGGCCGCCGCTCGTCCTCCCCCCTCGGCAGACACGTGCGAGGTGCCCAGTTCTCCCGCACGTGAAGCATTGTGCTTGGACGAACTGGCACTGTGAGGGGGAGTGGGCAGCACCGCAGCGGCTGCAGGCACCGCTCCTTGCCGCCATCTTGTTCACCGCCGCTTCCGTCGACGGTGAGCCGGCCGCACGCGCAATCTCGCTGGCGTCCTTCGCTGCTGCTTCCATCGCCAGCGCTGCCTTCACCGCGTCGTCCAGCGAGGGGTCGGGGAGCTCCAGGAGTCGCGTCTGCATGGCGGGGTTGTTGATGCCGCAGACGAACCGGTCCCGGAGTAGCGAGTCCAACTGGTCGCCGATGGCTCAGGTTCTCGCGAACCCTCGTAGCGCAGCGACGAACTGCCCGAGGGTCTCCCCGTCCTGGCGGCTCCGGTTGTTGAAGCGGAACCGCTCCATAAGCGTGGACGGCGCCGGGCTGAAGTGCGAGCGCAGCATGGCGAGCAGCTCACCCAGCGTTTTGACGTGCGGCGTGGCCGGCTTGAGGAGGTCGAGCAGGAGGCTGAAGACACGGGTCCCGCAGCTGGCCAAGAAGATGTCCCGCTGTTTCGCCTCGGGCGTGTCGTTCGCCCGGAAAAACACGTGGACCTGTTCTTCGTAGACTGACCAGGCGGACCCATCTCCCTCGAACGGCTCGAGCCTCCCGTACAGCGGCATGGCGACAGGAGCGGGGGGCGGTGTTGCGACTCTCTCGGCGGCGTGGGCTGAACCGTGAACGTTGGTGGCCTCCAGTGCCACGGTTCCTCGTCGTCAGTAGTGTCACGATCTTTCACCGTAGTGTCACGATCTTTCTCGAACGTGGACGAAGGGGGCCGAAGCACCCGCCGAGAAGAGACGACACGCAGCCTGGTTGTGAGGGTGGACGATGACTGGCCGGAGCGGCGTACGCTCAACGGCGTTTATTGTCGCGATGACCAATGTTGCCCGCCGAGCCAGGCGGCCGCAGACGGGCGGACTGGAGGGGGGCGCTACTAACTTGTCACAGCTTCTTCGTTAGTTGAAGGAACATTCGCCCTCGCTTGTGCCAAGCGCACAACTTCAGTTTCAAAAAAAAAGCAAAAAAGAAAACAACTTAAAACTCAGATTTTGGAAAATTCTGCAGTTTTGTGGGATTCCGATCGCCTTTCTTCTAACAAAAAGATTACGTTTTCTGTGACATCTTAGTTGCGTTTTAGCTGGCTTTATTTATCTTGATTGCGCCAGATTGTAGAAAGGTTTATAGAAGTGCTTTTAGCCAGATTTAGATTTTTTTTTCTTTAAAATCGGAGGAAAGAGTCGTCTGAATGGTGAACAGGCACGCAGATGCTGCATTAAATATCGACCTTCGCACTGGAATGGTGACGGCTCTAAGCTAAGCTAGTCGATTCGTTCCTTGTTCATGTGATCTAAGTGCTCTTCACTTTCAGCGGGCACCATAAACAAAACGAAAATTCGCACAGAAAGGCTTTTGATGAGAACTCAGCTTTCACAATCCAAGCTTAAAACCCAGCAAACTAACATATAAACATACCGGCCAAAGAGCCTGAATTGTTTCGTACAGCTCGGGAAGAACCATTTATTTTTGTTCTTCGCAAGATTAAGAAGCTGGTAAAGTAGACATATTGCAGCATTTTTAACTCGAACTGTGGTGACTCTAAGAAGTCGTAAACTATGAAATCCGAGGAGTGAAAGCGGCTAGGAGTGAGGAGGAAAAAGGTTGTAATGTGTTCAAGTTTTTTTATTGCGTCCGAAAGTAATCATAATACAATTTTCATTACTATCTAATGGAAGTAATCCAATAATTTAAAAAAAGACTTTAAAATATAAATTACATCTATTTTGATTACTTGTAAAAAATATAGTACAAGTCTGGACTCGGATTTTGATTTGCTGAAGTATCACAGCAGATAAATCTTTTTCACCAACTAATCAGTCTGAGTTGCATTGTTTCTCTAGCGTGGCGCACTTTCCATCGGGAATAGGAAGTTTTATTTAGACTGTACTTACCATATACTGTAATCTACATCAGTGGCGTAGCCGGAAAATGTTTTCGGGGGGTGTTATATATATATAAATTTCGCGGGGTGTTCTGACACCTGAACACCCCCCCCCCCTTCTCCCCTTGGCCACGCGCCTGATCTACACATACAGGAAGTGGGTTTCTTCGTCCGTACTATTTTTTTTGTTGAGCAGATTGATCGAACAGACTGAAGCATCTGTCTGCCATGATTAAAAAAGACAACAAGGGGCAAGACAAGATTCTTGTGAAATTAACTGTTAAACAATATACCTTACTAATATCAAATTAAAATGCTTTTATTAATTTGGAAATAAATTCTTTTTTCTTTCATCCTTCCCAGAGGCCATAATGCGAGAAGGAAACGCATATTATGTAATCAGGTTTTTTTTTTTTTTGTTTGCTGAGGTTAAGGATAATAGGGGGTGAACCTTGAATAGACCGTTTCCACATAAAAACGGCTCGAAGCGGTCTGGGCATAAACAACGCTCGGTGGAATTAAAGTCACTGGATCCTGGAAACGTAGCTCCAAGCGCGCCTTATGGTCGCCATTTTCGTCCGTGGAATGAGCCTTTCCACTATGGCGCCTCACCTCTCGGTTAGCCGATCCAAATAGACTACTTCCAGAAATCCCTGCATGCCACACGGCGCGCGTTGCAATATGGGACCTTTTTGGCCCTTGGGAGGAGTGGCCTAGTTTAGATTTAGATTGCCGTGTTGACGAAGGAGTGCACCTCTGAACTGCATGAAAATAAAGTCAGCTTTTGCTTGCATTGCAGCCATTCATCTTCGAAAGCGCCCCCGTTGAAACACGGACCTCTAGCGGCCGTAGGACTTGCCTAGGACTACAGTCGGGCGCGTCCTATACCTTCCTGGCCGCCTGGCTACAAATGAGTGAAGGAGACTGTATTTTTTCTAGTAAAGAATTTTATACTCTCACGAGCTGGTTTACGTTTTCAGCCGAACTGTGGGATGACTTTGGCACAGTCATTGTGTGGTAAGGTCTGGGGCACGGCGAAAGAAGAAAGAGGCGCCTGATCTGCGCCTCCTCGCCACGTAGCATGTGTGTTGAAGGTTCGCTCACATTTATAAGAAACGCTATGAGATGGTGCAGCATGAGAGGAGTTCCAGGAACCGTCCTTACTCGTCCGCACGTTTCCAAGGCTGCGCAGAGCGCAACAGCGCATGCGCGCCGATCCACATCCCGACAGTGGCTTGCCGGGGGATGTGCGAAGCCCCACTGGAGTTACGGGTTTTAGTTGAGCGAGTAGGTTGGAAATCGGATCAGCTGAGCACGGGAAAACAAGGGCACAAAATTAAGGACTGGACAGCGGTGTGTTTTTCCACTTCTTTCGTTGGTGTCCTTGTTTTTCCGTGTTCAGCTGACCCGATTCCCAACCCTACTGGAGTTTCGACCACCTTTCGTGCCTTGTTCCGACATCTCTCTATTCTTCCACTGTGTCCGGGTTTGTGTGCCGCCAGCGGAAAAGAGCGGCGTTGAAATGTTGCGGGGGGACGCAGGATACCTGCGGAAAATCATCGCGGCAGGTTGCGTGGGAGCCTGGCGCATATAGGCGGTTGAGAAATATTGCCGCACACGCAGCTACCCAAGTAGGCAGCGCAGCCGTGGCCTAACGGTTATCGTGCCTGCCTCCCACGCGAAGTGCCAGGGTTCGATTTTTGGGAGCGACGCGTCATTTGTTTATCCTTGCAATTTAGTGTTCTAGTATATTCGAAAATCCTGTTGCTTGTTCGAGGCGCGAATGTTCTCGTCGCCGTACCTTCTAGGACGATTGTTCCAGAAGCCAACGCGTGTACATAAGGGGCTCCGCATGACGATCCTCAGTCAGTCTCGCCCCAGCGTTCGACTCTGCTCTTACGCCGACTTCGACGCCCGTGACGCTCTGTTGTTATCTTCTGTTTCCTTTTTGTTTTGGGCACAAGTTCGCAACCATTAAACGTTTCAGTTTCCTCAGTTATTCCTTGTTCGTCACATAGTCATTCGTGACATTTTGGTGGAGGTGCGGGGTATTGCATTCTATGCCCGTTAATCGTACCCCTCTAAAGACATCCCGGCCAAGCGACGTGCTCAGCCCCGGAAGGCTTCTCTTCCCCGAAGCCGCCGAAGCCCGAAGAAGCCGTCGTATCAGAGGTCAGTCCCCTGAATTCGGTCTGCTGCCGGACAAGCCCAGGCCGAAGAAGACGACGATGGCCAACCAGTCGCAGACCCCGGCCGCTCCTGCCGTCATCGGCTTGCCCGTCGCACACCGGACTCCGACGCCTTTCAACGGGGACGCCCCCGAGGACATCGAGGACTGGCTGCAACACTATGAACCTGTGGCCCGTCATAACGGCGTACAGCTGACCAGTGCTTGCAGAACATCTACCTTGCGCTGGAAGGAACTGCGAGGTGCTGGCTGGAGAACCGCGAGACTTCTTTAACTTCGTGGCAGGTGTGTAAGCAGGAACTAAAGAAGACGTTTACCAGCCAACATTGACGCGAGAGGGCCGCAGAGATCCTTCGAACAAAAACCCAAGGCCCGAATGAAAGCATCACTAGCTTCGTAGAGGATGTTCTTCGCCTGAGCGCCCGCGCCGATCCTCAGGCTACAGAGGAGAAGAAGCTGCGACACCTGATGAGGGGTGTGAAAAGCGAGGTATGCGGCGGTCTACTTCGCAATCCCCCGACAACTGTTGACGGCTTCGTCACGGAGGCGACGAATATGGAACGTGCCCTACTAGCACGCGCTAGACACTACGAGCGACACCCTGGCGTGACTACTCCGGCGACATTCGGATTCGACCTTGGTACCGACCTCCCCGGCATCCGTGACATCATCCGTGAAGTCGTCCGCGAAGAAATCCGCAGGATGCTCCCCGCTGCGGGTTGCCCATCCTCAATTTCGCTCGCCGAGGTCGTCCGAGAGGAGGTTCTCCGAGCCTTCCAACCTGAGGTTCCGATCAACACGACGACGCCAGAGGAACCGACTTTGAGCTACGCCACCATGGCCCGACGACCGCCGCAAGCTCACCATCAGGACACTGCACCACCCCGACGCGACCCTTCCATGCCGCAGCACCCTCGACGCCAGGAAGGACAAGTTCAGTACGTCCGCCCGGAGATACCCTCGCCAAGGAAAACCGACGTGTGGCGAACACCCGACCGACGCCCGCTCTGCTACCACTGCGGGGAAGCTGATCACATCTACCGCGGCTGCCCCTATCGTCGACTTGGGCTACGGGGTTTTCACCCGAACGACCCACGCCCGAGATACGGCAAACGCCCTCGCAATATCGAGGAGTACCTCCAACGCTCGCCATCTTCGGTGCCGTCTCTCCACCATGAATCTCGCTCGCCATCGCCACAACGTTGAGCGTCTCCAGCGCCACGACCCCGCCGAGAGAGCCTGTCTCCCCTGCGTTGCCGGGAAAACTATGTGCGGCAACGCCTGGAGGAGGCGTTGCCGAAGACGACCAAAGTAAAGGGCCTCCAAGAACGCTGGAGCGCTCCCACTCACCCAACGCCACGCATTACAACGACGCTCCTGCAACGGTGCCCAACAACCTAAAAGTTGCTATCGACTGCCACGACGCATCTGCCCTCATGGACACCGGAGCAGACTACTCAGTCTTGAGTGGGAGGCTCTCTCGCCGCCTGCGAAAGGTTACGAACCCTGTGGAGGACCACAAATTTGAACCGCCGGAGGACACCTTAATTATCACGCCTGTCGGAAGGTGCACTGCTTGCGTCGAAATTCACGGTGAAACGTGTCTTGTGAATTTCGTCGTTCTAGAAGACTGTTCGAGAGACGTCATTTTCGGCATGGACTTTATGAGTGAATACGGCGCCTTCATCGACCTTGGTGCGAACAGATTGACGCTCCGGACGCCTCTTCCGCCTGCAGAGATACCCCAAACAGCGTCAGCCGCCGTCCGAATCGCTGTGACCACGTGAACCTGCCGCCACGATCAAGTGTTGTCGTACCCATCGTGACCGATGTAGCTACCTGCTGAAAAGTTGTTCTGGAAGGAAACCTTCCATTGCTCCTGGGAAGAGGAATAGGCGTCGCGAGAGGAGTAGGTGAACTTCAGGATGGCCGCACTGTGGTCCTCATCACGAACTTCCGAAAAGAAACGCAACTCCTCACGAAAGGTGCAGCCGTGGGCCACGTCGAGGAACTCCGCCGAAATCGCCGCGATTATTCAAGAATTCTCACCACCTCAGCAAGACCGTACGTCGCCAGAGCAGCTCGAAATCGACCTAAGCTTCCGGGGCCGAAACGACGGCAGCTGATTAACCTCCTCGTCGAATACAGCGACTACTTTGCGACATCGTCGAAGGTACGCCAAACCACCGTTGCGAAGCACCACATCATTACCGAGGACGACGCGCGCCCTGTGCATCGATCGCCATACAGAGTTTCCGTAAGAGAAAGGGAGGTAATCCAGGAACAAGTTCAAGAGATGCTGAACGACGACACAATTAAATCTTTGAGAAGTCCATGGGGCTCTCTAGTCGTACTGGTTAAGAAGAAGGAGGGAACACTTAGGTTCTGCGTGGACTACACTCTTAGAAATAAAGGGTATGGATAGTCCTCCCTTAGAGGAGGAACGGACTTGTAACCTATGTTCCTTAAGAAAGGGAGAAACTTTCGTCCCTGAGACAGGGGAGCAAATTTCCTCCGTCGCTTGCATCTCAAAATGGCGGCCCCGAATCGAGCAAATCGAGCCCAATAAGGCTTGACGAGGACGCTACGTCTCTTGTACGAGACGAGAGGAGTAGCAGATAAAAGTCGTAGCACGATTTTTTTGAGAATTGTGTTTATTTCCGAAACCAGATTCCCCCCACAGGTACAGAAACTTGCGTTTCAAAAGCAGTTACTCAGTCTTCTCGTCGACAGCATTCTCGTCGACAGCACTCAGTCTTCTCGTCGATGCCGAGTGCAACCGGCGTTAAACGTGGTTCTGTATTTGTGCGTGTCAGCAACATAGCTGCAACATCGTGATGGCAGTGTTGTGGGTTGTGAACAGAAGACTGGAATTATCGCCAATGTGACAGTGTGTTCGCGTATCAGTGATGTAACAACAAGATGAGATCGTAAACTGTCGGGCATTGATGCCGTTGGTTGGGCCGTGATCGGAGGGGGCGGGGTATCGCAGGTTGACATTCGGCTTTACATCAAAACGTTTAATACCACTTGAGGGGTTACGTTCAATCGATCAAAGTGCGGATAGTCATGTTGCAACGCTGGTCTGAACAGTAGAAGCTCCTATCGCTATCGTACAGTGGCCAATGTGACTGTCGGCATAAAGATCATACATACTAACTCTAGAGGAAAAGGTCCGCCATTTTCCCATGCATTATGGCTGCAGCAAGCGGCGGAGCATGCAGGCCAAGGAGGATAGAAGCCTAGGAGAGGGCATGACGACAGCCATGTAGCCTCCACAAGCCATGCTCCCTTGACGTCTCGACTCTTTCTCATTTTCCTCCTTACTCTCCCCACTTACCACGCCAACGTGACCACATCACGTGACCGTAGCTGGCCTTCGTCTAACTATGGGATATTAGAAGACACCACAGGCTGCCTTCGGTCTGATAAAACCTACCGGACGGAGCGCGCGCAAGCCAGCAAGGTGTCCTTCACAGTCAACCATCCGCCTCACACGTGACATGTCACGCGCACCAATAGCCAGAAAGATCTACGGTCACGTTGGCCACAACATCATTTAAACTTTTTATGACTGGACTTCACCAATATTGCAACAAGCCCTCTCCTAGTACTTTTAACGTCCTTGATGCAGGCAGACCCTCGGGGTCCCACATGGCTACCAACTGCCTTCGATTTCACAAATATATCATCAGAGCAGTGTCATGAACTTCAACAATCCACGAACTTACCGGTGGAAAGATATTCGCGTTCCTTTTGAAACTTTCTTTTGAATAGCACGCAGACGTAAGGCCTCGCGTCAACGCTAAACTAAACCAGATACCCGGCTTCGCCGGTGGGCGCTAGTGGCCGCGGGTGGGCGCGGTTGAGGAATACGAAACCGCGCAACTGCCAGATTTCCGAGATTTCGACAGAAGGGAAGTTAATGCAGCGTAAAGACTATATTGCTTCTTATGAGCGTTAGAGTAGCTCAGAATTTAGTTTACAACGTTAATTTATCACTGTTTATATTACTGAGAGTTTTCAGTCTTCGCGTTTACCATTGCGACCGTCGTCCTTCATCTGGCAACATTGCTTTCTTTCTCTCGTGTTCTGTCGCTCTCTTTCGCGATCTTTCACTCGGGACCCCGGGTGTCGGCGCACGGGATTTGCCACTCCTCCTCACCCACCTTTACCCCCCTGGACTGTCGGAATTGTCTCGTCCCCGAGAGCGATTGCGCTCTGGGGCAAGGACTGACCAGCACGAAATCGTGACGGAAAGTACGTATATTTACAGTATGAAATTTTGGCATTAAAAAGCAATAGTAGGTAAAATCGAAAAAAAAAAAAACTACTCTTTATTTTCCTGTTTAAATATACTACGGTTCCTGGAGAAATTGCCCTCCAAGTGGCACGCTGGGATGAGCGCTAGAAGTTTTCGGGCGCGCCACGGCATAGCTCCGTACGCTCCGTACACTTAATACCTGCCGCAAGTCGCGGCTTTGACTGCATTCAAGTTGATCGAAAAGCGATTTCTCAGCCCGTGAAGCATCACTTCCAGCTGAGTGAATATCCGCTCTACAGAGATTAATTCAAGACGGCAATTGCAGCTTTGTGCGAACATTACAAATAGAAAAACCAATAGAAATACAGGCTACGGCGTGCCGTGTCCTCGAACAGCATTGGAGCGGCTCGATTTATTGGCTTTCAAATAATTACGGCATGATTGAGAGCTTACTTTTTAATAAGAGATTAATCCCCTGAGCCATTCAAAATGCTCTCAGAGGCATGAGATTGCTGAGAAAAAATCAACATGCTGGGAATTTTTTTTATTGCTTAGGGAGTCACCGAGAAGTTACGTACGTTCAAAACGACCAGTATAAAAGACGGAAACGCAGAGCACGGGTGTGGTGTCCGGGTTAGAGTGGTGTTCCGATGTATTGATATTTCTGTGTACGGTCTATGTGCTAAATGTGTGTTCACCTGATGCTTGTAATAAGCGTAATGTGTGTCTACTGTGTATAGGGGGATACCCAAGCGCAGCAGTGGCCTGAAAAGAGCGAATTAGTTTTCGTAGAACATGATTTGGGCGGTACTTAGCGCCACCTAGCCTAGATACTTGCAATTACTCTGCTTGACCCCGCCATCTGGTGGCTAGCGATTTAACCTTTCACGCCACGCGATAAACAGCGGCTTCGAGTTTGTTCTTTCGAGAGCGGCTTTTGGTTTCGCGGATTGAGTTTGCCCTTCTCCGCGATGTGCGGTTGACGAAGGAGTTGTGACTCGAGGAACACCAAAGGTAAGACGCAAAATGCGCGAAGTAACTGGGTATCGGTTGTCTCCGTTTAACATCGCAGTGCTGTCGACGAGAAGACTGAGTAACTGCTTTCGAAACGCAAGTTTCTGTACCTGTGGGGGGAATCTGGCTTCGGAAATAAACACTGTTTGCGGAAAGCTCGTGTTACGCTTTTATTTGCTGCTGCTCTAGTCCCGTACAAGAGACGTAGCGTCCTCGTCAAGCCTTATTGGGCTCGATTTGCTCGATTCGGGGTCGCCATATTGAGATGCAAGCGACGGAGGAACTTTGCTCCCTGCTTCAGGGACGAACGTTTCTCCCTTTCTAAAGGAACATAGGTTACAAGACCGTTCCTCCCCTAAGGGAGGACTATCCACACCCTTTTTTCTAAGAGTGCGTGCCGCGTGAGCGGGTGAGTCCCGCAATCCGGAGACCATGATGGCCACCATACGGAGACGGCGATCTTACCCAGTGTACGTGGCGCTGCTGGCACTGCTCCGGAACTTCGCTGTTTCTAGCGGCTTCGTTTGCTCGTTTGATAAAATAAGTGATAAAAACGTCAACGCAACCGAAATGTTCTGCACGTTTAGACTAGAAGACGGAATTACAGGCGGCCTTCGCTGCCAAGCTCAATCAACTCAACAGCATTTTATTAAACAACGTGCGCGACCTGCTCGAAAAACGAAACCAAAAGAAGATGAGTCGGGAGGGCGAAAGCTTTCTCCCGTCTGCCTGGAGAAGGAGAAAAACGTTTCGCTCCTCCCCTTTTCTCGTGTCCGCTTGGGGGCACGTCAGTAAAGGGGAGGAAGACACGCCGTTGCTACTTTTTTCCTCCATTTTTTCTTAGAGTGTACCGGCAGCTGAACGCGGTTACGAAGAAAGACGTCTGTCTACCCACTCACCCGCATCGACGACACCCCAGACCGGCTGCTCCACTCTCGATACTTTTCATCGATGGACCTGAAGAGCGGCTACTGGCAAATCGAGGTCGACGAACGGGATCGAGAGAAGACAGCCTTCGTCACGCCGGATGGACTGTACGAGTTCAAGGTGATGCCCTTCGGACTATGCACGGCGCCAGCAACTTTCCAGCGTGTCATGGTCACCGTACTGGCAGGGCTGAAGTGGCAGAGTTGTCTCATCTACCTTGACGACGTCGTAGTATATTCAGCTGACTTAGACGAGCACTTGCGACGACTCCGCGCGGTTCTCCAAGCCATGCAGACCGCCGGGCTTACCCTCAAGCCGTCAAAGTGCCGGTTCGCCTACGACGAACTGAAGTTCCTAGGTCACGTGGTTAGTAACGAAGGCGTCCACCCAGACACCGAAAAGACTCGCGCCGTCGCGCACTTTCAAAGCGGGGTGATGCACTTTTTAAAGGGGGGAGTAATGCCGCGCGCGCAGCTAGCCGAGTAGGCAGCGCGACCGTGGCCCAACGGTTATCGTGCCTGCCTCCCACGCGAAGTGCCAGGGTTCGATTCCTCGGAGCGACGCGTCTTTCGTTTGTCCTTGCAATTCAGTGTTCTAGTAAATTCGAGAATCGTGTTGCTTGTTCGAGGTACGAATGTTCTCGTCAGGCAGCGCGTGCCGAAATGCATTGTCGCGCCGTGCAAAAGCGCGCCGCCGCATTAAAAAGCTGCTCTTTGCGGTGCGCGCCCTTCGTGCTGGCAGTCATGTCTCTTTCGCTCGTTTCTGTCCGACTCACTCCTGATAACCGGAGTCGGCGCCAGGGGCGCAAGTTGCCATTTCGCTGGCTGTCATGCCTTGCGTCCTCTTTCGCCGCCTCAGCAGCCGCGCTCGATGACAAAGCGCCTGGTTACCCCACACTGCGAGGTCCCTCACAAAGCACCGGCGGTTGAGGCGGCTGAAGCAGACGCGCAGCATGACAGCGTGCGAAGCGCTAACTTGCGCCCGTGGCACCGACTCCTGTTATCAGGTGTGCGTCGGAAAGAATTGAGCAAAAGACACATGATAGCGAGCACGAAAGGCGTGCAGGCTCAAAGCGCGGCTCCTTAATGCGGCGGCGCGCCGTCGGACGGCGCGGCGATGCATTTCGGCACGCGCTCCCGTGCCCCACAAACGTTTGCTCACGCATGTACACTCTCTTGCAATATGAAAGACCCAGTGGGAGCGCGTGGCAGAGGTGGTGGCTGAAGGGGGTTGCTGCGCGCGCTTTGGGCAATTCCATGTCGCTCGGAGGGGAGGCCTCACTCGGTGCTCAGCTGCGCCAGCCGCGCCGAGAAGTGCTTAACAGATTTTGATTTCTGTTTGGCGGGAGAGCGCTTCTTACGCGGCACGCTTCGGAGTATTGTAAAGGAGGCTCGAATGAGATCTCGTTATCACGGGCGATTTTATCAGTTTTTCTTTGTGCAAATTTTCCAATCAAGCACTGCGCAAAAACAAAGATAACAGTTATGTTGATGCCCTGTACTACACAAATAAAATGTGTTGAAGAGCGCGTTTGTACCTTAGTTTGTTAGAAGAATGCCGCGGGTATCGCAGTTTGACCGACCACCAACCGAATTCAAAATTTAAGCACGTCTCGACGCGGCTCGCCAGCTGGCGCGGCTGAGCACCGAGTGAGGCCTCCCCTCCGAGCGCCATGGAATTGCCCAAAGCGCGAGCAGCGCCCCCGTCAGCCACCGCCTCCACGCGCTCCGAGTGGGACTTTCATATCGCCGGAGAGTGTACAAAAGGGGCTCCGCATGGCCATCCTCAGTCAGTCTCGCCGCAGCGTTCGACTCTGCTGTTACGCCGATTTCAACGCCCGCGACGCTCTGCTTGTTATCTTCTGTTTCCTTTTTGTTTTAGGCGCAAGTTCGCCCCTATTAAACGTTTCAGGTTCCTAAGTTATTTCTTGTTTGTCACCTTGTCATTCGTGACAATATAAGATGTAGTTCGCTTTGGGGAGAGAGAGGGGGGGGGGGGGGTGGGTGCGGGGCGGGATGCATACGTGCTCTGTCTGTGTGGATGTGTGTGTGTGTTTGGGTGTGTTTGTTCTTATTGGCCGCCACCACCGGTTTCAAATATGTGTCGTATTCTGTGTTTAAAGTCTGGCGGTAAACATTTGTCCGCAGGTCACATCCTCGTATTACGCTGCGAAGGGTACTCCTTGAAATATTTATATTAAATGCGTATTTCACTGGCTCTTCGCTCTTGAGCATTGTGAATAATATTAAAATGGTTTCGGGGACACTCTAAGGCCTTAGGAATAGCAGTTGGTTGCGTTCGTAAGTAAAGGACAATACAGAGTTTTAGAATAGCGTAAAGACCCTTGGGGCCGTTAGCACCGCGTATAACGCACGCAAGCTGTAAGCAGAATTATGTAGAGCGCGTCCCGTTATTTATTAGCCAGACCTCGTAAGCAGTGCTCGTTGCTGGAACCAGCATTTGGTGACTAAATGGTATGAAATAAATCAGTGTTGTACACATTCCTCGAAAATCAGAAGGAACAAGGAACGAAAGCTCGTTCCTCGTTCCTTCTGATTTTTGGTCCGCGTTCCCGTTACAAGTTCCATATGCAAAAAAGGAACTCGTTCCCGTTACAGTTTAAAAAAATGGAACGTATCGTTACATATACGTTACATTTGTATTTTACTGATTACCACACTCAATTAAATCAGCGAGTTTTTTTCATGTATTCCATTAAATGGCAACATACGCATTTGAACGCCGTAATGGAACGATACAAGGGTCCATAATCTGGACACTTGGCGAAAAAGTCGGCGAGAAATTGGGTGACTGTGATTGACCGGCGCTAAGTTCAAGTGCGGTGGCGGATTTCTCGGCGACTGTTTGGCCAAATGTCCAGATTAGGGCCCCAGGAGAAGAAAACAAGCAGAAAAGCAGGGTTTTGTTTGTTGATATATTCACCTCTAAAAATCTCAGCTTTTAACGATAGTATTGTTTGTGGTGGGCGATTCAAACGAGCCACATGTACTGTTATCCCACATTGCACGATCGTTTTACAACAACCTCGCACGTTTCAATCTAACAAAGTCCCTTGCTCAAATTTTACAACAGTTGCTTCTCGATATTGCTGTCCGCAAGAGGAGCAAATGAAGACGAGGGTAGAGTTTTTGGAAGTTCAGTCTTGAAAACTACCGGTACTCCTTCGCGAAGATTGAATTCGTCGTTCAGTTTGAAGGTAGGGGAGAAGGGGAGAAGGAATCAACGTTAATTTTTGTATATCTTTTAAATTACCAATGTTACAAGGGGGCGTTCGATGTCTGGTAACCTTTTTTTTTTTTTTGCAACTGTGGGTCTTTCTCTAATTTCAGTGATGGCTTTAGTCAGCCTCAGCTCTGTGGGCGTATGGAGATTCGTGGAAGCAAAGAAAGTAGCTGAGTTTGAGACGTCCCTTTTTCTGTGTCTTTTCCTTCAACTAAAGGTTTTGCTTTTTGTACCGCAGTCCTGGGCGCTGAAAAAAGAATCATATCCGCTAGCTCTCCTGAGCCGGCCGTTACCAAGCAAGAATCCCATACTATAAACCCTAAGATAAATCACACAAAAGTTAACGAGACCCTGCTTTTTGCAATGATCAACGAGGTAGAGGGCCTCAGAGCGATAAACATGCAGGTAAAAGTGACCCCCCATTATCCGCCACCATGTTACACATTTTTGACCACTAGACACGTGACCGTATAGTTTCACGTCTTGATTTTAACGAAGAACCCGGCACAAATACTTGAATATTGATCTTTAAAAACAGTACCGACGAGACAGGATGTGGTTCGTTTGTTTGAAGTCCAAAATGTGAATTTACGACAGAAACTCGGGCAGCTTCGCAATGTCTCCGCTAGATGCCGTCAGCCGCGGTGCTACATTTCGAGTTTTTATCGGAGCTGGACACCGACCTCTGGGGTTGGCAGTGTTCAAAAAATAGTTTTTCGTGTTTTTTACAGCGATCGCCATACGAATCTTGGCTCAGGTTTGCGTAAAAGTCTAAGGATTTGGTACTGTCACGTGTCTAGTGGTTAAAGTTGTACAACATGGCGCCAGCCAAGTGGGGGGTCTCTTTTGCCTCGTGAACGGGATACCAGTTTATCGCCCTAAGCCCCTCCGCCTCGTTGGTAATGAAACCCTGAAAGCAAGAGGGTTGTGGAAGACAAGCATCCATAACATCTGTGTGATCGAGACTCACCCCAGTGCCCCCAGATTAAAAAAAAAAGTTCTTTTTCTGTACTTTACACTAACATAAGAAGTATACTGCCAAAGCGTGAAGACCTTCATTTATTAACTGACTCTTGTGCTGCCGACTTTGTTTTCCTAACGGAAACATGGCTAAGACCTGACATAAAAGACTCTGAAGTGTTTCCCACGAATTTTAATTACAATATTTATAGGTGTGATAGAGAGTTCCGACGTGGGGGTGGAGTACTAATTGCTGTACGGAATCATATTGTAGTTTCTTTTGTTCAAATTCCTACTTGCCTTGAAATGGTATGGCTACGGCTGCATTTTCCCTCCGCGTGTATCTTCCTTGGGGTGTGCTATAGACCGCCCGACTTTGTTAATGGTTTTTTTGATAAGCTTCATGACGCGCTCTCTTTCATCTTCAACCAATCCCGAAACGCATCATGCATTCTCTTAGGCGACTTCAATTGTCCTGACATCATTTGGGATACTCTTTCGTTCTCGACTCATATTTCAGGAGAACTCGTCGACACATGTCTCATATTTAATCTATCGCAGCTGATTACTCAACCTACCAGATCAACCCAAAGAACAAGTCATATTTTAGATCTATGCCTCACTACTGACACTACACTTGTTAAAAATATAACATACCACCCACCCATTAGTGACCATGACGTAATTCATTTCAACATTGAATTTGAAACTCAGCGGAAATCACCATATTTTAAAACCATTAAAGACTATAATAAAGCTAATTACACCGCAATTAACAATGAGCTTGAAATATTTTTCGATAGTTTTCAGCATGGCTGTATGAGCAGGACAGTTGATGAAAACTGGATTCTCTTCAGAAATAAACTTGCATACCTTGCCGTCACTTACATCCCATCAATAAACATAACTTGCGACAAATCAAATCCCTGGTTCACAAAAACGCTTAACCAACTAAACAGAAAAAAGAAACGACTATTTAGCCGCGCCAAACAACTGACTACCGATCTCGCTTGGAAACAGTACAATGATATTGCTAAAATTTATAAGAAATCTATTACAGAGGCGAAGGCAAAATTCTTTAACAATGACTTAGTAAACATTCTTCGCAATAAACCTAAAAAGTTCTGGGAGGTAATTAATCCAAAAACGTCTAGACCTGTACAACTAATGAGCGATGATCGGTTGCCATTATCGGATGAAGAAAGCGCCAACTGTCTTAACGACTATTTCACCTTAGTCTTCACCACAGATGACCACAGTAACATGCCTCATCTTAACAACGCATATCACACTCCCATGGCTGCCATTGAAATAACGTATGCAGGTATCATAAGCTCTATAGAAAGGTTACAGTTGTCGTCGAGTTCTGGGGACGACAAAATTAATTCCAAATTACTGAAAAACACTAAATTACACTCAGCTCGTTTTTTGTTAATAATCTTCCAACAATCTTTGTCTTCCGGCGAGCTTCCTACAGATTGGAAAATTGGCAGAGTGGTCCCCATACACAAATCGGGGGATCGAACTTCACCATCAAATTATCGTCCTATTTCTCTAACCAGTGTCCCCTGCAAGCTACTTGAGCACATAATATATTCAAATGTCATGAAGCATTTCGAAAATAACCTCATCCTCTTTCCAAACCAACACGGGTTCAGACAATCATATTCTTGCGAAACGCAACTTGTACAACTTGTTCATGAAATACACAGTAACATCGATAATAACATACAGACAGACGCCATATTCGTTGATTTTTCTAAAGCATTCGATAAGGTATCCCACAGTTTACTCATGCTCAAGATAAACCAACTTCACATTCATCCACTCGTAACATCATGGATAGGACAATTTTTAACCAATCGTACTCAGCATACTGTTATTAACAACCAGTCGTCAGCTTATTCTCCTGTGTCATCCGGAGTCCCCCAGGGGAGTGTTCTCGGACCTCTGCTTTTTTTAACATTTGTAAATGACCTACCAGATCGCATAACATCCTGTATTGGACTTTTTGCTGATGACTGCGTAATTTACCGATCTGTATCTAACCTGAACGATAACATAACCCTACAAGCTGACCTTAACCTACTAGCCGACTGGTGTAAACAGTGGAAAATGACAATTAACTTTTCTAAAACAAATCTCGTTTCCTTCACGCGTGCTCATAGTCCTCTCTCTTTCACTTAGACCATGTGCAGCCAGGTAATTACCAAGTGTCCATCTTACAAATATCTGGGTGTTCACTTATCTGACGATCTCTCATGGAACACGCATATAACACACGTCCTGTCTAATGCTAACCGCTCTCTTGGGTATCTTCGACGGAATCTGAAACTAGCACCATCATCAGTTAAACAACTAGCCTACACTACACTCGTAAGATCGCAACTTGAATACGCGTCACCCATCTGGTCCCCTTGGCAACATTCATTGATAACAAAGATAGAGGCACTTCAAAATCGCGCAATCAGATTAATTTTTTCAGATTACTCACGAGACACCAGCCTCACTTCTTTACGAATGAAAGCTAACCTTGATCTCCTCTCAACCAGAAGGAAATTATCACGCCTTTCTCTTTTTCACAAGATTTACTATCATAACCATGACATCAGAACTTCACTATTATCCCCAGCCACTCGTATATTTCCTCGCATTGATAACGTCTGTAAAGTTTGTCCAATTTTCGCATCGTCAGTTTCGTTTCTTTACTCCACCTTGCCATTCACAATAACGGACTGGAATAGCCTGCCTAACAGTATCGTGACCCAGACAGATTATAATACTTTCATATCCCAACTGACCATCCATCTGCATTTACACTAATAGTAAAGTCAACTCGTGTTTATAGAAATGTTTTATTTGGGTATTTTTCTGTTTCATCAGCCGTTTTCCCCTAAAAATGTTTTAAGTGTTTTTTTTTCTTCTGTTTTTGCTGCTTTATATAACAATGTTTTCCAGCATGTAACCCACTTTTTTGTTTGTTCCTTTATATGTTTCTTCAGCAGTTACACCCACCTTGTGTAATGCCAGCAATGGCCTTCAAGGTTTTAATAAATGATGATGATGATATAGTATTTATAACCTTTTAGAATTTCCCTCTTAGAAAGAAAATAAAAATTGCCCTACTGAACGATAAAAAAGGAACGCCATTCCTTTTTTCGTTCCAGTTAAAATGTAACGAGTTCCCGTTCCAGTTCCACCGATGAAAAATGTAACGGCGACGTTCCTCCGTACCCCCTAAGAGGAACGCGTTCCAGGAACGCCGTTCCTAGAAACGGCGTTCCTGGAACCGTACAACACTGGAAATAATAGATTAAGTGTCTCCCTTGCGGGAATGCTTCTACAATGAAAACAGTTTTCTCAGGCTCCGTTCTAGCTATTATGTCTAGTCTACGAAAGTTGCGCAGAACCTAGAAAATGGGGTGTCTATAGCTCCAATGAAGCTTGCTCTTGACCCAGGTTTACAGTTTGTGAACCATAATTATATGACCACAGATAGATGTTTTTGCAGTAGCCGTACTTTGAGTTTTGGAATAGAACTTTGACAAAACTAACCATCTGGACCACGAGGCTATAAAAATTTCAATGACAGCTTATTCGTGTCTCCAATCCCTCCACCAGCCAAAGAAGATCAAACTTTACACAGCATGGCAATAACACACAACTGTATAAGAGAGGCTAGGTACAGTTTCTTCAGAGATGTCAAAAGGTTTGATAAATTCTTTGGCGACAAAGAACTCTTACCAGGAGAAAAACAAAACCCAGGCCGCTTGTTTTATTTGCTTCAAACAATATTCGCCTAAAATACATAAGAACAAAATGAAGCTGAAGAGACAAGATAACTGGGCTGGTTGATATGGGTTCATCTGGAGACAGCGCGAATGTCACATGGATGGAGGAAAGCGGACGATACAAGCGCTGACTAACAACTGAAAGTATTGAATAAACCGCGAAAAAAAGAAAAGCATTACAACACATGACTTTCTAAGAACAATGGAATGGCGGCTGCGCATCACAAAATTGGGTGCTATTTGTTATATAATCCCCGATCTATAAATTCTATCTCACTGTCGAACAATGCCAAGAAAACTTGACTCACGGAGGCTGGGCCTGAATTTTTTATTCTGTGAGCCTTTACAATGTCGCGTGCTTTTTGGTCCCATGTTGATACAACACGATAACTGTGATGCGCAGACGCCATTCGGTAATGATTAGAGAGTCACGTGTTGTTTAATGCTTTATTTTTTCGCGGTTTATTCAGAATAAACCCTCAGTTGTTAGTCAGTGCTCGCATCGTCGACTTCATTCCTTCGTCCGTGTATTATTCAAGCTGTTTCAAGATAGAAAAATGAAAACAACAGAAATCACTTCTATCCTTTTTTCCCCTTATTGTCTTATGACACTTAGTTTTTTTTTAAGTTTTTTTTAGTAATCCATAAACGTTTTTGAGCATTCCTATCATTGTTTTTAATACTTTCACGGCAGGACGGTTCTGCAGAAACCTCTCACCTATATTACAGTTATCCTGTCATACCTTTCGCGAAGTTTCTTCGACATTCTATTAATTCCAAGGCATATAATCCCAGCTAGTTTGAATCTGTGTTCTGGTTTTCCTTCATTTTCATTTTAGTTGATTCCCCGGTGTGCGTTGTCAAGTATTTACATATTTATTTTAGTGTTCGACGTCGCTCTAGAAAGCTGTTACCTCGATTTCATCTCTACAGCTCTCCTTCTTATGAAATCCATAGCGATTGTTTTGAAGGAAGCACTCTTCCGCCCGGTCCAAACCGCTCCAGTAGGCTTCGATGTCGAGATCAGGACCCAGTCCTCCATATTCCTTAGGTAGCATGTCGACGGGCATGTCTTCGTAGAGACCATCAAAATTCACACCGTGGAAATGAATCTGCGGAGAAAAATTTATGAACGCATAGTCACTCGATGCAAGCACCTAATTAGAAACTCGCGTTTTTTTATACGTTTGTATTGTACCAAATGTCTAACGACGGGCTCACCCAATGACTACCGTGAGCGTGATAAATAAAAGGGATCTGTGAAATAACAGCGAACGTGAAAACAAGAGTCGCGCGTTCCACGTAAGGTTTTGGTAAGGGCCGGCACCTGGTTGGTTTCGGCCATCTTTTCGACGCGCCATACGACCTATCAGGTGTTTGGTCGTGTATGTGCACGGTCGAATCTGGCCCCCAGTGGTCATCCCCTTTTCGGGCCCGTGCAATCACTTTTGCGAGGACGCCATTCGGCTCTCATTGATGAGCTGCATGGAAGCAGCCGTCCAGGTGTGGGTGCCTTGCACTTTGGAAAAGTGCAAGGCACCCATGGTACTTGCACCACCTAGGTGGTGCAAGTACCATCGGGTTCATTTGAAATACGGACAGTGACGGAAGTTCGAGCCCATTACCGGCGCAGCTCCCAGGTTTGGGAGGTGCTTGTTGAGATTCAAATACATCGTAGGAGGGCGCTGCCAGGTTGCGCGTTTTACTCCGATGTGTTTGGAGCTTGTCAATCACAATCTAAGCTTGGCATCTGCGCCGGTAGTGGGCTCAAAGTGCCGTCACTGTTCGCGTTTCATTTAAACCCGATGGTACATTTGGTTATGAGGGAGTAGTACAGAAGGTGAACATATTTACCAATCTGTAAGTGACCGGTATATGAAGCAAAACAAAAATTAAAATAAAGCGTACGTTAACATGGTATGTCCGACGTAGTAATTAATATAACGTCAAAATTCGCAAATAAGAGATTCTATGCTGCTTCTCATAGAGGCTAACACTTCCGTGCTCACTGAAGAGCGAACATTAACACACGGAATAATACTAGTAAGTATTATTAGGTCGCATAAAAAGCTGCATCTAAATGATTAAAAAGCGCGACAGGACAACGGACACAGAAGGAGACACAGACACAGCGCTTTTTAAGCGTTGTGTCTGTGTCTCCTTCTGTGTCCGTTTTCCTCTCTCGCTTTTTAATCATTATGGATCACCATCGCCCAACTTTCTACCCTCGCCTGCATATAAATATTCATTTAATTTTGTTACTCGCTAGCAAAGATTATGTATGTATAGCGATAATAATCGCCGGAGAAGGGGAACAAGGGGGACAAAGGACAAACACAAATCTTAAAACACAGCTAGGTGACTGCTGCACGATTGAAAAACTCCGCCTGCTCCTGGTATCGAACCAGGGACCACTCGATTTCGGGTGGAGCGCTCTACCAACTGAACAAACCGGGAGTTAGGCGTCAGTGGAGCAAAAGGGTTTTAACAAGTGCGACTAGTCTAGCACCAATAAGGGTGAACGGCCTGCATTTTGTTTAAGGTTATGATGATAATGCAAATAATGCAAGGGTGCAGCCGATCTGAACGGTAATAAAGACAATATTTCCTTGGGAAGGGGAGCAGGGGGGCAAAGGACAAACATAAATCTCCAAACACAGAGAGGTGACTGGTTCGCGACTGAAAACATTCACCTGGTCACGGTATTAAACCATGAACCTCTCCATTTCCAGTGGAGCGCTCTACCAACTGAGCTAACCAGGAGTTAGACGTCAGTAGAGCAAACGGGTTTTCCCAGCAGCCACCAGTCTAACACCAACAAAGGTGCACGGCCTGCAAGCCGCTCATCCTTTTCGGTATTTTACAGGTGGCTCCTGTTAAAACCCCGTTTCTCTACTCCTGGTTTGCTTCGTTGGTAGAGTGCTTCACTGGAAACATTAGAGGTCCCTGGCTTGATATCAAGGACCCTAAACTCTTCAAACACAAAGATGGAGCCGAAAGTTCACCAAGCGCGCTAATAAGACGTCGGCGAAAAAAAAAAACGCGAAGTCATCGTCGTGATAGGTCAATCGGTCCGCTTCGTCAACTTCGACTCCAACTTTGTTTGATAAGTTTAGAGGCCCAGGACTAGGCGGATCTTTTTCAGTCGCGCACCAGTGATCTAGCTGTGTTTGGAGATTTGTGCTTTTCCTTTGTTCCCTTCCTCAGGGATTATTATTGTTATTATTGTTAAGCTGTTTTGCGCCGTTGAATTAATTGCATTATCATAATATAATGTATTTATTAATTCTAATCTGCCTCGGAGAGTCAGAAAATAGTTATATCGTTGTATACCTTGGTGCAACAGAAACGTACTATTAAGCAAACTGCTGTAAAACACAAAACGACATACATTAATTTCTACTGTGTTGTGTAAAAATGTGTAGTCCGGATTTCTTAGGGTTTTCTATACATCGTTCTTCGTCATTTTGTAATAGACTCGAACTATTTTCTGAATAAAAGTATTTGCTAAACAGCAGTAAGCCTTGAAATGACTTTTTTTATGGTGTTTTTGAATATCTGCCTTGGGAAGCTCTCATTAGCTTATTATTTGTTTTATGAAGGCAGATACCTCACCCAGTAAACCCTTCTTTGTTTTGTTACAAACAATTTTACTTCGCAACACGGAAAAATACAGGACATCTTAACTAATTACAGCAATACTTGCGCCAACACCTGCACAAACTTTGTAGTAAAAATCCAAAGAAGTGTCATCTAGTTTTTATGATTGCACTATGTTTCTACCACTCACCCTCTCGGATATCTTTTTGCTAATGAAAGGGCGAACCATTGCGAAGCCCATATCAAAAGCGTACGACTGCCTCACGATGTGTATCGCTTTAGATCGAGTTGGCACGCAGTCCTGAAAGATCAAAAAACAGTTAATGAATAATTAGTACTATGACTCTAAACAGACTACAGAGTACACTTGCACAAAAGTGTCCATATAATTTATTTTTACTCTTGCTGTGATTTTTTGTGCAGCAGTCGAAGTTGCAAAGGGCAATATCCGCGGCATACCATAATTAAAACTTGAGACTGAAGAAATCCTTATTTGTTTCAGTGTATGTTTATTCGTGATCTCCTTTAATCTTAAGTATCAAATATGAAAGTAAGTTTTCTTTGTAATGCTAACATTAGTTTTAAATATTGTAACTTTATGTAACTTTCCCACATCAAAAACGTAAATGGATTACACCTTTGCGACCATTTTGGCTTAATGACTACCCCCGAAACATCGCTGCTTGCCAAAATTGCTTTATAGAATTTGCGGATTTTGCACGGCAGACTGCTTCGGTGATATATCATGGTCATTCGTTTCTCCCTTTCTACCTATTTTAACCACTAACCGCAGAGAGCTATACAAATGTCCAGATTAAGTAGAAAAGTGACTAGCGTAAAGAAATATACAATTCTGGCAATCCATTTTGACTTCTGTTGTCCCAACAGAAATCAGAATGGGCTGTCGCAAGTATGCTCCGTATCTCAAGTAGAAAAAAAAAATGTCGGCACTTGGTATTGGTTTTATTGTCCTAAGCTAAAGCTCGCGAATTCTAGAGAAATTGTGTTTGGCAAAAAGAGAAAGGGAACAATTATCAAGTGGTGTCAACTTTTTATATGGTATTTCATAGAACATCAGCGCAATCGTTCCTGCTGAAACAACACGTAGTGCAAGAACAAACAGGAGTGTCGTCATGGTCCCCGCCATAGGCCGTATTAATAAAATAAAAACAAAAACGAGGTTCTCTACTCTTAAGTTACTTACTATTTTTACGTCATAACGTTTAGTTAGAAATCTTTAAGGTGTGGTTTGTGTTAGAATTATAATTGATGGGCGTTGTCGAAAACAACAAAATCAGCTTCCGTTAGCGAGTTATAAGGGACGTGAAGCAAAATCACAAAAAAAACGACACGTTTCTAGGTGTTGGTTTATAGTCGAAGTGCATCTTCGTGCCAGCGGTCATGCTCCCCGCGTATAAATTGCGAAAATAACGAGCGCAGTTATACATTTTTTAGAGGACGGAGGTAATAAACCCTAGAATCAAAGGTTGTTTTTGTCATGTCATTCAAATAGCACATCGTTTCATTTTGTTTCCTCTCGCCACACTTCTTTCCTAGTAAGAATGCAATACGGTGGTTGATCGCTTTGGCGTGGAGGTGCGTACTGATAAATAACCTAGACTTAAAAACGCGTCCGAATTGCGTTCTAAACACCGTAATTGGCTGCGAGTTCCTTGTGTTTATCAGAGTGGACTGATTAAGGGGGTACTGATTATTTCCACAAAGTTTCTAAATAAAATCACGTTTACTTTTTTTGTTAAAAAAGTAATTATTTGAACCACCAAAAAAAGTAAACGTATGGAACGCTACTAACTTTTCTAAACAGAACCTTCGACAGACACCAAAACGACTTTCAACCATTTTGCAATTAGTACTTTTTTAATAAACAGCTTGGCAGTCCGTTGCATGAAAAACTTTGTATATTTGTAGAACCAAATATAAAACATTGAATCGAAAGGTTATTCTTGTTGCTCCACGTAAAAATCTGAATGAGAGTTTCACTCAAATGTATCTATAGGCTATGTGGATCCAACGAACCGCCTTCTGAAACGCTCATTCTAGCAAGTGTAGTGGCGTACATAAATTACGCGAAGTTTAATTAAATATTTGTTAATTGGTAAAGTTGTCGTTTAAAGTATTGTATATAATGCAGTGCCCTGCTCTCGGGAGTTATTAAATTAAATAACGACTTTTCATTAATAAAAAGCAAAAATCGAATTCCTACCCTCGTAGTGTCATGCAGGATGATAATCAAACGAGTATGATAAGTACCCTTTGCGTAATTTTGAGTATGCTTTAGATCCATTTCAAGTATTCAGAGCTTTCCCGAAATAGCGAAGAGAACGCTGCATTCAGCAGTGAAAAACCACTCTCGTTTAACCAAAAGCAATCCAACGACAATAAAAAAGTGGAAAAATGATCAACGTGCAGGCGATCTGGCTAGGATGTAAACTTGAAGATATATTATCTTCAAGTTTCCTTCCCAGTCTCAGGACATCATGATCAAGAAATAGCGTTGACTTATAGGATGCTTCTGACAACTAAAGCTCTACTTCGTCCACTGAAAAGAAAACAAATCTCAATTTTTTTAATTGTTCCCAAATATCTGGCATTGCGGCTTCTAAAACCAATATTACATCCGACAGAATAACAAGACCTGCTTCGAGGATTTAGCATCGAAATATTTTTTTAAAGTAAACCGGTTGTGTGTCTAAAACGGCCGTGGGAGTGGGATCTCGCTGGACATCAGCAAACGGCCTTTAAACTTGCTCTCGAGCACGACGCAGAATGAACGACATTTGGTAATAATTAGAAATTGCCAAATGGGCTTTTGACCTCATTCCATTTAATTTACCCGCCTCACATGGATATCACTTTTTTGTTCTGACCTAAAGATTATGCCCCATATCAATGTTAGTCCATATATTAAAAAGACAAGCTAAAGTATCCGAACCAGAAGAAGCTTGATGGAACTTTTCAGGAGGCCAAAATTAATGGCAATGAATTTGTCCATAGAAAATCCTCCATAGTCGTGAATGCAGGAAACGCCAGTCGTCTGGGCAACAGGGTCCGCTGTCAGATGTTCCACGACAAGCGTTATTGCTTGCAATGCTTCAATGTAGGAAATAATCTGGGGATTCCAGGCACCTGCAAGTGAACCGGGAACTAATAGTAGCAAACTTTTTCTTTTTTACGAAGGAGTTACACACAAAAAACGGAACACGGAAAGCACATCTTCAGGAATACCGTTTTCTACGGAACGTATTGGTACTGCATACAATTGTGTTCTCTATAGTTAATTCCTTCGTAAATAAATTGTATGCAATAACAACGCGCTCCTTAAAAACAATTATATTCGTATATCACACGATATACTGCAAACTTGAACTGGGGAATTGATTGATTAACCTTACGATTAGTCGATTATTTTTTTTATCGCGATCGATTTCTTAAATTATAAAATATATTAACGCACAATCCTAAAATGTTGTCAATCCGTCCGTCTTCCCACTGTATTGTAGCTGCTGTAGAGTTGCTAGTTTAAAACCAGGCGGTACTTTTCGCCATTAATGATATCGTAAGAAACAGGCAAAAACAAAAGAAATTGTAAGGTATTGGTTCTTTTTTAGATAATATATCTCGAGGTCAACAGAACCGAATAACTGATTTTTTATTTGATGAAGGGATAGTTGTGAATTTGATTTAAAACTTCAATCAACACCCAGCTCTAATATAACTGAGTGAATTTTCACGAGTATCTATTTTCGTAATATGCTCGTTTATAAATTTAACTTGAAGGATAAGGCAAAATATTGTCACATAAATTTATCGCTCCAAAATTATAACTCCAAATGGAAAAACGTTGGGCCCGGAAAATAATCTAGAAAATAACACTCCTCAAAACTCGCACGATATTGAATCTCCGAAAATGGAATTGTTTACAACAACCGGTGCATTTCTTCTAAAAGCAGTTTCTGGAAAGCTGAATCTCATCCCTTAAACATAGTAGACCGCCGTTTCGGCCGTAGGATGCAGATTTCAAATACACGTTCATGTTGAAAAATCAAGTTTTCCCGAAAATCCTTATTAAGTGATCAGGTATGTCATCAATTAAAATATATATTATTGAAATTTAGGTTCGGCCAGAACTTTTTACTTTACAGGCAATTATCTTCCTCGAGCTATTGCGTGCAGTATTTTAATTTTTATTTTTTTACTTGAAGAGGAGACCTTATATGGGTCCTGTTGCTGTTGAGTACTGATACATCCGGCGTAAGTTTAATGGGCGGATTACTCTCACAAGCAACAGGTATTTAACTAATACATCCTAATGAAGTAGTCACATCGCAACACAGGCTTGATGATAGTCATCCCTTCAGCTCGTTTTCAAACGTCGTTGTTATGATGCACGTGCAGAGCACAAAAACCCGTGTGTCTTTAGATTCTGCCAAAGATGTGATATGCCAAAAACTTCCCCCTAAAATTGCCCAAATTTTACGTCTACAAAAATCTTGTATATCTAAGCCGATATGCACGTACTCCAGACGCCGATGTGGTAAGCTTTTACTAATGCGCTTTCCTCTTTGCTCCGATTTGGCGGATGCTGCGGTGACTCGCTGTGCACTGGTCTCGCAAGCCGCTTGCTTGCACTCGGCTGTGTAAGCAGTTGCACGTTGTCTACTGGTTTGACAAACACCTCGTTGGCTCTTGGCAACCTTAGTGCGCCCTTGAGATGTTCGTCGAGGTCGGTGTCTTGGTGTGCCGATCAGCATGGCGCCATTTTAAAGCCCCAGCTTGAGATGCATACCCACCACGAACCATTATTGCTCGTGTTGTTCCGACCCTCACAATCTCGCGTCGTGGTTTTCCTCGACGTCAATGTGCCACGTGACGTCAATATCATGTGACATGTGACGTCAGTGTCGCGTGTCGTCCCGATTTTACGGTACGTCACTGCCACGTTATCTGTGACGTCAGTGTCACGTGCCTTTATGGTGTTACGTGACATCACAGTGTCTCGGACGCCACAGTGTCCAACGGCGTGACGTTCCAGTTTCCCTCCTAAACTTAGCGGGAAAATATCTCCCCTAAGTTCTGGTTGAAAGTAATGCTTGTTAAAACGAGTCGGGGCCCCAATCCACGCCGTAAAGGCGGTTGGCAAGCGAACCTGTAGTATCACCTGCAACCATTGCCCACTGCACTATACCAAATGATTGACGAAAGAAAGGCAAATGCCCTGTACCAAAGCTCTTTACGCACGAAAAATTCCCCAAAATTAGTGCAGTGGAGGTAAAGGGATAATTTTCTCGGAACCGTATTACTCGTGGTGGCGGAAGATAGAAAATCACTATGCTTACTAGTTAGTTCGCTAATTAACTGAATTGATTAATTAACTTCTTAATTGGTGAAAATATACATATGGTTGTAATTAAAAACTCGCTGAGCGTCGTCAAAAACCCTAAATTAGTGATTTTCGAAAAGACTTTGAGCGCATGAGAAGCGTAAAAGTGCACTAAAGTTACCACTCGCGGAGCAGGTGCAAGGCTGACAGTTTCGGTAAGGCGCCCGCGCGATCCTTCCGTCTCTTATGAGAGCCCCAGCCTTGTACCTGCTCCACGAGTGGTAACTTTTGCGCACTACTTACACGCTCCTCACGCGCTCAAAGATTTTCGGAAAATTACTGATTTAATGGCTTTTGATGAAGCTCAGCAAGTTTCTAATTGGAACCATATGCCTATCATAGCTAATTAAACATATGATTAGTAATTTTAGTTACTTAGAGAACTAATTAGTACGTATCGCGAATTTTCTGACATCCGCCACCACGAGCATTGCGGTCCCAAGAAAATTACCCATTTACCTCGAATACACTAATTTTAGGGAATATTTTTCACTCTTACCTCAAACACTCTGTATAAAAGGCTAGTGACGTCACTCTCCACGCCGCAAGCTACAGTGGCCACAGCAGCTTGCGCAACAGTAAACTTTACAGTGAAACGTATGCGGTGAGCGCTACGTGCTTTGGATCAGACTTGTACGTAATCCGTTACACGTAACGAAATTACTTGTAATCCGTTACATTTATCGGTAATTTAGTAACGGATTAATTACATATCTGCAAGTGTAATTTTAAAGTAATTCTCTTACATATTTTACGTAACGGATTCCTTGTAATCCGTTACATTTTTTTTAGGACCAGCCCCCCCCCCCCTTTTCTAAAGAAAAAGTCGTTTTCATTTTGGTAAAGTTGAGCGCAGCGACACTGTCACGCGAATTAACCAGCGCAAAGGGAGGCTTGGCACTCTTCAGTTCCGCAAAGCCTTTTTTTTTTTTACAACACCAAGCCCCTGAATTTAACAACAATCTCAAAAGATAAAACAAAAAACATTTCTACAAAAAAAAAAAAAGGGGGATAGGGGGGGAGGTTCTATCCGTTTTTTTTTTAGTGTCTTTGTTTTTTCTTTGCGATCGAAGGCGGGGAGAGGAAGACACCAACGAATTATTCCTCCTCGAGAAGTTCAAGGCGTTAAGTGCACAGGCAAGAATTAACAATGCCGTTCTCGGTTATAGTGACTAGGACCATTTTCTTAATGTCACAACAGGAGGCAAAGCGCCGTCTACCCTAAAATCCACTAAAAGAGATGTGATAATATGTGAAGGTGTTATTGCCACAAGCATCCTCGTTCGTCGATGCTCACTTATCATCTTCTTTTAGAAAACAGGATGTATTCTTTTCCTGCTTCTTTCACCTTATTTGACCATGTTTTAAAAGCTATTTACTTTTTCGTCATCCTTGTCCAGCTCGCTTGCACCTTTGCATTTAATTGCATTATAATCATTACTTTTTTTGTAGTCCAACTTTTAGGGTTGGCCCACTTTATTTGTGAATTCCAGCCAGGTTGTCTGCATCTCAGTTACCCTTTTTGTGAGTCAGCTATTTGCGAGCACTTCGAAAATTGTAATAGTCTTCCTCTTTTCTTCTTCCTGTTTTTTACCACAGCAGGACGCATCTTATCTCAAGCAGATAGTTTTACAAATAAAACATAATGGTGGCTAACGTAGACTTGATATTCTGGGCTTGAGGAGAGAGTGAAACTCCTGAGTGGGGCCATTACGCGGCTCACTTAGTTCTCTGCCCTTCGCTGCCAATGGCATCAGCGGACGTCTATCTGGAGAACACCGGAGTAAACTGCAGTCGGTCCGTGCTCTGTGCGTTTTTGAACGGCACCAAGAAAGGTACACATGGCAAACGTGCGTTCACATTTCCTTGTTTTAACCAACGTTCTAATTAATTGTTGTTATGAGTGTCCTGTTGTTTTCTTCTCGATTACTTATATTTAAATATTGGAAACTTTTTTTGTAATTCACCAACGTCTCAACCGAGGCTCGACCTGTTCAGAACTAAAGGAAGAATAATATCGAGCCAAACCTTATTTATTATTTAATTATCACCTTACTGTTACCAGCTCTACTAAAACTCTCAAATATCCGGCAACGGCTGCAACGGCGAAGCTTAGCTCTATCTTCGAGGTAAATAGTACTTCCATTGATTCGATGAAAAAGCTCATTGAAGAGCATAAAACATTCGTGAGGCACAATATGGCACTCCCATCCAGTGCTTTAGTTCAAATGGTGTTCAGCGTAGCAGTCGACACATTGACTAAGAAATAACACAAAATGTCTGACGAGACTTTCGAGAGTCAGCTATTGCTCAAAATACGCAAGGTCAATAAATGGAACAGGTGGCAACAATAAGAACTTGAATAACCTTCTTCCCTTTGTTTCTTAATTGAGGAAAATATTGTTGAAAGTAAGGCCACGAAAGTAACGGATTACTTTTGAGAGTAACGGTCACTTACATTTATGGGAGGGTAATTGTAATTGTAATAAATTACAATTTAGGCTTGAGTAATTGTAAATGTAATTCCTTACTATTTTTCAGTAACGTGTACAAGTCTGCTTTGGATTGTTATCAGGAGCGCATTATCATCAATTATGTGGTTCAGATGCTTGTTTTGTGGTTGTACATTATTAAAACTAATGCTGTGCTGTATGTTGTATGCCTGGTATCCACTTTTCGTTTCAATTGCCAAAGTTTTTTTTTTTTTTTTCAGGACGCTTGTACGAAAAGATCCAACCTACGAGTTATATACAGCTTCTCTGTAAAACCACATGAAGTGTCATTTTCCCTTCATTGGAGTTGCCGGAATCATTTAGCCGAACTATTGTTTTTTGCGCTAATTTTTTCCTCGGTGTCCAGTGGTCTTTTTTTAGGAGGCGTTACGAAGACTGAGCCCCAGTGCGTTTCTCCTAAGAAACTGCTTACGGCTCCACGTGTGCGTAGCTGGTTCGTGCTGACGTCACCTGGCATAGTGAAACGCGCTGGTGACGAGAAAATCGGGGGCAATCACGGCTCCCCTCCCTCGCCACATGTGCTCTCCTTCTTTCATAGACACGCTTTATCCAGTTACTTATGGACGGACGCACATGATCTCACGGCTTTGTGACCCCCCCCCCCCCCCCCCCCTCCCATAAATGCTTTCGCATTCAAAATGAGCTATTCGTAAGTTTACCATTTTCCCTTCAATTATCTAACCGCAAAGATCCAGAGAAGCGGCAAAGGAATAATGTCTAGTTGACGCTTGACAAGTCGAAGGGATTATTGCATTAAACCTCTGTATTTTTCTACCAAGTAAAGAAGTGTCGTTACTCGATTTGTGTCGTTGCTAAAACGAACTTTGTCTAAATACTGGTATCGACACACAGAAATTGAACAATGAGAGACGTCCACTCATACCGTTATTCTATATCTATTAGTTCACCTGCGGGCAACATGACTGATACTGAATTTGTGTGGAGCCTGTCGAGATGACGGTTCAATGTCTTGAAGAATATAAACATTCATAGGTTCCTAAATTCAAACGCATGTACAGCGAAAACGGGGATGTCCTTCTGATTAAGAAGAACACAATCAAATGCTTAGTGCGGCGGCACCGGAATAAAATTAATTTAACGACCAATTAAGGCCGTTTTATATTCCACAGAATCATCATGAAAATATAGTTAATAAAGGTATTCACCTCTAATATCGAACATAATTATATTTGACAACAATGTATGAGGAAAGTAAATTACCATTTGAAAATTTTCAAAATACTATTTTCTCATCCAGCCCTAGATAGGTCTCTGCTAGACCTGACTTTAATTTTCGAGAGTACAATAAGCACTTCAAATTGAAACACACACAACGCATTCTCAAGTCGCAACGTCACAGATTCTCAAGTTACAGTCAACTCAAGCACTCACCTAATCTCAACAGTAGCACCAGCCGGCCATGGAAGTCTCGTCGGGGAAGCACCATCGCCACGCTTCTAGCTTCAAGTTTGGCACTCGACGGTAAAAAGTTTTCAAAGACAAATGGACACTCTTTGCGCATTTTGTAATACTCCTTGAGCCTCTTCAATGCTGCATCAACGTTGTACTTTGCCACACGGAGGAAACGAAGCAGAAATTCGTCATCTCTTCTTGAGTACAAATCAGGTTCGTCTGAAGAATAAAAAAAAAGGAAAAGAGACATAAACCCAGTTGAGACTGTCAAACCCCTTAAAACCAACATATTCTACACGTAAGCTGAATTGTAACTTGAAGATATATCACAACTATTTTATTTTGTTCCGCCAATGAAAGACTTCCCGAATGATAGATAGGTGTTTTCAATTGGCCACCACCATTTCAAAACAGAAACAAAAAAGTGTTTTTCTTAAGATTTTGAGATGCACTTTATAATGCTCTGACGTTTAGCCTCGTGAAAACTATAACTACAATGCACCTTTAGGTGAGCTTCCTTTCACCACATCGAGGCACCCATTTATAGAAGTTGCGTTTATAACATTAAAATATATATATATATAGCATACGTGGCATATTTGTGCGCGTTATAAGAGTAAACAAATAAACTAACCTAATCTAACCTAACCTAAGTTAGGTAAGGTTAGGTTAGGTTTGATTATGTTGTTTATTTTTTCACACGATCAGGATTTCGAGTACGTAATCAACATTTTACGTAACTCTTTCCGATTCTAAAAACGCTATGCGGTGCTGTATGATTGTAAAATAAACGATCCTACACAAAATATTTCGCTCTGGTCTTCATAAAACCTGACGAATCACTCCCAGCCGCTTTGGAAATATTTATTTTTAGTTGCTGGTATTTAATTTAGAGTCCACACGGTGTTGGTTTGTTCCATCTTAATCTTTACTTACAGCGTCATTCTATAGTCGGTGTAGTCGGTGACAAATTAAGAGTAATGCCAAAGCTCCTCCCACCTTTTTTCACTTTAGCAGGGCGAACGCTGGTGAATATGCGACCTCATCTGAGTCATCTCCAGTGTTTGCTCTGCTAGAATGAAAAGGTGTGGGATGAGCTTTCACTTTACTCTTAACCTATCATCAACTATAGACAAAGTTTCAACCAATTTTCTTCGAATTTATAAAACAAATATTCATATTTTAATCTGTGTCGTAAATTTTTAATGTCTTCGTCTTTTTTAAGAGTAATGAAAGAGTATTGAGAGAAAATAATGTCCCGAACACCGGCGACAAACTACTCCCGTTAGAGCGGTCATGTGGATTGAAGGTTTTCCTGTTTATGCTACACCGAAATTCCTAATGAAAACCTTTCTCTCATAGAACGATAATACTGAAGTATCGAATGCCTTTTTTTGCTCTGAATGATATCAGGTGAATAAGCATTTGCAAGTGTTATGAAAGGAAAACATTTGTTTGATCAACATCTGCTAAGCATTTTACCAGCCTATTGTTTAGAGCAAGGGTGGCCAGGCTGACCCGGCCTAAGAGCCGCAAACAAAACCCCTAAAGTTCCAATCGAGAGCCACCTGGAAGATGGACGGCAGAGAAAGGGGGAGAAGGGGGGGGGGGCAAACTTTTGTTCAGTGCAATATATGAAACTTGAACTACTTTAGATCTATCCGAGTCAAAAGCAGTTCAAGTGTACGTAAGGTAGCGGTTTGGTAGCACAAGACTACAAAACCGCAACTTGTGTTTCAATTTATAGCGCATTCCATTTCTCTTTTTGGGGAAGTGTTGTGTGACCGGGAGGGAGGCGGTTCGGTTAGGTTTACTAGGGAGTTCCGAGCCGCAGTTTAATAGGCAAAGAGCCGCATGCGGCTCGCGAGCCGCAGCTTGGCCACCTCTGGTTTAGAGCATTACTATTTGGTGAAAAACTCAATCCCCAGATTTTACTTTATTAAATTCTAGAAATTTAATTAACGTAAGAAGTGAGTAACCAGTGAGTCGGGTTTTTGTGCTATCTGTAAAATAGTGTTTAAAAAACAATTAGTCTGAGTAAAACAATGTTTGAAGAGGCACTAATCAGCTTATATTGGGCTTCTACAGGGGCAAATAAGAACAAGGTAACAATGACACGTTGGGTTTAAACGCACGTGATTTTCGACAATGCAAACAAGATCCACGTTGACAGCTCTTCTTGACCATTTAGTAAGAGCCAGGTGAGCATCCCAAACGTGAGTTCGTGATGCAACCCCGTAGGTTACCCTTCACAAAATCAAGGGCGAGTCTTGCTATGAGAACTGATGCTGCATAACGACCAAAGTTTAGTCATATATCCTCGTTACAATATTTAGTTTTATTTTATCATAATAATTCAATAGTCGTCTTGGTGTCAACTGTATGTGAGGTACATTTATATATACTTAAAATAGTAATTACGTTAACCCCTACCTTGAAAATCCAAATGCGAGCAAGAATTGGAATAGCCATAGAAGTGGCAGTATCGCAAAATAGGGCATAATATATCAGTAAGAAGAAAAAGTTGTTTTCTATTTCAGTTTTTAATTAAACCATGTAACATATTATATTCGAATTGAAACTCCACAGACAATGCTCGCAGTCGTATTTATGTATACTGCAACACTGCCATATTAGGACGGCGTGCCTGACAAAAGCAAACTGAGCAGTCTTTCAGAGTAATGTAGCTAGAATATGGCGTGAACAAGCATTTATTTGCACTGTTTGCATGAATCACAAAATAGGAAGAGTGGAAAAGGGGTGGGGGGATGAAAAGCTGCCTTCGTTGTCAACAGACCGACCACGCCAAGCTCGATGGGAGCAGTCATGCACTTTGCGCATACTATATCTCGCCTTTCGTTGTTGCTCGTTGCTACAACCGTAATGGCAGTTATAATTCCCGCCAAATTAAAGCCCGGAAACCGTAGTAAAAACCGTGTAGTACAGCCAAGTCTACAGGGGAGAGAGCGTAAGCCAACCCTGTTTAAGAGGAAAGAAAGGAGGAATGGGAGAGGAAGGCTGCGATTCCCCCGTTCCTACTTTCCTCCTCTTGAACAGGTCGGCATACACACTCTCCACTATAGCTTTGGCTGTACTGCATGGTTTTAGTGGGGCGGAGTATAGGCTCTGAATTTCTCGATCTCGGTATGCTACTAGTAATTTCCAGTTCATTCTTGAATAGCAAGAGTAGACTGACATCTATAGTTTGCTGCAGCATATGCACTGCACGACAGGCTCTACCCACAAGAAGCAACGCTCTGTTCAACGGCCCATCCGGCGAGACGCATTGATAATTAAGCTGAGCTTAATTGCAGCAGAATATACAGTTTCACATTTTTCACAGTTTGTCCAAACGAATGCAATAAAGCGACTAAATAAAAATAAACAAAAGTAAAGATAACTTACGATCGCGTTCATGCACGTCCCCTTAAAATCGTCTTTATTTCGAAAGATGTTTCCCTGGCGAAGCACTCCGGCGGATGCATATATTTAGCTAGTACTGTCAGTGCTTCATCAATATGAGGGTTCGATATTGTTACACCTCCTCACTTTAATTAACCATGAAACGATTTTTTTTTATTTTTACCAATCGGTGCTCACAGCAAACTCTTCAATTCCATAATGCAATGGACGGTATCTATATTTTGCACCCTGTTTTTTCCAGGAAGTGCATTATAAGATTCCTTTCATTGAAACCGCAAGACACAAGACGGAAAACGAGCCGCTTTAGCCAATAGCCACTTTGGAACAATCCGTGTCACACGGGAAATCTGGTAGGACTGTACCGACCTAACAAATGAATTGCTCGTGGAAGAAAGTAGATTTTCGGTTACCTGCCACCTTCGCGAAAACGCGCACGCACAACGACAGCGGCAACCCCATCAATGACTGCACCGCACGCGCGAATGCTGAAAAACGGCACCATAAAAAACGGTCCTAATACACATGGGAGCCACGCCAGGCGCTACGGTGCACGGGGCTGCTCTAGGGGTTGACTATAGAGGCTTTGCGCTCAAATCAGTCGAGTTTATTTCAATTCATTTTCTATATCTGAAACCATATCCCATCCTTCTGTCGAGAAAGCAAAGAATCGAATCTCCGTTGAAAAAGGTTTTACTTGTACAACTGCTTTAATGTGCATTCCTGCTCTATACAACTCTATACAACAATATACATATATGAACCTATCAATTTTTAGGTAAGTTTTACTTTATCTTACAGGATGACGTTTTTTGAAATTTCTATATAATAGAGCTGACACTAAAATTAAGTCTTGCTCTCGGAAAGTTCTGGGTGAATTTTTGTACAAATATGAAAGTTAGCAGATATTGTGTCTACGTGTCTTTACAAGGGCTATCCCCAACGTGTGATATGCGAGGTAGTTCAGCTTGGACTTAATAGATACTCCTACACAGAATGTCTCATTTATACGTATTTGCTAGGGCTGCCACCAATGTGTGAGATGCGAAGTATTTATAATATTGGACGTAATAGATGCGCCCATAAGGAACGTATCATCTATATGTCTTCCCTAGGTCTGTCCCACGCATGCGAGATGCAAAGTATTTAAAAGCTCGGACGTAATGGATACACCCATACGGAATGTCTCATGATATGCTAGACTCAAACAGCGACTGGAAGGTGTGGCCACGTCAAATAGAGCAATGATAGGCCGTGTCATACTTTTTTTATTGGCTATATGCGAACGCCGTAGCTAATTTGTTTCCCGGGATAAAAATAATTTGGAGGCTCCAGAAGTGGAGATTGCCAAGGTTTCGCTATGGTTTTTTGCTCAGAGGGCAACTTGACACCAGCATTCTTTTTAATAATAGTTTTTTCTACTTATTTTTACGAAAAGCTTACGAAATTTACACGAAATAATGAATATGACAAGAGACACTTTCTATGCAAAGAATATTTGAATCAATTCAAATACACACATTTTAGATAGACATTCACAAGTTGTTTACCATCAAACTACACCCTATCACAATATATAAAACTAGCAGGCTACTCAATTCTTTTATTCTAAATCAAACTGGAGTATTTTAATTCTACTACGTACTCAAAGGATCAAGATCATAACTGTCATGTAAAAAAAAGGACGAGATTTATTCACTCCAAAGTCATCTGCTCAGTGGACACAATTAAATGTAGAAAATTGAAAAGTGGTGCTCTTCTAAACAAAGAACTCAAGTTTCTTAATGCATTTTCAGAAGCCAAGATAAGTCTTAATATCTGCAGTTAATTTAAAGTAGCTTCTCTGCATTCGAAAGAAAGTGGCCCATTATCTATGAAGTAAACATTATTTTATAATGCCCTCATTATTCAGAAGCGCTTAGAACGAACATCAAGATTTCGCAGGCCTGAACTATGTTTTAACCCCTCGACATTTTAAACAATCTAGTCTATTTTTGGCCAATATTTCAGTTTAAACTACGCAAACCCTTTAAACTTAGATTATCATGACATTTGATACACTCTGTACTACCCGAAACCTCCTCCACTGTGTAGGGTCAATAAAAATGCATAAAATATACAGCCTTATAAAGAAAGTGAAGGACCAGTTGGTCATCCACTGGTAAAAGGCGAATGAAAAACATACTCTGCCCATCTTTTGTATGAGCATTTCCGCGACATAAAATTACTTTGTTATTCCAGCAGACGGCCTCCAGTTTCCAAATCATAGCTCTGAGGAAATACGCGCTCGCCTATTCGTGGGTAAACAACTACTATTATTAGCACATATTCCAGTCTTAAGAGGAAGATAGGCAAGTGAGGGGAAAAACTGCGGCCTCAAACCGTCAGTATTGAGGTTTTTCATATTCGCGCAGTGTCTTTTAATGTGGTCATTATGAAAAGACGAACCGCAGACCGTAGAACGAGCTTCGGGGCTTACCATCCAGTAGCTGATTAAACTCCTCCAGCGCCTCAATTTTCCTCTCGTCCGTCTCTCCAAGTTCGGTTTCAGCAATCAGCTGAAGCTCCGGTGGTAGTCGATTACCTCTCATGGCTGACGTGCACACTGGAAATTCAAAAATAGTTGGCTCCACTTGCCGTGTGAGGCCAAACGAGCTTGTGTGTCAATCTTGGCTGAACCTCTCGCGAAGACTTGATTTTCCAGCGTCGTTCTGTAGATGCACCTTCAGTCGAGTGGCAAAATGCAAGAGGGATCTCCATGAGCAAATCGGTTGGCAAACCGGTTACAGGCGTAAACTCGTCCTAATTATTACAAAATTCCCGAGGAAAAAGCTATCGTGCCTAGATGGTGCCCAGCCACTAAATGTTTTTGTTTGCCCTCATACCCCATAGGATAAACCAAATAAAGTGAGAGAACGTTTCTCGTCTCGTTTCTTCGGAGTTTTCCGCTTAAGTAAGACAGATAATAACGTAATGGAATCAACCTTGGATCGTTAATACGACGTTCGGATGTTTTCATGGACTGCGTTAAAACTACAGGAAAGGCTTCTCTCGCGCACAAGGAAAGCAGTGTACGAGAGGGGCCAGCGAACGCCGCGTGCGCTGGCGTGACGTTGTTCGTAATTATGACCTCTGAGGTGGCGGCGACGAGCAAAGCTTGTTTCCGGCTCCTTCGTTATGAAAAGGAAGAACGCATAATGTGGCGCCTTTGCCTGCGCAAACAGCCTAGTCGATTTAACACCGATGGTTTTTGAGGGCTGGTATTACCGAGCAAAATGTGACAGAACGCCTCATAACTCTGTTACACAATGTCTCACGTAGATTGGGTCGTTCGTGTGCGCCGAGACAAATAGAAAATATAAACAACAATGGGCAGGAGCTATCAGGTCGAGCATTGGCATATGCATTTAATAATTATTTTGTTAACCTCGTTAAAGGAAGTGTTGAGTCAGATGCGTGCAAGTATATAAATATTCAAAACGATGCTTCAATGTTTCTTACACCTATCACTGATAGGTATGCCACATGTGTCTTTAATGCGCTTAAAAATAGTAGAAGTTGTGTTTTCTATGCATTTCAGATCACGCCGGTTAAGCATGTTATTGATCTTATTGGTCCTTGCTTAACGCACATCTTTAATTTATGATTGCTAGCCGGAGTATTTCCCAGACGAATGCGATTAGCTAAAGTAACAGTCATATATAAAAAGGGCGATAAAAATGACCTAGGTCATTACCGACCCGTTTCAATCCGATCGGTATTTTCTAAGGGTCTAAAAAAAGTGTTCTCCTTAGATTGACAACATTTGCAGATAAACAGAACATAATGTTCATGTCTATTTGGCTTCCGTAAGCATCGCTCTACCGCACTCGCTCTTTTATCCCAAAAGAAAAATAATTAAAAATTTCGAGGATAAAACAACTTACTCTCGGTATATACGTCGACTTCACTAAAGCTTTTGACTACCTGGATTATAATTTGCAAATTAGTAAATTAAATGAATATGGTTTTCGTGGCCAAGTGTCACTTCTTTTAAATTCATATTTGTCTTCCCGCAGACAATATGTAGATATAAATGGTTAGTCATCTGAAATAAAACCGATTAAGTCCGGCGTTCCCCAAAAGAGTATTTTGGGGCTTTTATTATTCAATATCTATATAAATAACATAGTAAATGTAAGTTTAACAACGAATTTTTGTTCTATCTACGCTAATAATGCTATATTTTTCTTTTTTTTTTACGGGAGAAAACGCTACAGAGCTTATAAGTGACGCCGACAAAATATTACAAAAACTTGATAGTTGGACTAAATGTTATGGTCTAAAAATAAATGTCAAAAGACAAAAGCAGTCTTATTTTGACAAAGCAATAAATATGTCTACATTACCGAAGATATTCTTTCAAATTCTTCGAAAATTTAAATTGTACCCACATTTAAAACTTCAGGTTTTCTGTTTTTTTTTTTCAGGGAAATATGTCATGTGACGATTATATTAATTTTATTGTATCTAAATTATCAAGCGTGGTTGGTATTTCACATCCTCATAAACACATCTTGCCTCTAAAAACATAGTTATTATAATATAATTCATTATTTTACTCGCATATAAAAAATGGGCATCTTATATGGGGAACCACTACATATAGCAATCTTCAAAAGATATTTATAGTACAAAAAATATATATTAAGAAGCATGTTTCATGTTAGGGAGGATTATGCAATGAACATTGTTTTGAATCAACTTAGAGTAATGAAAATTTTTTGATTTACACAAATATCGTTTATGTTCGGAATATATCGTAGAAAAAAAAGGCTCAACATTATCTTGAAGACTTAGCGAACCTAACAAAAAAGGCATTTGCATATCCAACGCCAGCTGCAGAACCATGTGAAGTACAAATTTTTAGAAGTAATTACGGATAATACACTACATCAGGCACCCTTCCGACTACACTGAATCAGTTCAGTAGGTAAAATATAGAACTTAACGATGTGTCGGTGAGCAGCTTCCGGGAATTAATCATACTCATCTCAAGCCAAAACTAATAGAAGCTAAGTGTTGATATACTCATCTTAAACCAAAACGAATAGAAGAAAAGTGTTATTTTTGGGCGGTTGAAGTTGTTTTTTGCCGCGTTTTGTCTTCGAATTTTTTTCTGTTCAAATTGAATTTGCGTTACATAATGACACTAATCAATTTTTCTCTCGTGTAAAGTATCTCTTCATGTTTTTATTTACTTCCTAATCATATGTAAATAATTTTGGTGCCCGCGTCTCAACTGCTATTTAAGTGGATCGGGACTAGACAAGCTGTGTTACAGCTTTTTGCCCTTTTCACCTTCCAACTGTAAACTGTGGGCAAATTATTGTTGTTATTATTATTATTATTATTATTATTATTATTATTTCAGGGGAAAACTATAAATCTATATGCAAGAATATATCTTTGTAGGAAGAGGCGTTCTTAATTACGATAAACGCACCATTGCGAAGAAAAAAAAACAGAACGGAAATCGAAACGTATTAGAAAATAATGTTTATTTTGCGGACAATGTGTCAATGTCTCTTACAGGAGAATAGAAGCTATTTTTAACTGACATTTCTGACACATAAATCTATTGCTAACTTGCCCAAGCATCCGTAAGAATGCTGGGAATACAAGTCTACGCGCCGCACGTGCTGGCGTCTGCAGTAGTAACTCTTTTAAAGCGAAAGCCTAGAACGAATGCCATCTTGCGCGCGTTCGTAACCGCCTTATTTTGGTTATTTAATTGTAATATTTTATAAGGGGAAGGCGAGCGCGCCAGGCGCGTAGCCCAGGGTCGCTAAACTCCTCAAACTCAAGGATTCTTTGTTTTATGACAGAGTAGGGGGAGGAGCCGAAAGATTGCTGCAAAGTTTTCGTTTCTCACAAACCGCAGATCCGTTTGTCTTCATGACGTTTTTCATTTAAGGGACGAAAAATCTCTATCACTCCCTAGGCGCCAAACAAGAGCAGCACGAGAGAGCACGCGGAGACAGCCGTGGCTCATACGTTTGATGTCACGACAAAGATTATCAGCTGTGACCGACATCTTTGATGGTCTCTAAAAAGCAAGATGGAGGCTTGGGTATTGCATTTTAAAATCAGCACCGTTGAAGTTGATAGTCTGGTATTGTTCTTATTTCCGCGGATAAAGCAGAATTTACTAAAAAGCGTTTCTGCCGTTCTTTTGATTTATCTCGGCGAATCTGTCCAAAGTGTAGCCCGACGTGGCTAGGTCACAACCAGCCGAATAGCGTTGTCCACTTTTCGGCGGATTTCGCCTCCGGGTAGTTGTCCCTACATCGGCGGTATAAAAAAACTTTATGACAGACATTCGAAGATGAGCCAAGCTGAAATTGAGTATTTGTTCATCTACGGAAAAAATAAAAGTAATGTCAGGTTGTCAATATGGGCGGTTATGCTTGAAGAACGCGAAGACACCAAACTTGTCACCGTCGATTTGAACACGCACCTTCAAATTTGTCGTTCACAACTGATAATCCACGATTTGCAAAATAGTGCGCGCCACCTATCGCGCGACGCCAGAAACTTCGACGTTTTGGGTGCGAGGCTGGAAGGTGGTGGGAAAGCAACTAGGCTTCGTGATGCATTGTTTTGGTTTGCCTTGAAACACGTTGGTGTAAAGCTCGTGCACGCAAGCTGTCCGTCCGTTAAGCCTCTTCTCCCTTTCCCGGTGCTTTAAAATCGACGTACCCGTGATAAAATGCGCGCTGCAGATCCGGCAGAGCTCGTTCGGCTGCCATGGTGAGCGTGAGCCGTCATTGTTTCTTCCCCTCACGGTAGCTATTCAAGCTTCCCTCTTCGCAGAATACAGCCTGACCGACGGGAATCTAAAAAACACTTGGCGTCCTCTTTACGGTAGAAGTAATTCGTGCGACCAAGCGCAACACGGTGGGCCGGCATGGCGACAAACAAAGCAACCCGCGAACTCTCGCCCGGCCGTACTTGCTTCCGCGCCTCTGTTGCCTCTGTCGCAGCCTAGGAATAGCCGGCACGCACATTTGTTTTCCAACCACACACTCTGCTCGCGCATGCGAAGTAAGTTTTTTGCAAATCGTGGATTCTGACTCTGACGTCAAAGGTATGAACTATAAAAGGACGTCATTGAACGCGCCCGCGCACACTATACACTCTAAGAAAAAATGGAGGAAAAAAGTAGCAACGGCGCGTCTTCCTCCCTTTTACTGACGTGCCCCCAAGCGGACACGAGAAGAAGGGGAGGAACGAAATGTATTTCTCCTTCTCCAGGCAGACGGGAGAAAGCTTTTGCCCTCCCGACTCATCTTCTTTCGGTTTCGTTTTTCGAGCAGGTCGCGCACGTTGTTCAATAAATAGCTGTTGAGTTGATTGAGCTTCAGCGGCAGCGAAGGCAGCCTGTAATTCCGTCTTCTAGTCTAAACGTGCAGAGCATTTCGGTCGCATTGACGTTTTTATCACTAATTTTATCAGACGAGCAAACGAACCTGCTAGAAACAGCGAAGTTCCGAAGCAGTGCCAGTAGCGCCACGTACACTGGGTAAGATATCCGTCTCCTGATTGCGGGACTCACGCCAGTACCCGGACACTCCCGTAGACCCAATGGAGTCGATTTCTGGGAAAACTGGACGCTCAGCAGCGCTTCCATGGTCGGAAGCGCTCATTACTGCAAAGAATCGAAGCCTCATTGCTCTAATAATAGATTGCGAAACTAAAATAAGCAGCGATAATTATGTTCATAAAATGAAGCGCTAACGCTTTAATAAATTACTTTTGACGCCGTCGAGGTAGCTGTAGCGGCTTCCTAGCCGTTTGCGAAGACGAAGCCGCTCAGAATCCAACATGGCGCAGACCTTCCGCCGTGCCCTGCCGCTGCTCCCTACCGTGGTACCGCCGGTACCGCGGTACCGCCGGTACCGCGGTAGGTTTTGTTTGGAAATTTACGGTCCGCGCGTGCCATAGCACGTGTTATGGCAGAGAATTGTAAGTTCTGCTTGCCTACCTTGTGTCCAGCAGTTGACAGTCCGTTCCTGGTCGTCAGCGTCTTCCAGGCAATTGAAATAGATGCAGCATTTTTCGCACTCGTTGACGCATTTATTCAGTCATTTGCATGACAAGGAAAAACAGTTTACACTGTCACCTTATACAAGCGTTGCTATGCGGAAAAAAATTAATAATGAGCGTAGTATCTACGTTAGCAAGAGGTGCTAAGTGAAGATACAATGTGCGACACTGTTAGCGCGAACATGACATAGCTTTTTCACTTTGAAAGGCTATCGGTGCGCACCAACTATTACTGCCTTAGTTCTCGCTAACGTGGTCGATCGTTTCGGTCACGCCGCTATAAATATCATATTTTCGGGGACTGATATGTGTCCCCATACAATTCAAACTCGTCACGTTAAATAAAGAAACCCGAAGTATGTACGTACTATGGACAGCTAGCTTGGGAGCGAAATGCATAAATACATGATTTTTTTTTATCTTTTTATTGTAACCTCTGTAAAGAAAAACGAAAAAAAAATGGGGGAAATATATTAGTGAGGCAAAAAAGAATGACGAGGGTAGAAAATTGGGCGAGTTGGTGATTCATAATGATTAAAAAGCGCGACAGGTCAACGGACACAGAAGGAGACATAGCACTGTGTCTGTGTCTCCTTATGTGTCCGTTGTCCTGTCGCGCTTTTTAATAAAGCTCTTCGGTTACGGAATTTACCCAGAGCTGCACAATTGTTAGATATGACAATGGTGACTCAATGGTTACAATTTTCATGCGTTTCCAGCCTGAATCACATGCAGTTCTTTCCCTTTCCCAGTAGCAGATGACAAAAATAAACAAGTATATAGGGCAGACCTCAAGATGCTTGAACGATCGTCTGACAGAGCACAAAAGAAACGTAAGGATAAAATCGACTAATTCCGAAATTGCGACACAAGTACAAGAATGCAGGAATTGCTCAGCCGAGTGGTCCAGTACAACGGTAGTATGCAGAGATCAATGACGTTAAAAGGGTTGTAAAAGAGACAGTAAAAATTAGGTCGATCGGCAATGGACCTTTTCCAAATACCGACGGCACCAGGCGGTGGCTGCACGAACTAAAAATCAAGGAAATGACCTACCTGCGCTACCATCGATAATGGGAGCTACGTTACCAGTTGCTTCGCTCTCTGAGCAGCGTCGCGTGCCCAACGCAACGAGGTAGGCCTAGCGCGACTTTAAAGAAGGAAATCCGTAGCGTCCACCCAAACGTCGTGTTTTTCTTTCCGTCCACTTTCTTTTTTTGTGTAACACAATTATATTTATGCTGCAATTACGTGTTCTACTCGTCGATTTACAGCCTCATTCCGAATTTCCTCGATTTTTTCGTGCCGACTTCCACCGCTTGGCATCGGGCGCTCGCGCGTGCGCAGAACGCTTCTCGGAAAAGGTCCATTGCATAAGTCAGGCGTCTATGCTTCTTAGTGATAGGACGAAAGCTTTTCTGCGAGTATGAATTGAACAGGTGTTGTGTTTTTTCGCCAGAGGTGCCTCCTTTGTCATGTTCTTGTTCCATTTGTTTACTTATGTAAAGAAAAAGAAAAGGTGTAACAGGTTGATGGGTTCGAACTGCAGTCGGTTCCGTGTGGATCGTTTCTTTGTTTTTTGTAAAGATAAGAGTGGCTGCGAGGTCAAAGAATGTTACCTTCGGCCGACGTTTTGATATGTGTGTAGCTTTTGTTAGCTCAAAACGATTCGTTTTTCTTGTTTTTTTTTTTAAACATTGTTGTTGCTGCGAAGTCAAGACGTGTCCCCTTGGTGCCTTTGTTTGGAGTGTTTTTTATGGTGACGATTTTGGGATCAGGGTGTATAAAAGGAGGGAGAAATGAATAAAGTGGTTAGCTGTGTTGGAGACGTCGTCGTGTTTCTTCCAACCAGTCTCAGGTGGTCTAAAAAAATGGTAAACTTACACCAGCTCGCCTGCGCCCTAACTGTTTTTTCAATACCACCTTCATTGTTTATTCTTTGTTATCAAGATTATGGATGACCAACATTATGGAGAATTGTTTTGGAAACTGGAGATGTCCATGTTAAAAAGAAAATATTGTAACAGCAAACAGAGATGTCTGTTTCACTGACATGAAAACACAATCATAATTTCTGATATGAGTTACATAGAAGCAAACCCAGTGCGAAGTAAATATGCAGCCTTGCCGGAGAATTGTATGCAAACAGCCCTATTGGTGAGGCAGGCACGTAGCCAGGGGGGAGGCTCATGGGGCCTGCCCCCCCCCCCCCGAAATCTTCGATTTTGCTAGGACCTCTCCCCCCTCACCCCCTACAGCATTTTGTCATAAGCGCCCCCCCCCCCCCCCCCTCGAAACGAAATCCTAACTACGTACCTGCGGTGAGGTATGTCTAAGAAGGTATTTAAAGGGTTATACGTTGTGGAATCTCAAATACCAACTTGAACGTATATTACGATAAACATCAATTCTTTAACCTGTGTAATATAAGACAATAATGCGACATTTTAGTGGGTCAGATGTTGTCCACCAAAACTTGAGATCTTAAAGAGTGAAACTCTCCAAATACGTAGTTTGAATTCTAGCTGCCAAAGGTCCTGGAATCACTGGTTGTAAGCAACAGATATTTCCCCCCTCGCCCTCCCACCCTAAAAAGAAAACTGCCTAGAGGTTGTTGGCCACCAGCAGGCTAACAACGTGTCTAAACGAAGTGGACGCTCAGAGGTTTCTGTTAGTCCATGATCTTGCTCCATAAAAATCGTGCAAAGAGCAACCTGCTCACGCAGTGGACAACATTGTCTCTCGAGGGTCTCAAGAAGCACAGCCAAAAGATTTCATGCCTAGTTGAAAGCGCGTGTCATTCTGACTGGTCCATGCAAATAAGCAGTTAACACAATGAATTGTAATTCGGGCAAACTTATTCGTTGCTCACTTACAGACTTGAACCAAAATTTTTAGAGACTTAATAATGTGTAGACCTAGCTCTTTGTAGACCACTTTGGTATTTCTCATTTCTCTTGGCCTCTTGATGAGCTCCCGATACCTGTCGCTTGCACCGTCAAGTTGAACCACGAGTTGAACCAGGTTTTCTTGGTGTGGCCACCGAGATCCTATGATGCCCATGGGATGGGACAGCCACTTCATTGCTCTTTCTAATTTTTGCTGTATGTGTGTTCTCTATCCTCCCAGGATCTGCACAGGACAATGTAAGAACACATTAGTTTGTCTCGTCACAACACATACACTTGCAGAAGAGAAACAGGGCTATGAAATATTGCTGAGGGCTGCTCCTACTATCCTTTTGTTTTTGTTGTAATTCTCTTTGCCCCAGCCACTCCCGTTTTACATTACAGTTGATCGTAGATTAGACTGCATAGATCACTACGGCGGAACCTAGCATGCTGATGGTTACATATTCATGAAGCTTGATAGGTTGGCCAACAATCAAGTGCACTTCACAAAAGAGTTACCACGGACATACCTTTTGTCTATTAGGGTTCCCTGTCCCTGAGGCTTGTTGGAGTGATTTTCATGCCTTGAGAATCTGTATCAATACACAAAAAAAAAATGCAAATGATGCTATTTTATGTGCAACAAACGAAAAAAAAGCCTAACGCGAGTTTTAATTGTTTTGAGGGGAGTGCGTTGGGAGGTGTAAAAACTTTCGAAAGAATTGCACATGGAAGGACGGATAGCACATCTCGCGATCAAGCTCTCCTGTCTGCATTTCGCCTTTCTATGCGTAAATCTTCCAAGATTTTAAAAGTGTCTTTAAAAATTATTTTACTATCCAGCTTTCTATTTATTTCTGAAAGAAATAAAACGTGAAAAAACGAGTCGCAGGGCTGTAAAAGAATCTACACGAGATACATTAATAAAAACGGACAGATATTATAAGATGGGAACTCCGAAATATTATAAAACTGGGAGAAGAATATTTATATAGAGACTTCAATTTACTCGACGGGGTATCGACACTGCTGTGAACGAGATCGACGAGAGGTAGAGGAGGTGATATTTCGCCAACAGTCTACAGATCATCAGGACGGTCTTCATCCACAAAACCGTGCTAAGAACGCTCGCCGAAATGGGTACATCGCAATGAAATCACGGTGACATTTTGTAAATTTCAAAAATGAAACGATAAATTCAATTACCTAAAAGAGTACAAAACCCTCAAATGGTGCAATTTGTGGCTGGAAGATCAGCTTAGGAAAAGTTTCAATTGGGGTGAAAACTTTCAAACTCACCGTCGTCAGTTGGGATCCGAACGAACGGGTACTTCTTGTCCCCGACGCTGCTTGGGCACGGCTTTGCGTAACCGCACAAATGAGGTGGCTCAAAGATACGAAAAGCTTTCCACTTGCCCGAAAGTGCGAGGCTCGCGCAATGCGATGATCGAGGCGCCGAAGCTTGACGCTCCGAAGGCGAGCGAAAGCACCGAGCAGACCCACGGACGCCTCCACAACGGTCCACCGGTTTCAGAACGCGCAGAGCGCAAGCGCGCATGCGCATAGGCAGCGGCTTCGTTTTAGAAACGCAAAAAACAGAAAAAAGCAAAATTTTGAGAGTGTGATGTTGACATGAACTTTTAACAAGATATATTATATTTTTAGAAGTACGTAACTTGTATTTAGTAAAATAATATGCAGTCATAACTAAAGTTTAATGAGGTTTGATTCATTATTGTTTTGTTTAGTTTTTAGTAATGAGCGCCTCCGACCACGCGAGCGCTGCTGTACACCTCTATGGTGGCGCCATCCGTGTTCGAGCCGCGCAACTCGAGCTGTGTCCGGAGGTTGCTCACGCGCTCACGCGGCACGGAACTACAGTAGCGAAACAACGTGGAAGTGTGTCGGCGTTTTCGACGTTATGGAAATCGCAGGAACTGCGTCCATGACAGGCACGTTTTGCTGCCGGCTGCCTGGGTGCCTTCCGTGCTGAGTTCGATTCTGTTTTCCGATGCCGAGTGCTATCGGCGTTCAACGTGGTTCTGTATTTGTGCGTGTCAGCAACATAGCAGCAACATCGTGATTGCAGTGTTTTGGGTTGTGAACAGAAGACTGGAATAATCGAAGATGTTACCGTGTGTTTGCGTATCAGTGGTGTAACAACATGATGATATCGTAAACTGGTCGGGCATTGATGCCGCTGGTCGGGCCGTGATCGGAGGGGGCGGGGTGTCACAGGTTGACATTCCGCTTTGCATTAAAAAGTTAATACCACTTGAGGGATTTCGTGCAATCGATCGACGTGCGGATATTCATGTTGGAACGCTGGTCTGAACAGTATAGCTCCTATCGTACAGTAGCCAATGTGACTGCCGGTTGTCTCGTCCCCGGGGGCGATTGCGCTCTGGGGCAAGGACAACAGTACGAAACCGTGACGGAAAGCACGTATATTTACAGTGTGGAATTTTAGCATTAAAACAATAGTAGGTAAAATTGAAAAAAAAGCTACCCTTTATTTTGCTGTTTAAATATACTACGGCTCCTGGAGAAACTGCCCTCCAAGTGGCGCGCTGGGATGAGCGCCAGAAGTTTTCGGGCTTGCCACGGCGTAGCTTTTGACTGCTTCCAGGTTGATCGAAAAACGATTTCTCAGCCCGTGAAGCATCACTTCCAGCTGAGTGAATATCCGCTCTACAGAGATTAATTCAAGACGGCAATCGCAGCTTTGCGCGAACAGCACCAATAGAAAAACAAGCACTACAATAGAAATAAAGGCTACGACGTGCCGTGCGGGTTAAGAAACTCATGGCTTCGAACCGCATTGGAGCGGCTCGATTTATTGGCTTTCAAATAATTACGGCATGATTGAGCGTTTGCTTTTTAATAAGAGGTTCATCCCCTGTGCCATTCAAAATACCCTCAGAGGTACGACATTGCTGGAAAAAAATCAACATGCTAGGAATATTTTTTATTGCTTAATCAGTCACCGAAATATTTCGTCCGTTCAAAACGACCAGTATAAAAGACGGATATGCAGAGCACGCGTGTAGTGTTCGGGTTAGTGTGGTGTGCCGTTGTATTGATATTTGTGTGTGCCGTCTATGTGCTCAATATATGATCTCCTGATGTTTGTACTATGCGTGATGTGTGTATAGTGGAGGATCCCCAAGCGCAATAGCGGCCTGAGGATATCAAATTATTTTTTGTAGAACATGATTTGGGCGGTACCTAGCGCCACCTAGCCTAGCTACATGCAATTACTCTGCTTGACCCTGCCATCTGGTGGCTAGCGATTTAACCTTCATTCACACTACCCGATAAACAGCGGCTTGGAGTTTGTTCTTTCGAGAGCGGCTTTTAGTTTCGCGGAGTGAGCCTGCCATTATCCGTAATGTGCGGTTGACGAAGGAATTGAGTTTCGAGAAACACCAAAGGTAAGAGGCAAAGTGCGCGAAGTAACTGGGTATCGGTTGTCTCCGTTGAACATCACAGTGCTGTCGACGAGAAGACTGAGTAACTGCTTTCGGAACGCAAGTTTCTGTACCTGTGGGGGGAATCTGGCTTCGGAAATAAATACAGTTCGCGAAAAGCTCGTGTTGCGCTTTTATTTGCTGCTCCTCTCGTCCCGTACAAGGGACGTAGCGTCCTCGTCAAACCTTATAGGGCTCGATTTGCTCGATTCGGGGCCGCCATATTGAGATGCAAGCGACGGAGGAACTTTGCTCCCCTGCTTTAGGGCCGAAAGTTTCTCCCTTTCCAAAGGAACATAGGTTACAAGACCGTTCCTCCCCTAAGGGAGGACTATCCATGCCTTTTTTTCTAAGAGAACGAACCCTGGCACGAGTCTTCCGTTTGAAAGTCCGTCATGGCCATTCTTGAGTTCATGGAACGCGAACCGTTTTAATTCCAGAATCTCTTGGACCGTTATTTCGAAAATTGCAGGCTGTGCTGTTCCTCGTCATTGCTCAATGGAACGCCCCTAAGCAGGGTCGTCGGAACAGGAGGGTGGGGAGGGGCACGATTCCCCCCTCCCCCCAGTGGCATCGAAAGAGGGGGCAAGGGGCATAAAGGTGTAAGGGGGGGGGGGGGGGGGGGTATCACCCTAGCACCGAACAACTATACCATTTCAGAGAGTTATAATAAAATATTCGGGGAAAGGAATCATCCCCTCTTCACCACCATCACATCCCCTCTCTCTCTCACTTCCAAACAATATACGGCCTTTCCTGAGACTCCTGTTTGCGCGCGTGTGTGTGTGTGTGTGTGTGTGTGTGTGCGTGTGCGTGTGTGTGTGTGTGCGTGTGTGTGTGTGTGTGTGTGTGTGTCGTACCTTTCTTTAGGGCGCAGCTCTTCGTCGCCCGTTTCCGGGTTTCGCGGCGTCGCCGTCGGCGAAACCGGCCCGCTAGATTTAGCGGGCAAATTGACATCACATGGGACCTCAACATCAATTCAATTCCCCGCTACGTGACTTCAACAGCAATTGACTTCCCCGCTAGATTGTTATGTGATGTCATTTTCCCCGCTAAATTTAGCTGGGAAACTGAATGGGAGGAGGAGGGGAAAGGAGGTGAGAGAGGGGAGGAGGGGCACACCCTCCTCTCCGTGCCCTCCCCTATTACTCCTCAAGAGTTGAGCTCTAATTTCGCATTACAAAGATTTGTAAACGACTTTCAATTTCTTTTATTTCCCTTTCTTCGGCTTTTGTTGTTACTCCCCGTCGCCCCCTCATCTCTCAGACATTACCGACGTCTCTATACACACCGCCTGTGGGTGACCCCGTTGGCGTTGTTGACAGTGGCGGAAGATGAGCTCTAAAGCCGCGTACACCGCGCACGGCTCCACAACATCACAAAGTTCAATCTTCGTGTCGATTCCGAAGCGAAGATTTTGGCCTGAAAATAACTCCTTCCCAAAGTTGTGAAACGTCACTTTCTCGTCACCAATAACTTCCCCAAACGACGATCTTGCGACAAGAAAGTTCAGAGTATTTACCGCCCGCCTAGGTACAATCTACGAATCATTGACTCTAACGAGGCGTAGGGATGTAGGGACACTCAAGCGCGACGTCATCATTGCAGACGTTCAATCGGTTGGCCCCACGGTGCTGCTCGGACGCACTCCGATGGTGCTCGCTACGACTTTGTGTTTCACATTCTCGCTGGAATTTGAGTGCCAAGAGAGCTTGGATGATTGACATCTCGTCCCGCGTGACGCCCTCGTCGCGAGAGTCCAATCAGTACGCTCTGCGAACTTCGGCCCCAACTTTGTGTTTCACGAGTTTAGCGACCCAGAGTGTCGAACCGAAACTTTCATCGGTTCGGCTCGGCTTCCGTTTCACGGATTTGAGTTCAGCTCGGCTTCAGTTCCGGGTTACGAAAATGCCGGTTTGAAGCGGTTTTAAACGCTAAATTAGGACTATATTTTCAGCGTTAATTTATCAATAGGCACTATGTTAACAGTGCAACCAGAAACTTCATAGTTTTTTATCATTCGTACAATCCACTTTTATTTTCGGGTACAAAAAATAATAAATTGCCGTATTTAATTCCAACAAAACAGAAAAAAACAACTACATTAACACACAAAAGGTTGTTTTTATACGACTCAATATCTATTTGTTTCCCTCAGTCGAGCAATTATCAGTTTGGTAGGTCGCCTAAAATATCCGTGATTGGTACAGCTTTGCGTCGCAGTATGAAAAGTTGAATCCAAGTTGTGGTCTTGAACTTAGAAATTAATTAAAGTGAATTTTTCATGAAATGGACGCCTCCTCATCATATATATTGAGATTCTAGTTTACAAAATATGTTTCACGTTATATATGATGACGTCGCAACTGGGCTAAACGCAATGATATTCTCAAAATGTCGCGAAAATTTTACGCAAGCCCTTGCAGTCTATCGTTCATGGAAACACTGAGTTGCAATCACAAGACTGGTCTTCATGGCCAACATTGTTTCCACTCAGCACCGTGGTTTCAGCGAATAATCAGAAATAAAAATGTGATAAAAATGTTCATTTTGATCTATACGCACCTTTGTAATCAGATCGAATCTGGCTTAGAATGGCGCGAACCCGAGAGAACATTTTCGGCATAGCTTGGCGTTTGAGTTTTGTTCTTGACAAAATTCCATTCAATTCACTTAGTAAATAAGCATCATTCTTGCCAATTTGGGATAGCTTGTTAAATAGAAAAAAAAGTAGCATTCCACACTCTACTCGACAATGCAGCTACTTCATTGGCCACTTTCTGTCAAGAAGCAATCACACACTTTTGTGTGTTTGAGAAGTAAAAAAAAAAAAAAAAAAAACTCGACAGAGACACTTAAGACTGCTTACATGTAGGAATGCTTTGGCATTCCTCCACGTAGCGCATTCCTACAAGCAGCGCGCCACGTCTTCCTTTCGCACACTGCGCCCCAGCTGTGACATCAAGCTCCCTTACTGCGCAGACGCGGCGAACCTCGTCGGCTTCACGGCGGCTTCTGTGACGAAGTATGACGTTGCTGCTCTTTCCTTTGTGTTTTATTTCTGAGGAGCGCCCGCTTTGACCTTGAGAGCACCCGCCGGCTTCCGTGACGAAGCATCTGCGTTGCTCTGCTTTTTTGTGTTATATTGGCAATGGGAATTTATGCGCCGTTTCGCTCAGCAAATGGGAATTTATCTGCCGTTGTTCGCTGCTACGGACAACGGCTACAGCCGGCTGCGCTCCATCAGCCAGTTAATGCTTTCGCATTAATATGTTTCAGGAACACATAGTTGTTCAAAGCAGCTTGAAACTCTGAAATTTGTTTCAGGCTCTCCCAAATGACTTAATAGACATGCCGATCGAGGATAAAAACGCCAGAAAAGATTTGCGGAGCATATTTAATATAATTTGGGGTTCCATTTACTTATGACGTATATCTTTCAAAGTTGATTGGCACATTGTTTATGATGCCAAACCGAACCGAACCAAAACTAGAACTTTCGGTTCCGGCTTCGGATCGGTTCGGTTCCGGTTCGACACTCTGGCGTAGACTTACATTCTCGGCATTCTCCTTGATGCTCGGGCAATTTAGCAATAGGCATATTGACCGAAAACTGAGAGAAAGGAGGCGACGAGAGAGCGCGGGGCCGTCAGAACGCCGAGCTCTGATTCGAACGATTGGAGGTTGACGTAACACTAGCTGCTTTTTTCTTCACTGCAGTCGTCGAACGCTTTATCACGCCAGTATCCGGCTTTTGACTCCCGCATTCGCACCCGTTCGACGGGTGCAGTGGAGAGAAATACGTCTACCCACTCTTTCCCTCCTTGCTCTGCGCATTAACCAGCCAGCAAGGAGAAAGGGAGAAGCTATAGGTTCACGAGCTGAGTGCGCCCGCCTTATCTCTTTAAAGAATGCGAAGTAAAGAAACAAATGAAGGGCGTTGACGAACGCACGTGCCAGTGTCATTTGTTTTGAATAATTCCTTTGAAACTGTTAACTTCTGCAGATGCCAGCACGCAGCTGCAACACGCATCTGCATCTGCGCGCTGCGCATCTGCACGCGCAGCACGATGCTGCGCGTGTAACTGAACTCGCAGCACTCTCCTTCGTGGTTGGGTAATTAAAAGAAAAGGAAAAAAAAGGTATATTACCTGAATGTGAGGGCGCAAACGAGCTGGTGAATAATAAGCATGACAAAAACCCCGATACTCCGGGTAAAAAGGACATGTACACTATAAAGTTTCTGAATGGACCTTTTGCCAGATTACCCAAGCATCAAAAAGAACGCCTGGAACGTAGGTAGTGGTAGGTGCAGGCGCTGCGCGTGCTGGCGTCTTCAGCTCTTACTATTCCAAATAAAAAATTTAAAAGAAATGGCACTTCGCACGCGCATTCCGCGGACGCTTCATTTTGGTTATTTACTTCGTATCTTTTCTATAGAAAACGCTAGCACGTGCAACGCGTTTATCTATGCTCCCAACATTCTCTTCGATGCTTGCGTAATTTAGCAATAGGTCTACGCGCTCGAAGTGTCACATAAGACCTTCTAATATATTTGTCATTTTTGCCCGCAGTCTCCGTTTTTTTTTTTTTTTCGTCTATTACCTGTCGAAATTCACAACTGCATTAAAGGTATGCTAAAACAAACACTTCAGTGACCATAATAAGTGGCGCACGATCTTTTCACGAATCAGGCGCTGGTGTACGCAAGTACACCGGCGGCTGCAGTTACCGGCAAGCGTTTCGGTAAAAACAGTTCGCACCGCCCTCTGAGGCAAAGCATGCGCTATTAATATTCGTAATAAAGTCTAACGTGTTCTGATATATTGAAGTTTAGGGAAAGATTCCAATGGGAAATTTACGTAACAAAAATGAATGGCAGATCGCCCTGTAGTTGTGTTGCTACGTGATATATTCTTGCTTTAGCACTAGTAACCTCCAGGCAGTTCTTTTCAAGCTGTGCCTCCAGGTGTCTCCGCTCCTCCACACCCGATTGACTGCACCACTGATCTTTATTGTAACAGGCTGGATCGTGGACCTCGGCCTCGGCAGCTAGGGCCGAGTGTCGCCACCGGTGGCCATTGATTGACACTACGCAATGCATGGGACTCTATGGGAAAAACGAGAAAAAGTTATGTTCCCCCCGTTTCTAAGCTGTTGTCGGCACTGAAACTTTTTGGCTGCTTTTCGACAAGCCCGTCACATAGCTTGCGTACAAACATTAGAACTGACAGCCCCTCGGAGTTCTTATAAATAAATATTATGTGGTCGAGAGTGACTCCGCTGAACGAAAAATGTAGAGCAGGTCAAGAAGGGGAGAGTTACTTAGAGTTACCACAGAGTTGGTGGCGGTTTTGTTGAGTTGGGTTTAGTAGACGACAAGCTTGAAGGCTTTGCCACACGAAATTTGCTCACTCCCGGAAAGCCACTGTCGAGATGGAACTTCTTTGTCATTCATCAACTTCTGGGCTTCCCCGAAGATGGTCTCATTGACCGGCAAGTTCCTTAATTTACTCCACTACGAGAACAAGCTTGCCAGCTCAGCCGTAGGTGCTCCAGTACGTTTGATTTTTTTTCAATCGGGGTTCAAACATTTGACAAATACCGATTCAATCTCTAAACACCCGACATAAGGATCGCAGCGCACCACAAAATACTCGCCTTCGAGAACAGCGTGCATGCTTCAGTATTCTTACTTTTGTTCGTTTATCCGATAGACTTACGTGTATTGCCTTGTGTCAAGCGATGGCCGCCGGTGACGACACCGAGGGGCTCCCGATCTGCGATCCAGCCTACTACAATAGAGATCAGTGGACTGCACCCACTCCTCTCCACCCGATGGACCTTCCCCCTTTGGGTCGGCCTGGGTCCACAGGGTATATGGGAAATGAGGGGCTGCGGCCGGTCAAGTGTCAATTTCCACGCTAAGTTTAACGGTTAACTGAATTAATGTGTCGGTCGCGTGACGTCACTTTTCCCACTAAATCTAGCGGGGAAACTGAACTGGAGTCTAGGTCACGTGACGTCAATGTTTCCTCAAAATCTAGCCGGAGAACTTAATTCGCGTATATGTTATGTGGCATGAAGTCATGTGACATCATTTTCCTCACTACATTTAACGGGGAAACTGAATCGGTGTTGAGGTCGTGCGGCGTCAATGTTTCCTCTAAACCATGCGTGGAAACTGAATTTGCGTATAGGTCACGTGACAGGAAGTCATGCAGCGTCATTTATGCCGTTGAATATAGCGGGGAAACAGAATTGGTGTTGAGGTCACGCGAGTTGAATTTCCCCGCTAAATCTAGCGGAGAAACTGAAGTCATATCACGTCACAAGCTACGGCTTCACAAAATGCGGCTTCTCAAAATCAGGGGCACTTAGCCAAAGAACATTTCACGTTAACAAATTGACATCTACCTGAAGGGGCGCAACTCGGGCCCTCTAGCTAGGCGACTGGTGTGCTGTTGTAAGATGCCGTTTGGTGCTCCACGGGCTATTCATCATCGACCCCAAAGGCGTCGTGCGACAGATCACCGCCAAAGACTTGCCCGTCGGAAGACCGGTGGACGAAATGCCGGGGCTCCTCAAAACGTTTCAGGTCGCGGGGAAGCGCGGCGAAATCTGTCCCACCGGCTAGCAGCACGTGACGCCAACGATCAACCCGGACTCGAAGAAGTTACAGTCTTCTTGGATAGCTAAAATCGTCAAACAAGAAGTTTGAGCCGAAGTACACAGAGTGCACCGATTGGCCTATCACAACGATGACTCCGCGCTTTCGTCGCCGGCGTCCGATCGCCGCGCTCTGCGAACTTTCGGCTCCAACTTTGTGTGTGACGAGTTTACGACCCCTGGGTTTTGAACAAAAACAACTGGGGCGCGTCACGACAGCCACGACTATTGGCGGACTGACCCAACACCCTCTAGAAGACAATGCCCTAGTGCCGACATTTTTGCGTCACCAGCCAAGGTCAGCGCTGGACACAGATTCCATGAAAGTGTTGCGTAAGCGCTCAGCTCCGAGTGAAGTTTGAACCGAATGGTTGACGCAATCGTCGTGTACAATCTGTGCCCAGCGTTGGCCTTCGCTGGTGAAGAAATCTCTATCAACACTACGACTTTCTTTTCTAGGAGCTTTGATTGTCCGTGCGGCTGGGACGCCGAGAGAGAGAGAGGGAGCAATAGCCCAATAGCGCGCCAAGCTGCAGACGACGTGGTTGTGCGAGATGGCAAGTCGTCGTCCTCCAAATATTTCCAACGCCGACAAACGAACGAAGGCAGCGAATGGGGCGAAGGCAACACCTCCTATGGACGCTTTACACACGCGCTAGATTGAGCCGCCATGCCGATCTTGTCTTACCGAGATGCCGAGTCAGTGAAGCGGGCGTTTACGAGCCTCCACAAAGCCCTCTGCTGGGGAGAAGGACACACTAGCACTTAAAGTGGCAATAACCTGTCCTGCTGTGGCAATGGTGAAGTGCAGCGAATGGAATAAGAGGAAACAAAAAAGTGAAAGCCGTTTACAACTCCCTGTAACGACGAATTTCAGCGCAGCTCTTGAGGAGGAGGAGGGAAGGGTACTGGAGGGGTGGGTCACATGACTTTGGGGGTCACATGATGATGCCGATAACGTCATCATTGACGATAACGATGCGGATACCGATGACGTCATCAGTGATGATGACGATGCGGATGCCGGTGACGTCATGAGTGACGTCACTGATGACGCCATCAGCAATGATGACGATGACGATGCGGATGACGGTGACGTTATTAGTGACGTCACTGATGACGTCATCAGTGACGATGACGTCATCGGGGGGGGTCACGTGAACTCGGAAGAGGGGTTCACGTGACCTCGGAGTGGTCACGTGACCTCGGGGGGGGGGGGGGGGGCGGTCACGTGACTTGGGGAGTCACGTGACCTTGGGTGTCACGTGATCTTGGGGGTCACGTGACCTCTGGAAGTCACGTGACCTTGGGGAGACCTTGGGGTCACGTGACCTTGGGATGACCTTAGTGGTCACGTGACCATGCGGTGACCTTGGGGGTCACGTGACCATGGGATGCCCTTGGGGGGTCATTTGACCTTGGGGTGACCTTGGTTACGGCGACGCCGCTCAAGCCGGGGACAGGCCCCTAAGAGCTGCGCTCTAAAATTGAAGGTCGGTTAAGCGGCGCCCATGCACAGCTGCCTGAAAGCGCCTATAGGCAACCTGCAATGCTGTTTGGTTTGGCGCCATCTAGCGTCTGAAGCAAGAAATATTGGGTACCCCTGGGAGTGGCGGCTGCATTGTTCCACGGCCACTCGATTAGGACTCCCCTTCGTGATTGTTCAAAGGTGAGCTATTACTCTGGTGGAGCCGCTGAGTCTAGTGTCTGAAGCAAGAAATACTGGGTATCCCAGGAAGCCGTGATCGCGTAACGTGCCAGCAGAGCGGAAGCTACGGCCCTGGCGGGCCAATGGGAACGTGACTGCGTATCACCGGAGCGCGCCTCAACCAAGGTATATGTACATGGGTAGCGAAGCTTCGGCCAAAAAGCGGTTCAAAACAAATCGCCAGCGACATCGACCTGGAGGGTCACGTGAAGGATGCGATTGAAGCGCGACTAGGAGAGGTGGGGACAAACATTATTAAAATTAATTAGTTTGTGACTAGAAGTATAATCATTGGTATTTTTAAACAACCTAAATATAATTATTAGATAATATCAATCATATTTAACGCGCTACAAAATTGAAAACTGTCTTTGTTTTTGCTAATATTATGCATACTTCTTATTAGCGTCCTCTGTACGCCACTAGCAAAAAGGCCGACTAGCAATAGCGATATTTGCAGTTTTTTGTAGACCTCGTGGCGCGCGGAAAGGCAGTCTGCTGACGTCCGTCTGCTTGCTTGTGTTTGGGCCTCCACGTGCTCTTCGCTTTTAATTGTTTTAGCGGCAGTTAACACCGTTTCGGGAGTTTTGTTGTTTGCTCGGGCGTGATTAGCCCAGTTACCTGCGCGGGAACTCGGCTGTCGTGCGCTTGGATCTTGGACGCTACTGCGCCCAAGGGGCTCAACGTCTTTTGCGACGATGAGCACAGCGCGATACGCAAAGAAACGGTGCTCCATGGAGATGTGTGAAAGCAACACCCGCACGGCTGGCATCTCGCTGCACCGGTTTTCCCTCGACTCTCGAAGGTGACAATTCGCTACTGTCAGTGACATGCCTGCTGTGTGATGTATGCCCCTTGTTCGGTCTCCTCTTAACTCTTGTTAGTTTTACCTAAAACTATTAGGGTTGTCTGGATGTGCACAAGAAACTACACCTGAAGGCGTATTATGTTATACTAGGAATGTTTTAAGTTCGAAATCACTCTGACTTCGCAGCGTCGTGTGCCGTCATTATAAAAGTGCCCACGATATTAAAATTTACCTGTACCGGCCTGGCTCTGAGGAGCCTAGTGTCGTGATCATCGGCGTGGTTATCAGTGGTACAACACAGATATATAATAGGGCACCTGTGCGTAAGACTCGTGTTTTTACTCTTCATGATGTACACAGAGCAGCGATGTCATGCATTTGTTAAGGTCCTTGCACTGATTTGCTTTAGTTTGTGGACATTTTGGCTACATTTTCTTTCCGTAAGTATTCATGGCACCCTCATAGCACCATGCCTTATCTGCAGGCGCGAAGCCTGGGTTCGGTTCTGCAACAACCGAAGTCTGCAGGGGAAGACTCCATGGCAGCTACGAGACAGGGTAGTTTGCTCCTTACATTTCGAAGAGTCATCTCTCTTGCGCCCTGGACACCTCCGTCACAATGCGTTGCGAAGTGTGCTTCCCACAAAAAGTAAGCAGACCAATAAACCTTCCATGCACTTTGTGACAAAGCATGGTTAACCCGCTCTTAGAAAAATGGTTACCACATGGGGTTGAAATATTGCTTTTGTGGGCTCATAACATTTTTATATTGTTTGCAGGGACGACACATGGCGACATTTCCAGCAAAAGCTCTCCAGGTTCAGCAGTTTTGCATGGTGAGCTTTTTCATTGAAACTAAGATAAAGTGGCAGCAACTGCCAGCACCACTGAATTACCTCATGGTCTTCATGACTTGAGCATTTTGCAAAAGAACTAGGTGAGATTAGCTGGGAATAGCTGGTTGAACATGGACAGAGGTACTGCTAGAAGTTCATTTCAGGCCCGTTTATAATGACACGTTTTACTTGAAGTGACATAATCAACGTCACAGAGCATCTTTTGCCTTGCCGACAGCCAGTCTTCCATAATAAAGCTGCCCATGAAAGAAAGTGATTTACATTTTGTGTTAAAATAGGCGAATTCACCATAAATTTGCAGAGGTGAGTGTGACACCCTCATTGAGCTACACATGCTTCGGCAATTCAGACTCACGGAGCTTCTGTAGTCACCCTGACGACCAGTCTTCCGAAATGAAACTTTCGTGGGAACAAGGTGATTTTCTTTGTCGTGTGTTAGAATAGACACAGAGGAAGGAACTCAACTACTATTCCATGGCCAACTTCACGCTAAATTTGCAGAGAGGATTTCGCCAGCCTCATCGAGCTGCAGATACTCCGGCCACTCAAACTGGTGGAGTTCCTGTAGTCACCCTGACGACCAGTCTTCTGAATTAAACCTGTCATAAAAGAAGGTGAATATACTTTTTATGCATTCAAATAGGGGAATAAGGGAGGACTTCCTCTTCTCCTTTGCTAAGTTCACATTAAATTTGCAGAGCGGATTTCTGTGGCTTCATTGAACCACACATACTCATGCACCTTATAGCCGATTCACACGACGGACCGAATCGCGATTTTCGTCCGCGGACCGTGTACCACGTCACCGGCACGTCACCGATTCCTGCGATCCGCGCCTCCTCCGGGGAGGCGCGGACTGATAAAGTCGAGCGCCTTTTTCACTCGCGGACGTTTGGCGGCAGATTGACTTGGAAAGCGTTTAGTCTGGCAACGGTACATTGTTTTCTTGGTTTTTTGCTTCTGGGCGTTCAAAACAAAATGGCGCATCGTTGTGTTTTGTGCGTTGTTGGTTCATTTTGACGCGCGATTCTTGGTTCCACGAGTGAAAGAAACTCCAGAAACTTGTCTGGCTGACGCGACGCAGGTTTCGGTACTCCTCCGGGTCCGTGTCAAGAAGCTCCCGTCAAAACTCGCCTAGCACGCCGCGGTAATTCTTGCACGTCCGATCAGGATTTCACCGAGCAAGACCTCTCTTGTAAGTTGTGGATGTGGTGTGCTTGAGTGTTGTGCACGAGCGCGGAGTGCGTGAAGGCATCTCCAAACGCCCCTCCGCGAGCCCAGAACTTTGTCGCGTCTACGCCGAGGCTTTCTCGAGCAGGACCATGCCTGTGTCATTGTCATGCTTTGGGTTAGTAAAGTTAGTGGCGCTTGGTGCGAAGCCCGCCCCGGTGTTTTGTCTCGATCTGTGCGTAACAGCGGCGTACGATTCTCAATCGCGGTAGCAAACGTCGATTTCTCTCTTGGACGACGGTGCCACGGTGCGATGTTGGAGTTTCGCGGCACTGTGGGGTGGCGAGCTGGATCGGTCCGTCCTCGCTGGCGTCTGCTCGTCCTCTCCGTCGTGTGGATGCGCTTGGGAGACGGATGAACCGCGGATATGTTATCACGTGATCAATCCGTACGCGGATCAGTCCGTCGTGTGAATCGGCTATTACTAGAGAACAGTCGACTAGGGGCCAATAATAAGTGGTGGCCAAATATTGCTTGTGCTATCTTTTTTATTCCCTTTTCTTTGTGAGCTTGCTTTCTCAAATCGTAGAAACAGCGCGACTTGACGTATAACAGGAAACAAGGAGTATACAGACAGGCGCTGTAAAAGTACACAGAGAGGCACTGTTTCTGCCAGCTTAAATGAACGACCAACTCGTCCAACTTTCCACTCTGTTGAACTTGCTTTCCTACTTGCAGTTTTTACAAAAGCTTTTCTTTCTTTCTTTCTTTTTTTTTGTGGTTGATCACAGCTACGCTCTACGTCAAGATGCTGCTCCTGCTCAAGAGTCCAGCGGGGACGTGGCTGACATGGAGATTTTGGTTCCTTCACCGTCGCCTAGAGACTCTCTCTGGCTGTGCTGCTGGGCGTTCTCACAAATGTGAGTGCTTTCTATGATGCGAACTTTTTCCCTTTGCAGTTTTTTTTTTTTTTTTGTGAAGCTATAAAAGATCAGGCCGCAAAAATAAAAAGCCAAGGCTCGAAAAACACCAGGGGATAATAAACTTTATCTTGAGAGCAGATGACGCAAAGGGTCCCATAACACCAGACCGACTAGCTGGCAGCTACAAATCGAAGTTTGTTCAAAGTTCACCACATTTTCGTTTCACGGTATTGTCATTGTCAAGCACACAAAAAGACAAAAAAATGTTCCACACGCAGGTGTTAACACCGTCAAATCAAAACAGCTGAACCGGTTTCACTTAATCATAAGTCTTCCCGCAAAACCTCATGTAAGACAGTGTTTTTTAAAGTTATCGAAAAGCGGCCGTGGTCATATGTGTGTGATGCTGAGCCTGTCGTGGTCCCTTGTCCTATCTGCCAAACTTTAGCCGCCTGTTGCTGTGCGAGCGCTTCACTGTTACAATGCCATGGGCATAAGTAAGGTATGGTCAAGCTTTAAGAAAATGCATTTCACAGTTTGGATGCCTATTCTGACTTGCATGTTTCTGTGTGCGCTCTTGTTTTTTTGGACTATCAGGTCTCTGGCCAACATGAAGCGCCTAGTCCAACATAAAGATGTACTGTTGCTTTCCTGAACTTGAACTGCATGTGTAGTTTGTCAAACTTGCGGTTCTTGTTTAAAGACACTTCAGATCATTGAGGAATGTTCTTGAGCGTGAATAGATTACATATTTAATAAATTGATGCCGAATGCAAGTTTTTCTTGGAGACCTAATCTGGGTCATTTGCCAAATTGCAGCACCCTGCAAAAGCCGCAGCATCGGCAACAAGAAGGTGAACGCCTGAGAGCCAAGATGCGACAGCTTCAAGAGCGTAACAAGAGGCTGCAAAGAAGGCTGCAACGACAACGTCAGATGAGGACTGTTGCCGAAGTCGTTGAGAGTGTCCGCGTTCATGTGTCTCCTCGTGTCGCCGCACTCGTTGAAGCCCAGCTTAGAATGAGCAATGTGAGCCGGTTTGGCCAGAGATGGTGCAGCCACAACAAAGTCTTGGCTTTAGGCCTCTACTTTCATAGCCCCAAAGACTATAAGTGTTGCAGGGACTGCTCGGGCTGCCATCCGTAAGGTCACTGCAGCTATGGCTTCAGCGGTTGCCACTAAAGATTGGATTTTACCCTGGCATTTTCGAGCTGATAAAGAGGCGGGCAGCTTCTTTTCCTCGAGCCGATCGGGCCTGCAGCATAGTCTTTGATGAAATGCACGTCAAAAAAGAGATTTCATACAACCCCTCGTCTGACAGGTTTGAAAGAATTAAAGAACATAGTGGACAGCAAGGCAAAAAACTGGCAAATAAGGCTCTCATATTCATGGCGAAAGGAGTCGGAACACCGTGGAAGCAGCCGCTTGGCTATTTTTTTGCTCACAAAGGCACACCTTCAGATGTACTAAAAGATCTCTTTTTCCAGTCCTACAGCGCCCTTGTCGACGCCGGCCTGAAGCCGGTAGCTGTTGTATGCGATGAACGGTGCCAAAACGTGTCTCTTTTTCAAGCATCGTAACTGCCGAAAAGCCTTACGTAGAGATCAATGGCAAGCCACTTTTTTTTTTTTTTCCTTTTCGATGCTCCGCACCTTTTGAAGTGACTAAGGAACATGTTATTTAAATACGACTAAAAAGTTGGTGATTACATAGTGAAAAGTTCCTACATCAAGGAAGCTTATGAAAAGGACCGTAAACTTGAGATCGGTTCTATGCCAAAGCTGAAGGAGAAGCATTTTAATTTTACCTTCTCGTCAAAGATGTCGGTGAAGCTAGCAGCTCAAGTGTTTAGCAATCACTGCACAGCTGCAATGTATGCCCTTGTTACTTCTTAGCAATTGCCAGTCACAGCTGTTCACACAGCGAGATTCGTTGAAAGAATCGACCGTCTCTTTGACAGCCTAAATAGCTCGCAGAAATCTGCAAAGACGCCATATGCCTCTGGAATCTGTAACGGCTCTATCCATGAGGTGTTTCTGAAAGAGTGCATTCTGTTTTTTAAGAGCCTGCAAGTACTCCGATGTGGAAGGCAGCCGCACTGCATTCGTGGCTTCTGCTTAACAGTTAGGTCTCTACTGCTGCTCAGCAATCACCTCGCGGTTAATTGCGGTTTTTCCCACCTTTTAAACCGCCATCTGAACCAGGACACCCTCGAAAACACTTTTGCTGTTATACGTTCAAAATCAGGTGCAAACACGATCTCCACTTTCCGTCAATTTCAGGCTGCGTTCAGGCACCTTTTGACTAGCAACCTATTCAAGCTGTCGGAAAAATCAAACTGTGCTGATGACATGTCTCTCCTTGCTACGTTCCCAGCAGGCCTTGTGGCACCTTCTCCTCGTCTTGCCTTAGGAAGCACAGTTTTTTTTACCACGGCAGACGATTCGCCTTTAAACTACCCTGTGGCAATAAGAAGAAGAACATGGTTTATTTTGCTGGGTGGCTGGTATCGAAATTCCTCAAGGTTCATTCACGTGTAGGAACATCCCAGAAATATGAGTTGAGGACAGAAAATGCGTGTTTTTCTGAGGGAAATCAAGTGCTCTTCTATTTCAGTGTGAAAGGAACTGCCGACTCCCACTTTGGAATCCTCTCAGTTCCTTCTGCTTCTTTCATATTATTTGTTGAAGCTTGTGAGGAAGTCTTCGAGACATGTATCAACAACCTAATTTCAAAGGAGAACGTAGGGCGGACTCTTTGTGTCCTTTTTAACCAGAAGATTTCAAAGTGTCTGACTGTATGTAACGAAAGTGTTTATGATAATTTGTTTTCTCTGATTGCCAGAGTCATTCTGCACTGGTTCGCGCGGGAAAAAAAAAATGCTGACTATTTGATACAGTAGCAAAGTGTAAAGCTAGGCAGCAAGTGCGCAGACTACGTATGTGAGACCACCCAGAGTACTTTTTAAAGCAGTGCAGGCATGTTCTATTCGAGCCTTTCATTTTCTTCAATTTCTTGAGGAGTAATGTAGTCTTCTAACTTATTCACATATATAGAGTTTAAAGCTGTGAAGCAAAACTGGCTTATGAAGTGCAGCATACCACAGGGCTCCAAGAGGGTTTACTCCACTTGGCTTCCTTGACCTGCACCAAACAATCGCTCCGTTGCAGTGTAGCAGCACCAGCAGATGCAAGTTAAGATATTTTCAGCATTATGGTACCTTGCCCAAGGAATGTGTAAAAAAGTGTAGCTTTTCTGTGTATTACAGTGGTGGCCTCAGTTGTCGTCGGAACACTGGAACCTCCGAGTTATTAGTGGCTGCCTATCAACTGTCAATGTCCTCACAACATCCAGCCGATTGTACAATGTCTTATGTTATAACAGTGTGCCTTATGTACGGATCTACTAATTTTCTTCGACCATGACCTTTTGAAGATAGTTGATACCGATTGTATAATTCTAGTGAGTAATCATAGTGAATGATTGTAAGTGAATAAAACGAATAAAACGCGACTGTAAAAGCGACGTTGGACTTGCATTAGAGTTACTGTTGTGTATTTCATACGCCCAACACACTCCAACAATTTGATTCACTCTTTTTTGTGACATTACATAATTTGCTTTAAGGTTTCTCACATATTTCCCAGGGATCCTGTAGGAACAAAAAGCAAAACACTGCGGCTGGAGTTTGACCACAGTGCAAAGACACGATGGTGTGACGAAATGAAACTACTCTCATAGCAGGTCGGCTAACAAAGTCGGCTGCAGAAAAAAAAACATTTCGAACAAAATATAAGAGCAAGGGCAAATAAGGGTGTAAACGATCCAGTATTCCAGTATAGAGTAAACACAAGGTGTAAACACCCCAAGAAAAATCCGAGACTGCAGGTAAAAAGAATGACATATACACTAAAAAGTATCAAACAAAGCTCAATCACGGAGCTATGTTTGAGACTTTTTAGTGTATATGTCGTTCATTTACCTGTGATCTCTGGAATTATTTTTGTTTAATTTTCGCGCCAAACCGCACGCACGCATGACGTCACGTTTTTCTTCCGGAAGTGTCGTCATTTCCTGTTTATTTTTTGTTCCGCCGGAAGTGTCCCCACGACTCATAGATGGCGCTAAAGCAGCTCCATGGGCCGCCATTTTTTCGACATGTGGTCTTCTATGGAAGCTTCGCTACCCATGTACATATACCTTGCCTCAACTCCGAAGAAGTATCAGGCTGTTCGCTGCGTCATGCTCCAACATGCGTGCGTTGCGCTCGTATACGTCGCGCATTTCGAAGCCTTCGGCACGCAATGTGGGGCTTATCGTTCGCCGTTTGCCAAGTTGCAGCGAGACAGGGTATAACCGTGCGCTCTCACCCTACTGGCGCCGCCTGGCCGTTGCCGGCTGCCTATATAACAAAGCTGTTGCGCTGATAGAGATGCCGTCATCAGCGAAGGTTATACGCTGGACACAGATTCAACACAACGATTGTGTCAACGTTCGCCTGAAAGCTAACTCGAACCTGAGTGCTGACGCAGCACTCGTTTCCAATCTTTGTCCAGCGTTGGCCTCTTTGATTCCACGCCATCTGTGCCCATGATTTTGTCGAAAACGAAAGGGCTCGTTTTGACGAAACCCCGGCGGTGTCTTTCAGTCTGTCAGCGCCGGGGAGAGAGGGAGAGGTTGACGCGTGCCTACGTCAGTGCTACGGACCCTTGAGAGTGTCGCCACGCGGCTACTTCCAAACGAACGACACAACCGGGCTTTCGTCAAAACGAGCGTCCTAATGTAAAAACGCGCCCCCCCCATTCCCCCCCCCCCCCCCCCTCCTCCCAGGACGTGGCTTATTGTACTCACGCTTCTCGCTTTGAGATTGTGTCTTCGGAATTCTGATAAAGATAATCTAGTCAACAGTAATAAAAAAAAAAAAAAAAAATCAGCGAAGCTAGCCAAGTAGGCAGCGCGCTTGGCTCCCGTGCGGATGGCCGGGGTACGAATCCAGCCACCGCTTCCCGGTTTTTCTTTCTTTATGTAATTAGAAGATTCGAGATGATGGGAGAAATTAACAACTAGCGTATGTTCAGAATGCATAGTTTGAGAAGGATCGAGGCAGAATAATCTAAGCTTCCAAAACAGGATAAAAAAAAGCTGCGCCGCGCCACATACGTTTGTCTCGCCCCATGCAGTGCTCAATACTGCTGTTACGCCTCCATCGACGCCTGCGATGCTAGCCTTCCTCTACATTGTTTTGGCCACAAGTTCGCCCCATTATGCGCTTAGTTTCTTTCAGTCATTCTTTGTCTCATCAATTGTCATTCCTGACATTTTAATGGAAGTTCAGCTAGGGTACCACATTTTATGCCCATGAAACGTATACCTCAGAAGATCAGTCAGGCTCGATCTTATTTAGGTGTCGGAAAGCTAACCCCGTCGACGAACCCGAAACCCGAACCAGCCGCACCCAAATACAGGCCGGTGAGTTTGGCCTTCGATCCGAGAAGCTGAAGACCAAACCGATTCAGATGTCCAGCAGAAATCGGCTGCAACTTTCATCGTCTACCTGCCCGTCTCTCCTCGTACGCCGACGCCCTTCCACGGATAAATCCACGAGGACGTCGAGGACTGCCTCCAACACTACGAGCGCTTGGCACGCCACGACGGATAGACTGCTGAGCAGTGCCTGCAAAACCTCTACTTTTCTCTGGAGAGTACTGCGATGCACTGGTTCGAGAACCAGGAGGCTTCGCTTGCGTCGTGGGACATCTGCATGGTGGAGTTGAAGCGGGCCTTTTCGAGCCAACGCCGACGGCAGCGGGCGGAGGATCTGCTTCCAAGAACGATTCAGGCCTTAGATGATAATTTAACGCAGCATTCGTTTCCAATGTGACCAGCGCCTGCCTTCGCTCGTGACGCAGAAATGTCAGCACTACGGCCTTCTCTTCTATGCGGTGTTGGCGACGGCAAGGGGAAGTACGAAAACCTGGCCATGCTATTACTCTCTACCCGCGATGATGTAGTTACTGCGTATACGGATCCCGCCGGAGTTTGCCCAAAAGCGCCGCTAAGAGCTACAGCTGTACAAAAGCTGCTCGTATGACACGAAAAGCAACAGTCGCCGCGATTAATTCTCTGCGGCAAAAAAAAAAAAAGAAAAAAAAAACGCTGTGTGGAATCGTCGAGCGTTTAACTGAGATGCAATGAAAATTCACTTGTGATTGACGTGGCCTCGTTGAAAACGAAGGGTCAAGCAAAAAAGATATCATGTAATTCTCTTTCTTTTATCCCTTTGTGTTAAAAAAGAAGAGATTATGAAGCATTTTAAGGGACGGAATATCCTATGGTTCCCAAGAAGAAGGGCCGAGTATATCGGTCACGTCTGAAAAGACCAAACATGATGCACAGCGTAAACTTTAAGCCACAAGACCGTAGCCCGACAGGATGGTTCAGGCATTTGCGCTGGTGTCCAACCAACTGCCTTCCTATACCATCATGACGGCTTACGACTAAACAGTTGCGATGGAAAATGAGAACCGGGTACGGCGTCGCAGTGGAACGCAGTCGGTCGTACTGAAACACACTTAATCAGCGTTAAAATGCGATTGATTGAGCGTTTGTGGATTAAAGCCTCATCGCGAGTCGGGGGGCTATGCCAGGGGATCACAGGTGCCCGGATGTGCATTTCGCGGCCGACTTGATGAATCTGTTCAATATCTGCAATCCCCGCATGACCTGGGACCCACCGAATGGTGACCGACGATGGGTGAAGTGTGTGTAGAGCCGCCTCGTGGTCTGCTCGGCGATCTGGGGAGATTTTCCGCTGCTGCAAGGCGCGAATGGCAGCCTGGGAGTCCGTATGTAGGTTTTATAATCTGATGTGCGAGGCAGTTGGATGAAATCTTGTATAGCATGTATGATGAAAACTAATTATGTGTGTGGTGACATCGGGGGGCTACTATATAGACCGCTGGTGTGAACCTGGAGGGGTTTGTCATTGTGGTGTGTAGATTCCGTATGCCGCAATTCCCGTGGCTCCTGTCTCCGAGACGGACGCATCAGAATAAGCTATGATTTGTGTGTTGAAGGTGGGGTTGTGACGGCTAACTTGCGCCCTCCTGCGTGCGTCGTCTATGCCCCGGGACATGTGGCGAGGTACAGGGGAAAGCGCATGTTTGAGGGTAAGGTTGGGTAGGTATATGTAAGCGGGTGTCAATGGGGAGAAAAGTCCTGCTTGCTCCAGGATCCATCTTCCCTGAGGTTTTCCTGAGATGCGGGGCTACTTGTCGATTCCGATGTAGGTGCAGAAGTGTTTTGAGGAGAGAAATAGTCCCGTGTCGTAGAGTTTCTGGTTGGAGGTGGAGATAGAAAGTTTTACGGAAGCCGTGTATTGTCTGTTCAAAGCTGATGAGAGTTTGGAGAGTTGTTGTTCAAGTGTAAAATATGCTGTAGAATAGTTAACCGTATTTAGAGCAAGTGCATGAACTAGTTGGCTCGCTTGTTTTTCATAAAGACCTGCATGCTTCTTAATTGACCACCCTGCGTACCAGGTAACTAACCGAGCCGCATGTGTTTATGGCTGAATTTACATTAGCATTGTGTGTCCTCTCCTGTAAATGTATGTCTAGAATTTTACACGAGGAGGCTCTCGGGATAGGGTTTTAGACGATGTCTAGAGATACGTGATAATTTACAGATTGCTGATATTATTTATGTGGCAAGAAGAAGCACTTCTGATGTCTCTGGGACAGGTTGAAGGCCTACTCGTGCGAGGTATTCACTTATTATGTCCATTCCCTGTTACACAGTTGACTCCACTTTCTCAGGTGTTGCGTGGGTGCACCAGAGAGTGAGATCATCCGCATGGAAGGTGTGTGACATATGAAGGATTTGTTGGAGGCGACGGGCCAGCTGGACCATGCCGAGATTAAATGGCGAAGGTGAAAGCTCCTTGTGGGGTGTAGCGTCTGAGCGTGATTGATGGGGACGCCTCATCAGCTACACTAAAGCTGACTGTGCAATTTTTGAGGAAGTTGAGGATGTATATGTATAGTCTGTGTCCGCAGCCTCTTTCTAGAACTGAGGAGAGTAAGTGGTTCTGGGCGACGTAATCAAATGCTCGGTTACATGTAGGAGAAATTTACCCCGCAACTTTTTGTGACTTGATATTGGGTAACGAACTAACCCATGCTTGCTATTTGATAGAGGCAACGGGTAGCGGTAATATGTCACATATTTAGTCACTGAGAGCTTAAAAAACGCGAAGCATGGAGAGTCCTAGGCATCTAATTAATGCTCCGCTGCAAATGAGATTTAGGCGATCGACGGTATGAACGAAGAAGAACCCTTCGCGACGGAAGAATTTTAAACATTATAAGAAACACCCTGCGTTTCTTAAATTGTCAGGGACTATAGTAAGACGTGCACTGTACATGTTTGATTGTCATGTCACTTTATTTTGGGGGGGTGTCGACGTTGATGTGCAGTTGGTCATTATTAAGCTTTCCCAAACAAAGCAACAGCTGTCAGCGCCAAGACCCTTGGATTTTCGCTGAGTAAAATTTATTTCCCAGTAATATACTTCGCAAATTGCCCAGAAACGATCTCGCTCTCACGCTTTGCGTAAGATAGAACATAACGTATTAGATGCTCACTCTTTACTTAGGTTAATAGCTTGCTAACACGATTTTAGAGCTGTCTCAAATAAATAAATATGGAGTGCCACTTTTCGTGCCATGAAAAACAGATAAATATCAATAAAGAACTGACGCGCAGAATTGTCAGAACATTTTGCCCCTCGTGTATTTCTCATTGCACAGAAATAAAAAAAAAAGTTTGATACTTTTATATTAACGCTAAATATTGGATTAAATAGTGTAGTAAAGTTATTATTTCGTTTACGAAGAAATGTCAGAACGAGCGCTCTTCGAAAACATATATACGCTGATTTCAATGGCCAAAAGAATAAAGGTAAAAAAAAAAAATGCAGCTGTAAAAATACTTTCCGAAATGCTTTCTTTTTTAGTATTTTTCTTTTCTTTCCTGTTTTTGAGTCAATTCTAATGCAGCCACCAACTTGACAAAAAAAAATTATGATTTTGAATGTTTTTGCTGTCGAAATGCTTTTAACATTAATTGTGAGCTTTTGAATTGTACTGTCATGAATTTAAATGAAACACGAAATCTCAGTTTTAGTTGAAGCTATCGCTTTTCTTTATTTTACTCGGTAATTTACGTTGGAAAATATCTGTCCTCTTGAACCTCCGTCGTTACAAGCATGCATGTGATTTTAGAAAATAATGACGTCATCCTTATTTTACCTTTATTGTTTCAAATCTGCTAGTCTCTTCTCCGTCGTTGGTCTGGTATTTACACGTCATTTTGTGCTTGTCATTTCCCTAGAAGGCCGTCACCTCGATTTCGTCGTCACAGCTTTCCTTCCCGGTATATCCATAGCGGTTATTTTCGACGAAGAACTCTTCCCCTTGTTCTAGACGGTTCCAAAAGGCTTCGAAGTCAAGGTCAGGGCCGACTCCTCCGTATTCCTTGGGGAGTCTGTCCACGGGCACTTCTTTGTGGAGGCCTTCGGTGTTCGCTCCGTGGACATGAAGCTGCAGGGAGGAAAGGCGAATATGCATACGCGTGTGGCGGTACACACTACATAATGCACCGCTATATTTTATTTAAAGAAAACTAAAAAATACTTGTTTTCTGAATATATTTTTACGTGTAACATGCAATTTTTTAACATGTACAGGGCGTCCCAAAAATATTTACAAGCTTTTTTTCACCGCAAAAGTAAATGACGCGTCGCCGAACGCTCGTTCTCCGCCCAAAGGCAGCACTAGAGGTCCGCACTAGATACCATAGTTGCAGCAGGAACCGTTTTCTTGTTCAACAGTTGTAAGAAATTTTCTAAAAAATTAAATGGGAAAATTTCGGTCAACGGAGCTCTCAAATACATAGACTTATATAGCACCAGAAACCAAAAACGAGCAAAAATGAGCCCAATTTTCCCATTGAAATTTTCAGAAAATGACTTATAACTATTTAACAAGATATCGGTTCGGGCTGAAACTATGTGGTATCTATTTAGGACCCTTGCGCTGCCTCTGGGCGGAAAATGAGCGTTCGGCGACGCGTCTTTTATTTTTGCGGTGAGAAAAACCCTGTAAATGTTTTTCGGGGACGCCCTGTAATGTATAAAAATGCATACTAATGTAAGGTTGATACCAGAATATGCGTGTGTAGTATGGGACCCTTAGCAGTATAATTTTATTGAGAGGCAAGCCAACGTTCAGTATTAGGCTGCGCGACTTGTCAGTAATTACTGTGACCACTACGTTAGAATTTCTAAGTTAAAAGTCATGCTGGGTTGAAATGCCTTGACCACGCACACACAAAAAAAAATAGGATTAAAAATATTTTTTTTATGTTTATTATAGTAAGACCAGTATAGATAAGAGCCAGTATATTTTGGACCAACTTACATTTCAGCCCGTTTTGATAACTCTATAAAGTCCTTGAGTATTCTTCCAAAGCAAACAGTTTTGATAATAATTTTTTTATGACGACAGCAAAAGATTGGAATATGCTATTAGAAGAGTCAGCCACCATTAAGGACAACGATGTATTTCTGTTCCAATTTTGTGAACTTTGCCACGTGAGTTGAAATCAACTGATTTTCCTGCCCCTTCCCCCCCCCCTCCCCTCCTCCTTTCCTCCCCTTTGCGATATCACCGAGGCGCTGTAGGTATCACTCAAATGAAGGAATTAATATATTTAGCATGATGGTGTTGTCTAAATGCGAAAATGTTAAAGCGAAAAATTGCTGTTTTTTGCTTAGTAAGTGAGCTCCTTCGGCACCAGTCCATTTTCGCCCTGCCTTTAGTTAAGAAATAGAAAACCCGAATAGGACTTTTATTGGCGTACCAAGGTTCGTACATGCCAGGGGAAAACATTTTTGTTATTTCTACCGTAACTAAATTAATATTTCACTGCTTATATTACTTTTTTTCCTTTTTATAATCTGGTCTTAAATTTGATATAGCATACGTTTTAAATTCTGAATGAACTCCAGATAAAAATCATGTTCTTGCGTGCACATGGGGCAAGGGCAACAGACTTGAAAGAAACTAGTAAGATCGAATATTTACCTGCAATTAAACTACTGAGTTCAATGAGCAACAAGCATAATGATTACAATACTTCTTTAATTTTTAAAGAAGTGAAAATCGCAAAGGACCTTTTTTAAGCGGCTAACAAAATATTTTTTTTAAAGTTTTTCATAGAACAAAAACGTAGCAACATCGCAACCAAACCTAAATAGTCCGATTCTAAATATTCCAAGACATATACATGCCGAATTCGGTTGAGATGTGACAATATTATGAACAAACATTCTTCTGCTCAGACTGCAAAAATGTTTCAAAATTATATATATATATATATACAAACGAAAAAAAAAAAAACATTCGTATGTTGACCCAGATGTGTACCGATACTCTTTCGCGGCGGGAAAGTAATATTTTGATAATGATTTTCAGTGCTAAACCTAAGTTACAGAAGACAGTGATAGATTTGAGACAGTTAAATCTACTTATGTGATGGCTGCTGACGTCGCAATTCGAAGAAAAATGCACAAAAATTTGTCAAATGTATGGCACCTTGTGTTGCCAAGAGGAGTAAAACACAAATTTTACTAATTTCGCAATCGCAACCGGCATTTATTCTTTTCATTCATAAAATATGAACATTCGACAATGATAAACAAAAAAAACAAACATTTTTTTTTGTGAAATATTGCTGTTTTTTTTTTTGTTTTCTTTTATTTGCAGCTTCCCTTAAAAGAACTATGGTTCTTGGGTGAGACAACGATGCTACGCAACTACCGGTTCTACCGGAACCCACCGAAATCCATGTTGGAGGCAACCGTCGCTGTTATGCTACGTTTTGCGTGCTTTGGAGCCGTGTTTGCACTGTAGCTTGTCCTCTCACTCGAGGTTTACCATGGCCCATTGCGATATAAATAATTGTTCCAGCACTAAAAGTCGACGACAATGAAGCCACGGCCAGCAGTATTGTTTTTTTGTTTCTAGAATTCCGGCAATCATCAGGAATCAGGACACGGCGACGCTCGAGCAATCGTTTCGCAAGCGTTATGAAGGGCTCCGACGGCTAAGCCGGCACAATCTCGTATAGGCGGGTAAAGACGGGAGCTAACATCTCCGGTCCTAAGAAAAAAAAAAAAAAAGAAAGCAGATGAAGGTTTAGGTCTGTTCGTTTTGCCGCAATAAGTTAAAGTTGCTCGAGCGCTTGTCAACTTTATTTAACGTTGTAAACCCTCCATTCCTTTTTTTTTTTTTTGCGAAGTAAGCGAAATTAACAAGGTACAGACCTTACAACTGATATTTTTCTGCTTCTTTGTGCATATTAAGCCGTCGGCAGCGATACGGGCTCATCGAGACCGCCACTGGGACCGCCGACCAAATGCATGAGGCCTTTCAATCTAGGTTTTTGTATCAACTCTATGATCTCGACAGAGGAGCTTCGCACACAAACTAAAGGTTTGTGGTCTGCACTTCGTGTCAGGTAAGGAACCTGTTTGCGATTGGCTAGGAAAAACCGATATTCCGAAATGTGGTTATTCAACGACGGCTTTATGACTTTATGGGACTACTGCCGTTTTAATATGACACTAAATGCGTTCAACATGGTGCCAAGGCACTGCTAGCAGACAACAGTGTTGGTATCAATTTCAAGTCTAACCGGAAGTGACGTCAGGTACAAGAAACGTATAGTGTTTAGTTACTGTTGAACAAGGCAACGTTCATTTTAAAACACACACACACGCTCAGGCGTCCATGTGCATTCATTTCAAGAACATAAATGTGCGGTGAAACAATTGAAATTTTGGATGTTTTCGACAACCAATCACGAGCGAAATATGGCACCATCTAGAGCAGGTATAGCCATTTGTTTTTGAAAAATATGTTCTACACTATGATTCCGTGCGCGATACTATACGGCAAGCAAGTACAGCTAGTACCTGAAGCAATTACGTCGCGCGCTTGGCTGCCTCGTCATCGCGCGTGCCCGTCACGTTACCTATAACGTCACTAATCCCGGGAAAAGGGGAGAAGGGGGACAAAGTACAGACACAAATACCAGGATACCAGGATCAGGGCGATGATTTCAGTCGCGCACCGTCAACCTAGCTGTGTTTGGAGCTTATGTGTTTGTCTTTTGTCCCCCTTGTTCCGCATCTTCAGTGATTATTAACGTTGGTTTTGTCCAGCTCGCTTTCACGTTTGCATTAATCGCATTATCATCACAGCGTTATCTATGTTGCCCTTTGTTTGGCGTGCTGCTCTTTGCGTCCCGGTGTGCCGAAGACGCATTTTGGAGCACTTGCACGCCGAGTAGTCTATGATAGGTCAAAATGCAATACAAACTCCGCCACCAGCCTGAGTTTTCACATTTCCCAGCACTTCGACTCCCGGGCAGCCAAAGAACAACCGAAGTCAACGAGCGCCCATCGCGTAACCAATGTTGGAAGTTAGGCGTTACGTATTTCGACGCTATTGGTAACGCGTTAGTTTTTTCAGTAGTACAGTGAAACCAGTTTAGAGCGAACCCACGTACAGCGAATTATTGTTCATATCGAACTCACGAAAAAGTAAAGAAAAATGCATATCAAAAGTACTCTTTATAACGAACAACATATTGCTTATATCGAACTTTTTCCCCACGAATATCTTTTAAAAACGTGGAAACAATCGTCTCCTAGCCTTTCCCTTCCCCCTCCCCCCCCCCCCCCAAAAAAAAAAAAAAATCTAGGAAAGTAAGAAAATTCCAAAAGCTCAAGCCATGAACAAAATTGACAAAGACAAGCAATTCAGAAAGAGAGAAAGCTAAAACAAAAACAAATACACTGCACGCACGCACGGAAAAAAACTTAATCCCAAAGCGGGTGTCTAGGAAGAGAACTGATTTAAATTGGAGATAAGCTAAAAAAACACTCTCTGCACTAACGCAAAAAAAAAAAAAAAAGATTTTTAGCGCTTTGTTACTATTCGGATCCGAAGAGATGAGAGATGAAGAGAAGCTCTCGCCTTACAACGAACGCATCGTGGAAGTTCGTTGTATGGTTTTTGCTATATCGAACTGATCGTAAAGTATCCTGCTGTTCGTTATAAACGGGTTTGACTCTATACTAACATATTGGTGAGAATCTAAAGAGACTAACGAATAAAATAACATGGTTACTAGGAACTTACCAAACCGTTAGTGTGTTCCGCGTACCGCACAGTCGGAGCCTCTGAAGCACACTTTTAAGTGCGCGCCCCGCGGTCACGGTAACCATGGGGCGCGCACTTAAAAGCATGCTTCAAAGGCTTCAGTAGTGCGGTCCGCGGAACGCGGTAACGGTTTGCTAAAAATCCCTATCCGAGAGTTTTAGGGAATTGTTTTTGCACATCCGATACGGTATACGGTGGGCCCTCGGGTACGAACTGCGCATGTGCAAGTCTTCTGTGGTAGCATACGCGCAGTGCGTACCGAGGGCCCATCCTACCGTATCGTACGTGCAAAGAAGGTTCCCTAAAACTCTCCACTATTTCACAGTATCACCTATAAAATTTCAGTGCTCGTTGCTCGTAACTTGTGTTCTAAATTAGTCACGTTTTTGATCCCTTTAAAGGGAAAACGCGTCATGGGGACCACCCTGTACTCTGCAAGTTTTATAAACGAAGTATAAAATACTGTATTGTGAAATTACTTTGTGGCCGTTTAGTTCGTGTCAGATTTTCTACCCGATCCTTACCAATGCCAAGAAATAATGCTGAAATCTAATATAACACAAAACTCACGCAAAAGCAGCGTTTGCGTGAATTACGTAGCTACTGTAACGGTATCTTGTTACATTTGCTTAATGAAATGGGTCTTAACAACGTGTTAGATCCTGACAAACTAAAGTTTAACAGTATTTCGTTCCTTATTTTCGATTACATGAACAACTCCGCTCATAATATGTCATCAATTATAGTTTTTCCTTTTTTTATCGCTTGTAATTAGATCTATTCGGAGCAAAACAAATTAGAAAAAATCACGAACACCTGAACATACTTAGTTAAATTTAAAAGAATTTTCGCACAGGCAGCCTTCCTTCACATCTGAGTGGGGCCCCCTGCCTGAAGTCAGGGATAAGAGGGTCAAAATTTGGTGATACCGCGCAACCTGTTCGGTAAAATAACGGGCTAGTGGCCGGTGCCATTTTCGGTGTTCGTGCGTAAAGCGCGCGCTTTGCTTGCCTTGTGAAGCGGCTATCACGTGCATTCTGAATTTGTGGAAAACGTACACTGGACTGTGGTATTGTAAACATTAGAAGAGTGAGGTGATTTCACCACTTACAAAAGTCACGAACGAATTGGTGGTTGAAAGGAATAAAACATTATTGAGAACTAAAGCTTTCAATTTTTTTTATTTATTAACACATGTCCCTAAAGTTTGTAATTATCCATTCATGAAATTCTTAAGATTCACTTCCGTAGCTATGCGAAGGGACCGAGTAAATTGGTTTCGTAACGTATCGAGCTAGTATTTACTAAGACGCAGCCTGAAGGTGGTCTACCTCGTGTATCAAAATTAAACAAAGTCACCTGCATAGAAGCTACAAATCAAATAAACTGAAACCTCTACCTACGACGTGCGCCTGCTGTCGGAAGGTATCTGATTGACGCAACTATCCGACAGATTGAGGCACGTAAGATTGCAGGCGGTCATAGCTAGTACTTCCCTTGACCTTGGCAATAGCAGACGACGTTTCGGAGCCAGAAGCGATAAGCTATTTTTCTGTCCTAATTGCAAGTGAACAATGTTTTTTTTTTTTTAATTTTTAACAATAAAACAAAGCAAAATTGAACAAGGCAAGGAAAAACGAAGCAGATGTTTTGTTTATTCGTGTTTAGCCGCCATCTTTTGTCTGTAGCACCAATCATACGTCTTTCTATAGCAGACCGACGCTGTAGGTAGATATTTTAGGTTGTTAATTTTTAATATTTAGCTGTGGCAAGTTTATTTTTAAAAAAAAATTTGCAAACACAATGTCCACCACTTTCAGACACTCGTTGAGTAAAATCGAGCGCAGTACTTTAAGGAACTAATTTTGCGGTCCCTTCAAGCAGCCAGCAATCTCCTTGACTCACGCTGAAGTTTATCAGACTGTTCATGCGACTCACCCTATCTGCCATCTTCTTGCTGATGAAAGGTCGAACCATAGCGTAAGCCATGTCGAAAGTGTACGACTCATTCACGATGTGAGTCGCTTTTATTCGTGCCGGTACACAGTCCTGCGGTATTTGAAGAATGTTAGTGGAGACAGAGCAAGCGGAAACAACACTTGGTTTTGTTACGAAACTACACGGATCGTTCGTCTGCGTATTTTGGCAATTTTCTTTCTAGACAGCACTTAAAACTATGGAAATGAGCCGTTATATAGGCAGCATATTTTGCTGAGTCGGAAGGTAATAACAAAAAAAAAAAGGCCTGGGAAATAAAGTTATTAGTTCAGTCAGCAGAAAAGCATTAGACCACGGCTGACGTGCGGGCGCAAGTGTACAGAAACAATTAATAGCTTCAAGAATTGAAGTACACTGGCTACTTTTGAAAATTATTTTCAGCTGGCATACGTTAAGTTGAAATTTGTAGCTCGTCGTTCCTTTATGTCAGATAAGTTGTCAGATTTAGGGGGTAAAATGTCTAAGTAGTCACTTGGCGAATTTTAATAATTTGCGTTAAATAGCGCTCGAAGAGAATATTTTTCTTTTAAAATTTAACAACATATGTGGCCCATATTAACGGCAGGCTACAAATCTTCGATTCAGACATGCCAGCTATAGAAAGCAGATAGAAAGCTATCAAATTGTAGTTAATCTCGCAATGAATTGATTTTGTATACTTTTACCCTGACGCCCGCCGCGGTCGATAACGTTGTTCTGCAGGAAGGATTTCACCCATTCCGGCGTCCTTTTTGTTCTTAATATTTACGTTCTTAAAATGAAACGCCCCTTAAATTGTGTTTTTACTTTGTGTGACTCCACTGGTGGGAAGTATATGGCCCTTTCGGACTACTTCAGAGACTGCTCGCCCGTCACTGTAGCTAATCAGAAACCTCTATGAAATATATTTGGGAATATTAAAACCTACTTTGCACTTAATTTCAAGGGCATTACAAAATATTTTGAATTATGCTGTTAAACATTTGGGGACCCAGATTGTGACTTTATCTTTACATTTCGAGTTGCACGCCCAGGTTTCTATCTTGCATCTAAAATATATTTTTCCGACAATCAACCTAGGTGTTATAAGCTCGAAATAAAATCAACATCATATGTCATTTAGGCAGTGACACATGCCAACCGTTCTAACGATATTTGGACTGAAGTGTATTTGCGCTTTACGGACGTCACGAACGGCGCTACGAATCGTACATTCTCGCAACCATATGCGGAAACATTTCATGCCAATTCAGATCAAACTTTAATTTATTTCTGCAGACAACGTTTACAATTTGTTCAACTATAGCAGCAGCCTACTGGTTTAATAAATTTAATATACCCTTTGTGGAAAGTCCATCGAGCAATATTTGGTGTCGCCATTGCTTGGACCACCTATACTTCATCTCATCCTGCGATGGACTAAAGGCCAAAGCCACCGGCCGCCAGGTCCAATCACGTTCCACGCTAAACTATGACACGCGTAGCATTGGTTAGATTTGGACGAATAATGCACCGTATCCAAAAACGCTGCGTTATTTTTATAGCCTCGACGCTGCAAAGAGCCAGTACGTCGTGGCTTCCTTTGCAATGTAAAATCGTTGAGTCACTCATTGCTCGATCCGAACCACTGTCCGCCCGTTCCCATCAGTGATCCGAGCCGCGGGCACCGATACGTGCATCGAAGCGAAATACCACGCAATGTCGAAGTGGCTCGTGATTGGATCTGGCAGTTCGTAGCTTCTGCCTTTAGTCCATCGTAGGGTGAGACGAAGTATAGCCTAAGTCTTTTTAGACTTAGGTTAGGTGGCTCAAGCTACCGGCCGTTACAGCGGGTTTAGCCATTAACATTCATCTATCCATCCCTATATGAACACGATGCGCGTTACTGGATCCCAGTCTTCGCCAAACGCTAACGCAGCTGTTGGTTTCAATACAAGCACAGAGTATGTGAGCAAGCAATGAAGGACGAGCGTTGGTGCGGACTTTTAAAAAAAGTCTGCTGAAACCCGTCTTTTTTTCTTTTTTAGTTACAGCGCGAAGTGGATTTTATTCACTCGCAGCGTTAGCATAATGAGGATGGCAGCGATTTCATGAGCACGATAGGCAATAACGACTGTGGTGTTATTAGGAGTGCGGCTCTGGGCACCATCATTTGTACTTCTAGCGTTGCTGCGATATAGGATCTTTCTTCGGCCCTTATCGGTAAGGAAGAAAGACTGTCGTATCACAGGAGCAGAACGTGCATGAAATTAATACATATGTAAAGGTTGCTTACCGCACCGAAAGCACGACTTGATTCGTCGAGAAAGTTATTTTGTTTTTACATAATTGCTATCCCCCTCTTGTCATGGTGATTTTAATAACATAACTCTTCAGCCAAAGGCTTACGAAGAGTGACCAAACCGTTTCCAATCTAAACACTCGCGACGCTGGTAGGCTGCTCTGCTTAAACCAATTTGATACCGAAATCTCACTGAAACATCAGGAAGACGGTTTTTAAAGTTGCCGTCTAGTTTCACACAAAATTAAAATGGCAGTGTAAGTCTTTCAAATGCCCGGCCTCCTTCACGTGCACCATGCAATCCGCGCCTTGCTTTGGAGGCGGGCGCGAGCTCGATGTGCACACTACGCGGAAGCGTTGGGATAGAAGACCCACGCTGGGAGGCGGGACAACCAAAGCTGCTCCCTGACGTTCGCATCTTGTTAGTAGATATTGCACGGCACAGTTTAAACTTATCGTTTTAGATTTAGAGGAACCCTCCGCGTTAATGTCGTTTAAGTTGTACGGCGTACAAGGTGAAACAGTGTTCTTTTTTTTATTAAAGATCTATGATGGGGCGTGCGAGAGTGCTACTTCATTCTAATGAACTAAAGCGTGAAGTATGCGAACCAGGAAAAGCCGAAGGGACATCTTCAGCAGGCCGAAGTTGATGGAGAGAACTTTGTCCGCGGTAAATCCGCCAAAGTCGTGGATGCAGGTGACACCTTTTGTTTGTACCACCGGGTCAGCTATCAGATGTTCCATGATAAGGGTTAGGCCTTGTAGTGCTTCGCCGTAGGAAGTAGTCTGGGGATTCCAGGCACCTGAAAATGAAGCGAGCACTTTCTTAGACATCACGCAATATTCGCTGTAATCTTCCTTCTATACTAGACGTTCACCCTCAAGCTGAGGCTAAAAGTTCCGCCTTCAGCACGAGCTCGCTGGCTTCCGCAGTGCTTTGGTTGCGCGTGCCTGCACGTTTACACTTGTGTTAGCAAGGGCAGAAGCTCGCGCTGAAGGCGGAGCTTGTAGTCTCAACTTAAGGGTGAATGGAGTAAAAGAGCGCTAATATCTCGGGCAGTAGTTAGCGTCACAACGCTAATTCGCTATATCGGAATTATGACGAAAGATGTCCCATTTACACCACAGGCTTGTGCTGAATTGGGGTTTGTAATGAATCAAAATAAGTAAAATTATTAGGCTTTAGTTTGATTTTACACGAAACTCTCGCCCACTTCTTATCCATTGTCATATTTGAATCTGTTTTTTTCTTTGAGTGCGCGCAGAAATTTAATTGACACTTTTTTTGACAGCAATAGCTACTATGGGCTCTTCCCCTTACCCGAAGAGATGGCGTAGGAAGTACGTCGTTGATATCGCGAAATGTTTAAAAAATTTAATCTCCAAAACCGCCGCGGTTTTCACAAGATCTGCCCCCGGTTCGGCTTATTGTGTAAAGAGAGCGCGAAACCTCGAAGCCACGCCAGCTGCTTCGACGTGCCGTGTAAGCAACCACATGTGTTGGCGGGAGCTGTACATATTAATCTCGCTAAGTGCCCGCTAGATGGCCGCAGTTACAATTAAGTCGCATCACGCAATCTGTATCTCCTGGTGCATCCATTAGAGTGCTTCTGTGCTGAAGAAATAGATAAACGTATCACTTTCCAAGCAGACGTTAGAAAGGACCCATCCAGGTAAGGTGCCGACCCCGACATAAGAATATATTAGGGTCCGATACTTTGTCGCAGCTATCGCTATGACTGCCTAGTGGATTCGCACAGGATTGATTACTTTGAAATTAGCGTTTTTAAGTTCGAACACATGTGCCGTATTCAATGGAAAGTAAGACTTTACAGTTAACATTTAACAGGACGTTCACTATCTCATCAGGTCTTTCTCTAACGCATACTTCTTAAGGGGGCACACACCCTAGGAGGGTCAACTTTTGAATCCTTGGCTTAACATTGATGAAATTTACAGGATAGGCTTGCGGTCATCCTAGAGGGTGCATAACAAAATTTCATGTCTATCGGTTAAGTGGGGAAGGAAATTGGGGCAGCTTTCATCAGCAACACGCCTACATTGTTTAGTTAATCTATCGTCGGAAAACTATGACGATATTCAAGATATTTATTCGCTAGATATGTAGCAGAATGTCTAGGAGGTGCGGCTATGGAATGCTTTTTGTAAAAAGTCATTTATTTCTATCAATTTTCTCTTCTGCGAAATTGGTCAACTTTTTGGTGTTCTGTTTTTACAGGCGTCTGTAAAGTGACAAAAACATTCCATAGCCGCATTCCTTATTAAATTTATGTCAGGAAAAGTGAAGAACGAGCCTTCCCTGTATTGCCATTATCAAACGATAGGTTGACTAAAATAGAATTTATACCAAAAAGTGGAACGAAGAAAAATTTGTTCAAAGTGCTCCAAACCCTATTTTTTCTTTAGCTTCGTTGGACAGAAAATAATTTATAAAAAATTAACTATGCAGTGTAAGCTAGTGAAAATTTCTGGGAATACTTTCTGAATGTAGATGGATGTAAATATGTAATTTTTCAAACTCGAAGTTTTTTGCAGAATTTTTTTTTTCTGGGTAGTGTCCCCCCTTAAATATTTTTATTTAGTTTTATTAGTGGCTATGACGCATCGGTAGGCCTTCTTTAGTTATTGTAAATTAGTTAAGGTTTGAATGAATGAAAGACGTTTACAAATATCTGTAATCCAAAACATAGAGCGCAGCTCTTGAGGAGGACGAGGCGAGGGTGCGGAGGGGAAGGGAGGCACATCCTCTTCCTCCATACCCTGCTCTCCTACTCCTCCCTTCCTCGTCCTCCTCTTCTCCCTCCTCCTCTTCGCCTTGTCTCTCCTCCTCCAGCTGAATTTGCTCACTTAATGGGTGACCTGACACGAAGTCGTAACGCCATTTTCCCCGCTAAATTTAGCGGGGAAATAATTCAACGCGCGGGGTTACGCCGACACCGACTGCGACGCCAACACCGCTCAACCCAGAAACGGGCGCCTAAGAGCTGCGCTCTAAAAGACGTGCGAGTAAGCATGACAACATTGTATTGTTCCTTGCTGACAAGTTCTCTCTTTTCCACTGAAATAAATTCCACAACCTTCCACGATGCCATATCTTAGTTTTACAAAAGTCCAGCTTGGCTGGACGTCGGCTCATAGAGCAATATTGTTTGTTTGTTTTGTATTTTGATTCAGGTAGCGTGGTTATCTCAAACTTTCGCATTCTAACACCACCCGTAGCGTCACATTCTCACTAACGCTCAGCCTTCTGCTATGAGTACTTTATTTATTCGTCGGAAAAACGGCGTTTCGTATTCTCTGACAGACCCAGTAGATTTTGACAAAAACCTCGGGTGTATGTACAAGTACCGCCTCGAATAAGAACACTTGTATGAAGGATACTTGAAGCGGCGGGGACACAAGTTTTAAAGTTACCGGGACACGAGAACTCACCTGCTTTTAACAGTACCACCGGCCGGCCGTGAATATCTGGTTGGGGGAACACCATCATCATATTTCTGACATCGAGTTTGACATTTGATGGTACAAAGTTCTCGAAGACACAGGGGAAGTTTTTTCGGGTCTTATAATACTCCTTGACTTTCTTCTGTGCTGTATCGACGTTATACTTGCGAACGCGAAGAAAGCGAAGCAGGAATTCGTCATCCCTTCTTGAGTGGAGATCAGGCTCCTCTGAAATAAGAAGAATAAATATAATCATAGGTTGGGAGATTGTGGCAACCTATATAACATATTCGTACAACGCCAAATATTTATGTGAACGCCTGTCTTCTACTAGCAAACATAATAATTTTGGAAGGTAAATCTCAGCCGTTCCATTCCTCTGGTAAAAGTTGCAGGTGTAGCTGAATTCGAAACAGATGTGATTCATCTTTAATACACTACGACTAATCTTAATATGAATAAATTGGCTATAAAATTTCTCAAACGCAAAGTGATGTTTTCAATTTTAGCGGTATAAAAATCCGACAGCTCCAGCGTACCTTTAAGAAAAGACTACCCTTACTGCATCTATACAGGATTTTATGCAGGTTGCTTCTGGATAAATCAGCTTTGAGACCCGTTATTGTGATATGTGTTGTGTAGGCTGATATTTTTGAACTCGAGCTTATTTGTTTGGCTCTTGCGTATCGACAACGTGATATGTACGCCGCAATAAAAATAAGAGCATTTCATCTTACAGAATTATTTCGGCAAATCTAGAGAAATTTGAAAGCTGGGTGATAATACAATAAGATGCTGAACAAGATAAAATTTCGCTCAAATATAAATAAAGAAAGAAGTCAATGACTTCAATGATTACAAGCCTTTCCTCGAATAATTATTTTTGAGCCTTCTGGCTTTATAAAGAAGCTCAATCCGGGGTCAGTTTTGCTCGAACTCCATCCAGAATATTATTCATTAGAAAAGCTCGGCCTTCGTCTTAGTGCTTAAGTATATATATATATGTATGAGTGTGGGGCAGAGTAGTTTGAGAACGATGGACCGGGAAAATGTAATAAGTCAGAGATGCTCACTTGCGGAGTTGCTATGCTAGGAGAGCATTCTATGTGTTACGACAGTTTCGCCGAGAGGCTTGGCTTCGACAGGATATATATATATATATATATTACATTTATTTTTTTTTCAAAGCTTTTGCTGACATACGATAAAATTATTTGATTTTGCCAAGTAGCTTAAAACAGAAGCCTGCAACCGATTCCCTTCCAAACCGACATATCTTATCGAGCCTACGCTACCATGTGTGTATAATTTTGCGTCGCGAACGGAGTACTCAAAACTCCTTAAATCTCATTCAGTGTTTTCTCTGAAAAGAATCCACCAGAATCACACTTCGGGTATCTTTTTCCTTAATAAACTACACAACCACCATAACCCTCTGCCATTACGGTTAGGAAACAAATATTATCTGTAAATACCTGGTCTGTAAACCGTTTACCATAGCTTTATCCCTCAACACAACGAAACTCCGAGAAATTGAATTCTCCAAATTGTAAAGAAAAAAATTACATTACGCGTGGTTCGCTTTCTAACTTGTTCTTTGAATACTGCTTCGCAGAAGTGTAATTAATAATATTGTAGTGTTTTAAGATTCCATTGCAGGACGCTTAGATTTGGCCTTTAAGATAGCCAATCAGGGTTCAATCAAGGTACGACGCGTGTCCCACAAACAAGATTTACACCTGCTGCATGAAGAGGGCCCACATTGACAGCCCTCCTCGGCGACCCACGGTGAGTCAGCTGAGCCAAATTGGTGTCACACAAGAGCAGTCATGGGTAAGTTACTTTTAAAAAGTAATTCGTTACAGTTACAGTTACTTTCACAAAAAAGTAACGAAGTTACCGTTACAGTTACCGCAACAAAAAAGTAACTCGTTACAGTTACAGTTACTTTCAAAAAGTAACGACGTTACTTTTCAGTTACTTTTCTATAACACAAAAATTAAGGAAAAACTAATGTTTGAAAGAAAAAAAATATACGAATTAGTCGGGCTTTCACCATAGCGGAAAATTCAAACTTATTAATTTAGCTGGAAAATTAGTCAATATTATGAAAAGAATAAAGACAAAAATTTAACTGGATGTGTTTTCTCAGATTTGAACACGAAGACTTGTTGTCGGAGTACTCCTTGTTGCAAAGTTTGCATACTGCGGTCAAATATTTAGCAACCAACTTCAGCACAGAAAAATACTCTGTACGCCGGCCATGCTTGTTCTTTGTTCTGTTCTCATCAATATCCCTATCCTTGTAGCACTAGCACATTGCTGGCTCGTTGACGGTTGCGCTGTGTTCGTGGACTCCTTTGATATATTTCAGTTTGTACCCGGCAAACCAGAAACAAGCCCTGCGCAAACAACAGTAAGTTTTGCATCCACCCTTGAAACCACGCCGGAGTAGTGGCGCAAATCAAAATACGAAACATGGGCAGTGCGGAGTAGTGGCGCTAATCAAAATACGAAACATACGAAGTTCCCTCCGCGTGTATTGTTGTTTCACGGTTGATTCACCCGATTAAAATGCGTGCGCCGAAAAGAAAAAACCGCAACAGAGGTAGTGCTTCAATATACTAAGATGTAAGTGTTCAGTCCCAAAGTACAAGCAAGTGCGTAAAGATAACTACATTCTTCTTTTTTTTTCTTCATCAAATCTACACGTGGCTATATTCGGATAGTGACTCGCGAGAAAGAACGTATTCTCAAGTTTGTGCAAGGCCAACTGACACTCAAAATGACGGAACAGACACTTTGGAAAGTGCGAGGAATAGCAAGATTATACTCGTTTAATGATATATTATTCACAAAGAACTGAAAAGTAACGATAAAAGTAACTTCATTACTTTCATCGTTACCTCAGAAAAAAGTAATAGAACTACAGTTACAAGTTACATTCTTAAAAAGTAACTCGTTACAGTTACAAGTTACCGAAAAAGTAACGAAGTTACAGTAACGCGTTACTAGTAACGCGTTACTACCCAAGACTGCACAAGAGCCCCTAATCAGGCACCCAAGAAGGGCCGCCCTTCTGATAGCTTGGGGGGCGTTCCTTCTCATGAGAATCACATGCCCACAGCAGACCACGTGTATAGGAAGCCAAGCACCTCTTCGCATTACCACCTTGAGGAAGTGAGCGCGCTGGGATAAAAATGACCACGGAAAGTGAAACTTCGTTTCAGTCGTGTGTGCGCTCAATTGTGTAGAAACCTATTACTTGCCAAGCAAATGAATATCATTGTCCAGAGGGTCGTACCATGCCAACGAGCCCGCCAATCCGGAATGGCATATATTTTTCAACTGGTGGTGCTCCCAACATTAAATTAGCCATTTTTAACGACAGTGTCCAAAATTGTGATTCGTTCCGATTCAAAACCGGTAGTGATCTTAAAAAGAAACGCACATGGTCCACTACGTATAAATGCATCACTATCATCGGCGCTGAGAAAAGTCCAATGACTATGATGCGTGTGCGAAAATCCAAACGTGTTTTCTTTTTTTCTTTTTAAATCACCATTGTGTGAAAATTTCTTCAAGAATATTGAGTTCAACAAGGTATACCACCTAAAGGTTTCGGTAGTTATATACCCAGGCGAGTTTGTGGACTTAATCGCTGGAGATAATTTGTATGTTTTTAAACATCTCAAGTTATACGTTATCATTTCTGTCTCGGGAGTCGATGCCGGAATCCAGCTCAAAATTGCTTTTTCGTCTGGCACAGCTCGGGTATATTCGTCTCGGAAAAACAAGGCGCTGTTCCTCTCGCTATATCAAACTCGATATAAAGTAATAACTTTTTTTTTCCGCCCTGCCTCATTAGAGTGTGCCAGAAATACGTATTGTACTTATGCATCTGCACTGCGACACTCTTCCCTATAGTTACTCTCAGCTTAAGAAATGCAGGATATGAGGTTTTGTATTGACGCGTCGTGGTCTCTTTCTTCGCCGATCTTCTCAGCTATTGCCGCGATTTCATTGGCAGCGAGGCGGTAATAAAATGCTCTAAAATCTCCACGCTCTGCGTTTTCTATACGGAGCGCAAGTTCGTCTGCTTCTTGCAAACGGGTTGCGATGATATCAGAACGCCGAGTTCTTATTGACTGATTTAACAAAATAGTGGGTAGACCTCAAGGTATCCAGCATTGAGGTCTACCGACTATCCTTCCAATCGAAGCCAATCAGAAATCGGCGTCGTTCTGATGTCACAGCAACCGTTGCGCAAGAAACAGACGACTTGCTCTTCGCGTTCTTAAGTTGTCAGTGAATACAGATTCTCTTACAGAACGACATCGACCCAATCCAACTCAGGAATAAGATAAGAACATGTGTAATCACCACCCGGTAAATTACCAATCTGAAGGCGAATATTGAGCGCGCGTTTGTGGCCAATGATTGCGAGAGGAAAACGCCGAGCTCTAAGAAGGTTCAGAGCCCACCACGCACACTGACTACCGCTAGCCGAGGCACATGTTCGGATTAAACAAAGGCGGAAGATGCCAGTGAAAGCCCAGCTAACAGCCTTATCTATGCCATGAATTGGGGAGGTTACGATTTCTCGATTTTCCCTGGTGTTTCTTTGTGTCAGTTTTCATGGCCCGGGGATGTAAACTAGAGCGGTGAAGGTCGGGGGTTAAGTAGAGAAGCCACTTAAGAATCAAATAACAAAGTCTGTTTCAAGAATGAACCTAACGTGTCACAATTTATCAAAAATGGAGCTCATCACCTTTAACTGCGTAAAAAGAGTGGCCTTTCCTCATGCTTCCCAGGTCTGGCCCGTGAAGAATTAAAGTATCTCAAAGAGTAACCAACATTTTACTCCTAAAACTAAATTGATCGAAGATGGGATAAAGGTCAGTATAAGCCTAACTTTTCCAATTCATGCAAACACTGTTTTTTTTTTTATGTTGCGTGATCTGCTAGCTTTTAACTATAAGCCGTTTCACCTTACGTCCGGATGCAGCGGACGCTACGAGCTATCCTTGCCAATCGCGCTCTATTAGCCCGTGATACGCTTTCCGCGCTTGGCTGTGTCCCCTCTCCAAGGTCACGTGACACTCACACGGCCCTGGATTGGCTCCGATGGCTCGTAGCATCCGCTGCGCCCAGACGTAAGGTGAAACGGAGTATAAAACCGAACTAAGATGGATTGTTAAATGCACCGCATCTCTTTTTTTTTTTTTTTTTTTTGTATGACAAGAGTGCGAGGATTAGGATAAGGAAGTTTAATAAAACATTTAAGGAATAAATGTGTAACCTGACGAAATCATGTTTCTTTTTTTTTTTCGGAGAGGGTCCGAAAGAAGTTTCAGAGGCTACTAAGCCTGACAAGCACTTCTTTCTTGCGAAAGAAGGGCTTGGTAGCCTTCAACGTTGCTAAAACACTCAGTTGGGAAACTCTCATAGAGAAAGCTTTCAAAAAGTGGCCCCAATCTGTCTCCGAGCACCGAGTTAATGACGAACACAACGCCACCATTTCTTTCGCAGCGGCCACTCGAGGAACTGCACGTAACTTCTATTTTGGCTTTAAGAACAGATACAGCGGAAGAGGTTACAGGGGTGCCACTCCCGTCTCCCCGGCGGACGCGCCGCGTCGAACTATTGAAGTTAAAATGCACCTAGGTCGGGACGCGCTACCTGAAAGGACCGCTGAGGCATGGTTCTATAAAAACATTATTAATTGTGCCGCAAAACCCTGCAAACTAAAGATTTTAAAATCATAACGCGCCCCTCTTTTTGTACTAAACTCCAATAAATTTCATACAAAAAGAGTATTTTCCGTTTGTTTTTACGCAAAAACAGGCTTTCAAGAACCTTAAGGTTACCACAATACAGACAAATGATAAAGAGTGGCGCTGTTGTCGCATTTAGCTCGGTCTCGGTGGACGCCAGCGGCCCAGGTTTCGACGGCGAGTTTCCCAACTGAGTGTTTTAGTAACGTTGGTAGCCTTGTTAATATAATATGTTATTTTGACGATGGTTTTATATATATATATATATATATATATATATATATATATATATATATATATATATATATATATATATATATATATCTTCAATGGTCAAATCATTACTCTGTGCTGCATTATCCGAAAACTTGTTTTTATTTAGGTTGTTTTTATGTAAAACACACGAATTAATATTTTTTCTTGAACTAAAAATTACACTCGTATTAGGCAGTGGTAACACCGTTGGTCACGAACCGGCCAATAGAAAATAAAATAAACTGTAAGCTATTGTTTGGTATTGTATGATTTTGTTGTTTTGTGTGCGATTTCTTGATTGGCGGATCTACAGCAATATTCCTTATCTAATTTCCTTTGATCCATTAGGGTTTAAAACATATTAAAATATTAATAAATAATTACAAATTTAATGATCTTTAAACCAATCGCTTTTAGAGGTCAAAGCACTAAACTTTAAAGAAGGAGTCGCCCGACTATTTGTGACTTTAATAAATACCATTAACCGAATTCAGCATTCACAAATAGATGCTAATTAAGGTGAACAAGCATTGAAGCAGCATTTAACACAACTTTTAAACATGCATCCACACATTTTCGATATAGCAATAAAATCAAGATCTGCATATACATTTAAAGAAAGAATAAGGGACGATATCTTTGAGCAAATATGAAATACTGTGCAGAAATGCAGACAGTCATTTCATTTCATTGTATTAAAAATGTTTAACTTTGTTGGGTTTTTTTAATGTTTTATTTTAGTATATACTGCGTTTCCCATGCAAGAGCTGCACCGCTTTTAAACGTGTATGGCTTTGGGACCTGGATCATATGTCGTACAGGGGTACTGGACATGCGCTTTTTTCCCTTTCACCCGAACATAAAATTGCAAATAAATAGAGCACAACACAAATCCGTGAAAGCGCATTTAAAATGAGGTGATTGAAGTCGCCATTACGCACCGTATATTACAGTCTGTTCAATGTACGGAGTCAAAAGAAGAACCACGAACCGCAAAAGAGCTTAGGGACACTTACCATCCAACAGCTGATTAAGCTTGTCCAACGACTCAATTTTCCCATCCTCCGTCTCTCGAAGTTCGGTTTCTGCGATCAGCTGAAGCTCCGGTGGTAGGCAGTTGCCTCTCATTTTATATGCCCGCACTTTCGAGTCAGGAATAGTCGGCTACGCTCGTCGTACGATGCGCCCAATCCGCACGAGTGTCGAATCCTGAGTGAACTTCTCGCAGTCAAACCGACCAGCAAGCACTAAGTGGAGTAATGCGACCTTGTTGATGCAAACCTAATTTGTAACGTTTTTTTTTTTTACATAAACACGTCATGAAACGACAAGCAACGTAGGTAACATCTTTCCGAGCATCTCAGACGGCAAGCATCTTTCCGAGCATCTCAGACGGCAAACCGGTTACATGCGCAAGCAAAGCGGTCGACCTTTCACTTTCTTTGAAGGGTTATCGCGCCTTGAGATGGCCCAGCCAACCAATGGGTATTTTTGGTCTCCCTGCCTCGAGAAGTAATGCGGGAGAACTGAGAGAGAGAGCCATTTTTTTTCTCCATTTTTGTGCATTCTTTTTTCTTTTCCTTTTTTTGCTCTTTCGAATCAGTTAATGACGTCAGAGAGGCAACCTTGAATTGTTGTTTGGCGTTCCTATGTTTTGGGGGCACGCATCGCAAGGGAGGCTCCGCCCAGATTGAAACGAGAAGCGGCTGGGTTATGAAAGTGAGTGCGAACACCACGGGGCTTCGCCCAAACGGTCCACTGTAATCAAGGCCTTCGATATACCGCCGACGAGCAAAGTCCCCTCGGGAGCTTCATATTTGTTTTTTTTTCTTTAGCATGTGTAATTGTCGTTCATTAAGCAGCTCTGTTGTCTCGCGCGTTCTCGGTTCTGTTTTGTTAAAGACATATAGAACTTCCAGAATGAGACGCTACCGCCTAAAACAATTGGGGCGAAAATAAAATGTAACCACCTTGCGCAAGAAATATAGCACTATCCTTAATAAACAATAAATAAAATTGCGACATTTTGCCGCGTGCGAATAGCTGAGTGAGCATTGTGCTCGACTTCCACGCCACTGGCTGGGGTTTGATCCCCGCCAGCGATTGTCCTTTGTATCTCTCTAGTTTGAATGACTGGAATGTTCCAGAGGTGTCGAGAATTTTGTTGCTTGCTCGAGCTAATAAACTCCTAGATACCCACGTCCTTACCGAAGGAGCTCCGCAAGGCTGCTTGAGTCAGTCGTCCTTCAGTCGCCGTCAAAGTATGTATACTGTCTTTGTTACTTTATGTTTTTCGGCACAAGTTCGCCGCATTCAACATTAATTAAAGTTTCACTAACCAAGTTTGTTTTAATTACTGTCATTTCCTGTGCGGGGTAACGCAATTTATGCCCACGATGCGTTCCAGCTCTGAACAAGATAACTCCGAAAACGACGACCGTGAAGGCGACGTCCCCGAAAACATCCGAGGATAACTCCAAATGTGACATCAACGACGACCTCAACTATGGACTTGAAAGCGACCCAGACTGTGGACTCGACAAACCCTGGCTGCGACGTCGAGCGAACCCTACTACGGCCTCGACGACAAACCATGTCTTCGGCACTGACGTTGAGACTGACGACGACACTGACGACGCCACAGGCGACGACTCGAACGACGACATCGACGACGATCCCGACTATGACTCTGACGGCAACCCTGACAACGACTTTGACGGCGACCCAAAGACGACCCGGACGATGACTTCAACGACAATTCCGACTGCAACCTTGCCGACAAACCCGATGACGATACCGACGACGAGTGGGATGTCGACCACAAAAACGAACAGACGACGACGCTCTGCTCGTCACTCAACGATAGGAGGAAGTTCGCCAGTTCGGCAGCATTTTGATTCAAACCGCACAACTTGCTGACGATAACCGGTACTATCTTTGTCGCCACGACGCCCAGTTCCAGCCCGGCTACCAGGTGTGGATCCGAACACCAATTCAACGTAGCAGCGAGGAACTGTTAAAAAGGTGCTTCAGCCTCAACGTTATTCGCTGCCTGAGCTGCCAGCCGCTGCCCGGCGGAACATGAACATTGTCACGCCACCCTCTGCGACCCGACAGTACGATTCACGTCGTCCGACTCGAACTGAACTATCCTCGATACGGCCGCGAAAATCTGCGCTTCAGGTGACTCTGTAGTTTGCCCTTCTCTTGATTTGAGTTGTCAATTTCATTTTGTGTTGCATCGGGACAATGCGTTTTTGACAAGAGGGGAGTAAAACTGCGTGCAATAATAGCTGAGTCAGCATCGTATTCGAGTCCCACGCCGCTGGCTGGAGTTCGATCCAAGCCAGCGCTTGTCCTTTTTATATATCTTGTGTTTGCATGACTGGGATGTTCCAGATGACTCAGAAGTATTGTTCTTTGTTCGAACTCGAAATCTTTTAGATACTCAAGGGCTAGCAAAAGGAGCTTCGCGTGGCTGCCTGAGTCAGTCGTCCTTACGTCGCCGTCAAAGTACGTGTTTCTCGGGACAAGTTCGCCGCATTAAACGTTCCTTTTCAGTGTTATTATTAAAGTTTATGTTTTTATTCGTTACAATTTTCAGTAGGACAATTCAAACAAACTATAGAATTAACCTCAGCGTTTAGGGTTTTCATTAAAAAAAAAAAAAAAAAAGTCGGCGTTATTTATTTTTTTTTTTTAGAAAGAAAGGTTCAGTTTTTTTGGGGGTGTATACACGTATAATTAAAAGTTATCCTGTTTCTTAAAAAAAAATTGGTACAGGTGATTGTGCGGTGTGTCCATTCAACCTAAAATGATGTATCGTAGTTGTTTTGTTCATCTTTATGTAAGCACTTGATCAACAGCACTATGGGGAGGAGATCAAACAGTCGCTCCTCTAGCGGTACACTTCAGCTGTGGGGACAATAAACCGTATTTTATAGTTTGTTTCCGACCCGCAGAATCGACGATGACGATTTGAAGGCCGCTCCTAGTGCTACCTACACACTGGTCAGAAGGAAGCGCTCGTGCCCAGACCGTGCTAGGCGAAGATCAATTTCTTTGTTGTGCCGTGTTAGTAAACACCGGGCTGTGGGGACAACAAGTGGAGTGCCTTCATACACACGCGCGCTTTTGCTCGAGTGGTGACATCTCAGGCATATTTCCGCCCAATAGCTTTTTATGCATTTTGAAGTGCGCGCAATCCGGTGTCACTCAGCTCGAGCGCGTAGATTTGGCTAATGCATAGACACCATTTTACCGCCCAAGTCACGCACCGAGTGCGTGGAAGCGTCACTCACTGGCATATTCAGGGCAACAATGAATGTATTCACCCTCAGACAGACAGACATGTAGGCATCCTAACAACAAGCTCGATAAAGCGCCCCTTATAGTTCCATATCCTGCCCAACATCCGCTTGAATGGTCCGCAATTGCTAAATGAAAAAGTGACGACCCTAAAAACTGTTTGATAACAAAAAAAAAAGATAAATTAATAAATATTTTTATCTGTCGAAGTGGCATTAGTGGCACCCATTAGTGGCACCCATTAAAGTTGCACCAATTAAAATAGCGACGAAACAGGCATGGGCAAATCAGGCATATTTCTACTGGCCCTACCTTGCGTGCACTTCTCTCTAGAAATAAGCAAGAACCTTCGAATTCAGTGGCTATCTATATCGCATTTATTTTATACATTTCTATTGCATAACCTGCTGTTTTCAAGGCTTTCGATATTAAAACTTGTGTGTGTGTGTGTGGTTTTCACAGCGCAGCTCTTAGGGGCCCGTTTCCAACTTGAGCGGCGTCACCGTCGGCGTCAACGTAACCGCGAAAAGTCACGTGAGCCCCCCCCCCCCCCCCCCCCCGAGGTCACGTGACCCCCCTGAGTCCACGTGGTCACGTGACCCAACCGAGGTCACGTAACCCCCTGATGTCACGCGACCCCCCGAGGTCACGGGACCCTCCCGACGTCACATGACCCCCCCCCCCCCCCCCCCCCTGAGGTCACGTCACCTCAAGGAGTCACCTATCCCTCAGTACGCTTCCATCCTCCTCAAGAGCTGCGCTCTAATCGGGTGTCACAGGGAATTGTAAACGGCTTTCATTGTTTATTATTTTCCTGTCTAGAACTGTCTGTTTATAAAACGTCATTTTTTCATGCACCACACTACGCAATTGCCTTTCGTACGAGCGGCCGTGCATTTACACCGAAAAGAAGAGAGCTGTTGAATGAAGTACAACAGCAGCTAAAGCTGGCCAATCAATCGAATACGGTCGCCACTATGCAACCCGTATCAACCTTTCGAACACTCCATGCTTCATGTACGCGTGAAACTGTAACTGCAACGAATGAATCTCGCCACTGGTGCTGATAGAATCTGAAAATTCTCCATACAATAAAATTATGGGAAACATTTCCCACAGTGAAATCAATCCAGACCCATCCTCAAAGGACAGTGAACTTGACAGACGTAATTACGAACCTCGGGAGCATTGCAATATTTAGTCAAGAAAAGCCGAAATTTATATTTTGTCAATGTGGTCCTAAATATTCAATGCAGACTTTACGCCTCTAAAAGTTTCACGTGAGGCGAAACTTCTGCGGATGAGCGGTGACGACAGCAGTGCCACCGCAAAGACGTGACTTCAGGGAGTAGCGTGCGTGTATAGGGAGTATTCACTGGCGGCCATATCCACGTGCGCTGCTGCTGGGCGCGCGCTGACGGCGAGCCTCCGCTGTCCTTTTGGAGCGTGCATTTAGCACCATCAAGGTTGCCGGTCTTAGCAGGCTATTAATGTGAGCTTGTTGTGAGCATGCGCTCTAAACATTGCCCTCAAATATGGCGTCCAGTGAATACCTCCTATACCAACATTCCACACTAATGGAAAAAAAAAAAAAAACAGACACCACAATTGTTGCATTAAAATCTATCAGTGATAATCGCCATGTGCAGAAATTACTGCCCTCACATCGAAGAGCGAGAGATATTCTTGGCAACACGGGGAAAGGGCCCAACTAAGATACCATCTGCCGTTAAAGGCAATTGGATGACAAAAAAATGCATCGCGAAGACGATGCCCCGATGGCAAAAATAACCTTCGGAATGCCGGTGAAAAAAAAAAAAATAAGTCGCGCTGAAATACGTTAAGAATCAAGAAAACGTTTTTATGGGTGTATTTATTTATCTACTCCTTTAGGGCAGCAAGGTGTTGCGTATATGACAGATAGAGACGCCAATCAATCCTCAATTGCGTCACGAATTCGAGTAAACTAAATAAAAATAGAAACAGCGCTTCTCAAGTTGACCTTATGATACCTGTCAGATGACGAAACGTCGTACAGGAAGTTTGAACTCAATGGCCAAATAAGCTGTGTCCTTGTCGTCTTGCTGAAAGGCTATATTAGGAGGTCATTGCTCTGCGCAAGACTGCTGAGAACATGCTGATGGCGAACTTCCACAGTTCTTTTGCAACGTCCATTCCACACCATCAAGATTGCCGCTCTTAGCAGCCTATTAAAGGGAAGCTACGGAGCTTCTTGAAAAAAATGAGTTAGAAGTGAATTCTAGTGTATTCTTACCTCGTGAACCCGAATACCAAAACCATTTGCCGCGCAAGTATTGTTAAACGCGAGAAAAACGCGAAAGACAGTCGCTGTCCGTGACGTCATCGACGGATCTTTTGGCTTGCCAAGGCTAGGGAGGCGGGGCTTCAGCACTATTTTCAAATTGCTCTTATGGCTCTCCGGCGCGTCGCATTGAAACATAATTGTGATATCTGTTATTCTGAAGGTCAAATGAACGCAATTCAAGCGTTTTTTCTCAAATGTAGAAGTGCCCCATCTTCCCTTTAATATCAGCTCATTCTGAGAATGCGCTCCACACTCTAAAAAAAGCCCCTGCTTCTGCTTTCCCGCACAAGCCAATCACCGCAACTTAGGCAGACAACTCAGCTAATGACGATGCCAAAAACATATGTTTAGACCAAACAATGCAGTCTGAGTTGTGACATTAAGCAATGCAAAACGTCACGCTTGCAATTGCTTAATGTCATAACTCAGACTGCGTTTTTTGGTCTAAACATACACTTCGGCATAGTCATTCGCTGAGCTGTCTCCGTAAGGTGCGGTGATTGGCTCTTCTAGTGTTGTGCTGGAACTAGACGCACGGGAGTGAAACAGCTTCCCGAAATATGGCGCCCAGTGAATCCCCTGTATACAAGTTATATGTTACGAAAGTTACTATTCACGATGTATTTAGAGTAATCACCAAACTCGTACCGCACACACCAACTGTGTATTTTTTTATGGGGGATAGAGTCAAACCGTCAGATATAAAATAAATCAATAAATAATGTCGTAAATGATAGGCCTGTTTTCCATGTGAGCGGTCCGTCGCGACTGGCCCCGTTACCTGTATCGCCACCTCACAAAACAGAAAACAATAAAGCTAACTAACCTCTTCTAAAAATACCGTCTATAAAAGAAGAGGAATGCGCTATACCGATGGCACGATGAAATTATCCGACAGTTAGAAGCAGTGAAGAATCCACGAGACAAATTTACAAATACCCTAAAATAGTTCCAGACGGATCCCTATATCCTTCGAACCGTTTATAAATCAGCGTACGTTATTCGCAGATGTGTGCTGATTACATTGCATAAAAGTAAAAACAAAAAAATAAACTTTGCTGGTCAAATAACTTTGCTATGGTTGACTTTCGTTACTTGAGCTTAAAATCGCATCGTTAGTTACCTGCCACTATAATAGTAATAAAAATACTTTTATTTATTGTGCCCAGTAACAGCCGAAGCCTGAGTGGTGCACTCGTTCGTAGTAAACAAGAATGCAAATAATAGAGAATAAGAAATGCAAACAACCAATAGAACCAAATAATCAGCAGTGACTACGTATATACATCAACGACATGCATGGCACAAGGACTATTCTGCACTCTGGAAGAAGTAAATGAGCAAATATTCGATTTGCTGCTTTCCAGCGGTACATATGATGATCCCAAAAATTTGTATAGCCTAAGTTGGCATCAGCAGGATCTGCAGACTATTACTAACACAAATGTTAATAACGCGTTGTTGTTGTTGTTTTTACCAAGCAAAGTTAGTTTGTTACTTATTTTGGTAGCGTGCATAGCACTGCCGCCTATGTATACATCTTTCCAAAAGAAGCTCCTAGATCGCCGCCATGTTGCTGATGATGATGCACCTGACGTGACCCTCGCTTCTCCTATTAGCTGGTCATTTTATGCCACTCTCTTGGATTGTTGAAACATGCTCAGTGCGATTCTCCGTCTCTGTTTCTCGGTTTGGCATTCCAAGTTTTCCGGCCTCTCTCGAAAGTCTTACTTTTATTTTCCTTATCCAAGCTGCGTATCCTTTTCCTGTTATCTTTCACTGTGAGAAATAAGTTCCAAAAATAACAAGGAAAAAATAAACACAATAAGTTGAAAAATAAAACAGTGAAATTGTATGTAGACAACATTTTCTTACAGCTTATACCTACCAAAAACCAAAAAGGCTGTAGTTAACCTAAATGATTTCAATGTAGAGAAAAAACGCACCACTGACAAAATTGAAAAAAAAACTTTTTTTTCATTTTAACCTAAATAATTTTTTTAGAAACAAAATAAAGCACAAAAACGAAGACTAGAAAATAAAAATAGGGTAATATTTTGTTCCTTGGGCTTCACAAAGTACCATAAAGTTATCCTATATAAAAAAAAGCAGAACACAAATAAAATACACGCCTTTGATCAAGCCCGCTTTCTCAGCTAGGGTATCACTTTAACTATTTAGTTTTTTTTTTTTCTTCCTTTCAATCGGTTTTTAATTTCAGAATAGTAACATTTCGTAGATTTGACAACTATTTTTCTTTTTTATTTCAAATTGGGTTTAAAGCGGTTCTGCTTTCCCAGACGGGAAGGCACAACCTATAGAAGTATAATATTTTTATTTGGTTTTTCGTCCTCACCCTAACTTATCTGAGAAATTAGGCTGTCATGTGCGTGCCATTCAAGTGTTTCTGCTCGGTAAATCACGGGAAACGAAGGAGGAGAAGAACTTCGAACGGCCCTTGACGTGATTTCGCGAACAATGATAACTGTTTTCCCCACTCCCAGAGATAATTCGTGCAGTGACCTTCGCAGTCATAGCCAAAAATAGCTGCTCGGGTCGGGGTAGGGAAATAAGCAATCGGAATCGATCTTTTGCCTTGGCGCTGGTGTTGGGAAGAAAGGAAGCTGCCTCTATTTCCTTTTTAACTACATAGCCACAATCAACAAAAAAGGAAGCTCTCCCTAACATGCGCTCCAAAATGAGGTCCTTTTATCTTCTGTCCAATCGTCAAGATGTGACTGTCGTCGACACTCTTGTGCAGCGTTATACGATTTTTAAATATTTATCATTCTTCGATGACACAGCACAGTGTGGTGCGTACAATATATTGCTCAAATCTTGGCACTTGCCAAACTTCATGTCCGAGTCCTCTCGTGTAGATCTGTAATCACGTTATTTGTGCGCGTGCGATATGCATGCCTTTCGGCCATATTGTGTAGTAAATTATTTCCGAAAGCTATGCGCTTTGTCGATTGACACGGTTGAGTGGGGGACACCGTTAGGACTTCTCATCAAATAAAATGAACAATATAGTGGCAATCGCCCTGTCACACCCCCCCCCCCCCCCCCCCTCGAAAAAAAAAATTTATTTTGTTTAATTTTTCTTCTAACTGCGATACAGTGCGTTTTTAATTTCCTCCGGAATATGCATAGATCATGACGCGCAAACGAAAAGCTGGAAAGGGCAAGAATTTAACCACCAGTGGTGTCTGAAATGGCGCCTATTGAAATCAACGGTCCATTCGGTTAGGGTTGGCAGGGACGCCGGTGATAGACTGAACTTCGTTTCAGCTTTAGTCCAGACGCAGCCGACGCTACGAGATAATGGAACCAATCAAAACAGCGTGAAATACGCAAGTCATTGGGCTTTTTCTGTTTATGATTGGTTCAGCAACTATAGAATACGCACACAAACATGACGAACACCACGATGGTGCCCTTTTGACGTTGTCTGCTTGGCCCCATCAGCTCGTAGCGTCGGCTGAGTCTGGACTTGAGGTTAAAGGAAGTATAGCCTCAAACCCAGTGAGTGGGCTAAAAAAGGCTATCTTGTCCCTGGGGCCGAATGTTTCTTGAAAAGATGTATACTCAAAGCTCACCTCACGTCTCTACGAATCAGCTTGCGATCCAGACAACATTTGTCGCGCGTGGAACGCGCTGTGCCAGGTGTGGCGCGCGTTTATTGACCGATTGAGGTATGACTTGAACAGTAAAATAGAACCTCCGTCCAAGCTTTCCGAAACTTTAATTAAAACAAAACCAATAAAATATCAACATAACAAAAAGCTTTTTTTGTGTGTTGTTGTTATCATCGTAACATAACGTAACTGTATTTTCGTGGTCGTTGTGTCACCCAAGGTGGATTTGTTTACTCGATACATTGTTCTAAAATGCGCCGTGAAAAAAATCGGTTGCGTCCAGTAGGCTGTAATCAGTGACACCAATCAAGTGATTTCTATTTGTCTTCACTAAGTCATTGTAAGTACAATCAGCTACGTCCTTCTAGTAACCTGTGCAGTCCTTCTTTAAAATAAGTATTGACGAAAATATTACACAGAAATCTTGATGCGCAATGATAGCTCACTGGGTGCGAGGCATGCTGCCAGCATGTGGATTCCTTGTCGGTAGTTGCATACCCCTGCCGAAGTGCGCAGAACACGACTTTTTATGCACAACTCCATCCCCGAGTGGATATTCTTTCTTCGATGTTCCCCCACGAGGGGCAGCAGCTGTCCTTTGTTGATTCTAAAAAACAAGCCAAACACGTTTTATTCTTAGCAAATACCCCGAAAGAATTTCGGTACTTTTTTAGGCTCAAACATCAACTACGCATTGCCGAATGCTCCGTTTCTGCCAAAATGTACCTCGAACGGCCCGGACCAGATTCTCTAGTTTGTGGGATTTCCCTTGCTGCTACCCGTCTCGGGGAATGACACAGCCACACCGGTTCAACAACACGTAAACATTTAATGACCGCTATATCCTGTACCGCGATCCCTACAGCCCCCGCGCATCCGCTGCGACGGCCTTTCATCAGCCGCGGAGCGCCGCTCGCGTGGCCAGTTGCCCTCGGCCCCCTCGTGGTCAAGATGACCACTTATGACTGTCGGAGGGGCAGCCTGGGCCAACCGCTTGGAATCTCCAGGTTGCCCACAAGTTTCAGAGGGGACCATTAACTTCTTCAAAGTTAAAAGCGAATTTTTTAAAACTTTTCTTTGGAAACTTTGGAAATTGCTGCCCGTCACCGATAGTTTGCGTCAATCAGCCCGATATTCATGCGCCTTGTCAACCATCATTTTGCAACTTTTTTTTCGGCTAAACTCCTTTAAAATTTTTGAATAAGAGAACGGATAGCTATCAAACCTTGCTACCTAGTCCGGACCGCAAGAACTACATTTTCTTAGAGACTAAACGATTGCCGACACGTAGTTTATGTTTGTGCTGAGAAAACACAATTTTTTTTTTCTCGGGGACACGCTGTACATTGTAGTTTACCGTTTGGCTACATCGTTACTGTTTAGGTACGTGTTAGAGTACAAAAAACTTCTTCAATATTTCGAGCTAAATGTATACTTTTCCTGTGAGGCTCGTCAAATCATATCAGCCGCTGGTGGAAATCCGGGATTTGTGTTGATTTCTTATGCCTAATTCTTTTTGTTCACATTCCAACAATTCAAAATGCACGCGAAAGCACCCAGCTATACGCACCTGATCTCGCAATCCCGTCGTCTCTTTCTGCACGATGAAGGCCGCCTGCTATGGTCAGCGCCTATAGTTATTATAATTAGAGGTTTAGCTGGCGCTAGTATGCTGTTTCAAATTGGAGCAGGCAACAACCAGTTGAAAACTGACACCGGGTAATCCATTCTTTTTTCCACGCTTGTTTATAAGAGGAAATAGTATCAATAATTCTAACGTCATGAGTAGCTTGGAACGTTTTTAGTCCCTTAAATCTAACAATTGGTCAGTTACGGTGTTTTTGTTTTGTTTTTTCTCGTTCATTGCAATGCATTAAACACAGCGGTAAAAAAGCTTCATGCATTCATCTATGTGCGCTGTTGGACAGCGCAAACACGGTGTCGGCGCTTTTCTGGAGGGGGGATTTACGTGTCAAACCAGCGAAGGGCATCTGGAGAATCAAGAGAGACGGCAAAATACACGGTGTAACACTTGATCAGGAGCTCCATGTACGTATAGGTGATAAAAATAAAGTGAAGGCCAAGTAAGTATAGCCCGATATTCAGTAAACGAGTTTCACTTTATTCTCTCTGCTCATGCATATGCGCGAGGTTGTTTGTTGCGTTAAAACACCATCCGCACACTCGAACTATTTGGAAAAATAAGGTGAGGCCAGACAACTGGTGCTCCATAAAGGCTGTGGGGATTATTAAACACCAAAAATATACTTTTCATAGCTCACTACTTTATTATTTACGTTTTCGGTGTTTTTAACCACTCGTCAAATTGCACGACGAGGTGCAACTTGACGAGTGGTTTTCGTGTAGTAACAGGAGCTGGGCATATTAGCAATACACTGGAGTCATCGGAACGTCGGCACACCTTCAACATAATCTACATTCCCTTCAATTGTTATTTGTTTACATTTGTCGCTTGTCTTTTCATACCTGCTGTGGAACACAGGTTTGCGCCGGAAATACAGCGAAAGTTAACATATAGTTCACTGGTCAAAATGATACCGTGACTAAAGCAGTTACAATTTTTTCAATGAGGTGCATACTATAAGCTGCAACCAAAATAAAAAAGGTGACTCCCGTCACTCTCTGACGAAAAGACAAAATGCACGCGCGTGTTCCCATAGGAATGCGCAGGAGCACAGTAAAAGTAAACTGGTTGCTCTCTGCTTCTATTATGGTGCCTGGTGCGCGTTTTCAAATGGTGCACCATTTGAAAACGCGCACCAGGCACGATAGGACGCTGAACACATATGTGTTCAGCGTCCTATCTCGCCCATACTTTAAAAGTGGCCCCGAAGTGGTAGCAAATGACGTCATAAAAGCCGGAGTTCCATGCTGTTGGATGTCCCAATTTTGGCGGTTGGTCGTAGAGGGCCGGCGAAAAGCACGAGCGAACGCGAGTGTGGCTGTAGTCGCGGCGTCTCAACTTCTGGCTGCCAAAGCTTCCGTGTACTGTCAAACCAGAGAGCGACCTGTAGCAGAACAGGCGTCTGCCACATCCAGCACCGCTGCTGGGACACCGCCAGGATCACGGCCGGCGACAGCACGGCACTTCTATGACGTCATCGGGTGGAGATCGAGGGTCCATTTTTCTCTTGGACGCGGTAAACACACCAGTCGGAGACGCGATCCAGGCGCCATACTTATATCAGCATCCCGGAAATAACGTAAACAGGAAAAGCCAAAACACATATAATGATGTTCGGAAGGTGCTTCACACCAAATGTACCTTTTCAAAACGCTATATAGTTTTTTTTTTTTCACAATATGTGTAATAATTTTGCTACACCTATTGACAGTGTGAGAGAGGTTTTGTTACACCTTTTGCCGGCTTCAGAAAGGTGTTAAAATATTACACATTTTACAAAGGAGGAGTCTCCTCCTGAAAACACTTTTTTTTTTCTTGTAAGTTCGCGGGACAGATTATTGAAATATTAGGCCGGTACGTGCCATACTGGACTCTGCGGATGTTACAAGTTTTTGGGAACGCTGGGTGAGAGGGGGGGGGGGGGGGGGGGGGGGAGACGAATCGGCTAATCCAACCAGAAAGCTACCATTTTTCAAAGCTTCGGTTTGGGCCTCTAAACCGCGGAGACACCCTATCGTTATCGCTATGAACAAGAAGACATGGCGGTTGTCGAACGGGCAGATAGATAAAAGTGCAGAAGTGCGTCATCTGTCAGTAAAGAAAAGTCGTTTTTTTTTTTTTTTTTTTTTTTTTCAGGTTTCTGAAGGATGTATACGACTTGGAAATGTTAATAGGTACCATGTCAGAACTTGCGATCTTTGTGCCACAGTTTTGTAATCGTAACCGTACTAGAATGCTGACTACAAACATATTTCTTTTTGAAGTGGCCGATAAATGGAACTGCCAGTCATATACTGTATATTAGGAATATAAAAATGATGGATTTCGCTTGGTAAATTGGGTGTCGTTATTCGCGATATTTCAGTCAGTGATTCCTCAAGACGTCAGTAAGAACTCGTTCGCGTTTCAGTAATGAGGCTGTGCTGGTGCTTTTGTTTACGGTTAAAACCCAAAGTATTCGAATTAGAGAAGACAGTGGCGTTTCATTTCAATTTCAATTTAGTTAATTTTCCAGAGACTGGAGGGACTCTCAAACAAAAAGCTGTGACGGGGTCTGAAATCCCGTTACAGAGGTAACAGCGTCGACAAGTCTGTTTACAGTTCATACGGAATACAATAAAAGTAGTAAGAAACAAAGGAGTAGCTATCTTAAAACATACAAAAAATACAGCAGAGGAGTATCTGATATAGCAACCAAAAGGTGTCTAACTACGCAATATACAAAATTCAAGTAGTTCAACACGTGAAATGCTCGCGTAGATCAGCTTTTGAGAGTGCAGATATATCGCAGTTATTATGAGGTCATTTATTTAGCACTGTCGGGAGGTTATAATGAAGTGATTGTGAATTCTAATTCTTACGGCTTCAGGGGGCCATTCATCTCTCCGGGTGACGAGTACTGATAATACATTCATACCTTATTATTTCGAACATAGTAGACAAGAAATTTATGAATGGCTCAGATGAAAAACAAATGGAATAATGTAACCAATATTTATACTTGTTTTGGATGTGAATTGCTTTATATTTACGAAAATAAAGGTTCTGAAGAGTAATTTTACGGGAAGTCTGCAATAAAACTCAAAACCTTCTTTTGAAGCAAAGAATTTTTATGTAAGCTTGTTTTAGTAGTGGTTCCACAAAACGAAATGGCAGTAGTTTAGCTCAGAGTTTAACGGGGCGCACTCTACCTTCAGTTTAATATTGGTTGGTACGAAATTGCGGAACCTGACGATCACACCAACTACCTGAAACAACGTTTTAATATAAATAGTTAATATGAACATTTAGCTACGTTACGTCGAGATACGACGTCGTTACTGGGACATTTGTGCTTCGTATGCCGCGTCCCGAGCCGCTCGTTCAATTGATTGCCTCGCGTAGTATACCAAGCACGAGTGTATCGCTCTTGCCTACCAAATCTCAAAAAAAAAAAAAACGCTATTACGTTTGGCGGTAGTTATACTAGCGCCTCCTCAAACCCTAACGCTTCTAAATTTATTAACATTCATAAGCCTCCCCTACTGGCATTAATGCCCTTTAGACGCTGCGAGGTAACCCGAATAAATAAACAAATAAATACAAATATGCGTCTCGAAGAAATGCTTAAAGAGCGGAACAATTCTATTGAAGGCTGATTCAGTCTCAGCATGCGGCATAGAGATAAATGGTGTTGGCTGCAGGAAAAGGGTCCCATTTGCTCATTATAAATTTATTAATAACTCTTAAACCTTTTGGACTAAATAACAGCAAGCTTTGTAACTGGCATCTCGTCCAAACCGCCAAGAAGGAGCGTTTAGCGACGCAAAGTTTGTTTTTCAAGTTGAAGAAAAATCGCAATATTTCTCAGAGACACATGAGACATATTTGTTTGCAGTTCAGTTGTGCGAAAGACACATAAGTATGGTACTTTTGTTTTTTGCAAATTACTTAGTCAATTAGTATTTTATCTGCAAAAACTTTCAGCTTTTCCACTTTGGTGAAGAAAAAAAAGCAGGGAAGCTGTAGCTTCTGTTCTCGGCGGTGGCTTTCCAGGCGAGCAATCTGCTCTTCTCTCGCAAGGAAATCGGAAGCGCTGGACGCAGTGTAACTTTAGGCGATAGCGCGGCCTTGCGGAGGTTACAAAACCATTCGCGCTGCTGCGCCACGCCTCTCATTCCGTTCCCGCCCTTCTTTTCCCGAAGAAATGTTGCCGCGATCTATGAGCGACGACGGCAAGCGGACAACCGGCAAACACAACACTCTGGACAGCTACCGTCATCTATGAGCAACGGCGGCAACCAGAGATTTGTTTCGACATTTCTTTGCGGGGGACACGATCCTGGGGAAACTAGCCCTTAAAGGGGCGGTGCAACGATTTTATGATTAAAAGGATTTGCATCTCGTCACTTTTACGTTGTTTATCGTGTCCCAGAGGATAGAGAAAACACTTCCTTCATTAAAAATGTCGCGATTCCGCTGCATAATTGCAAAGCAAAAGTCGAGCTTTTTCCCCCACCTGCAGCCCCAAGTGGCAGCCGAAGGAACTACGGCGAAAAGATTACGTGACCTCGCTCGGCTCTAAGCTGCAGCCTAGCGCCCGCTAATGTACGCAGAGAGAGGGAGGGGAAGCGTCCTCCGAGATAGCACACGGGAAGCTACACGGCACTCCGAATGACGTCACTGGGAGTGCGACCAGGTGTGACCCTGAAGACTGGGAGTGAGTTGAGGGGTGCCCGAAATGCCAGTCTTTATCTTTTTTTTTACGCAACAACTAGGACACGCAGGCGAAATCAGTTTTCTGTTCTTTACTTCAGAAGTGTCAGGGGGCAACTTCCAGAAATCTTTGACCGAAGTCCGAAAATCGTTGCACCGCCCCTTTAACAGCTCCGCTGTAAAAGGCAAGCTGTTCATAGTGGGACAACTTCTCGCAGTTGAAAGTCAAAACCACTCGTGCATTTTGAAGTGAAATCTACTGAGGCATTAGCTTATAAATTATGCTTCACTTTCAGAATGCCACATTTTGATAAAGTTCTAATTGTAGTTGCGCAAATGTCAAAACTGCATTTCATTTCTGACGTCCCAGTTATTGTTATTTATGACTCTTTCCTGCTTGTACTACAGAGTGAAGACGCACTCCATGCGGCCTGCCTTGTGTTGTGTTCCATGGAGAAGGACTACAACTTTCCGAGCAGCTGTTCGTCCATGCAGAGTCAACCGAACTCTTTAGACCGATTAACATCACTGAAGACCTAGCACCTCTGATGGCAGCCTTCTGGATGTTCAATATCAAGTATGCTGAAGGGTGCGTCAATACAGCATCTGCCTTCGAAAGGTTGTTTTTCAGACTTAATCTAACGAAGCTGAAGTCTCCTGCGGTCATGTTCATTAACTAGCACAATGATTGTGTATTACAAACGTTGTTGCCAGTTTAGCGGTTTTCCCTCGAGCTTTAGCTGTGTTGAAAGTTTTCTAAAAAGTAACTTTTTTTTTTTGCAGACGGCTGGTTTTTATTTCTTTTTTTGCCATTTTTCTAATCTCTGTTTGTCTATAATGTTTTTAAAGCGGAGCTGTTAAGGGCTTGTTTCCCCAGGATCGTGTCCGACAGGAAATAAATGTCGACACAACCCCTCGAACAGCTACCGCCATCTACGAGCGACGGAGGCAACCAGACAACCGCCTAACCGGTGGTCTGGTTGCCGCCATCGTTCATAGATGGTGGCAACCTTTCCAGTCTTTCCACTCTGGCTTGCCGACTTGCGGCCGGCCGTTATTTCATTCTCATCATAGTACAGCTTCGCTGGTCTTCCTCTTCACCAGAGTAAGAAGGCTGAAAGATTTTTTTTTTAATTTTTCTATTATGATTGCCCTAAGTCTGTGTAAGGCTAAGCCATCGGTTAAAGTCACGTTCGGTTACTCTTAGCAATACAAAAAAAAACATGTTACCACTGATTTCGGGGGCGTTACCATGCCTGCCGACGTAATGCACATGTTTTGCAGAAAGTTCTGTTTTGAAATAGCTGCATCTGGGTCGTCTGGTGGTAAATCCGACTTTCAGTAAGCGAGTCACAACGTTCTGGGTTATATAGCCCCTTTTTTTCTGACGTGTCCAAAGGACCCGAGACTTAGAGACATGACTGGTGGAAATTACAAGTGCTGTCAGACGACGCAGCCACCGCTACTGCAGAGCAGAACTATGTGCAAAACATGAGGATAATTTCTGGATGGTATGGCAGCATACCTAGAATCAGAAGTAACGGATGACTCGGATGTTTATTGCTGACACCTATCGTGATAGAGCGGGTGACACCATTATTGAGCAGACATGGTCTTCCGAAAAGGGAGAACGAGTGCAGGCAAGCTGGTTAATCATTTTATGTTACAGCCGAGACCGTGGTTAGGAAAAAAGTAAGAAGTGATACATAGGGCAAGGTCTGTAGAAGGAAAGAAAACCGGAGGCGTTATTGGTGACATGAGCGACCAAAAGTGTCGTTTCGGTCGGCATTTAAAAGTTTCCCAAGAACTCATTAAAGTGATGTCTGTATTTTGTACAATTCTATTTTCATCCATAAAAATAATAACAATGTCAGACTGTCAACTTCCATGGTGTTATTTTAGAATGCGATGACTCCAAGTTTCCATTGTTCTTTTTACACGCGCGCCATCGAAATTCGTCTGAAACTGATATTAACTAACCAAGACTACAACTTCTGACGTCACAGCAAAGCAAATCGTGGTCGTGAAGTCAAGAACAGAAGCCATAGGAAGGCGCCACCGGAAAATTTCGGTGCTAATAATCTGTCAAAGAAAAACGCAGCCAAGGATCTCAAAAATTAAGTTTCGCAACAACGGTACCCGAAAAACGTCGCAAAGACCTTAGACTATGTCTCTCCGCCAAGGAAGGAGGGTTTGTGGTTGTGGATTCGGGGGCGTTTGGAGAAAAAGCCCGACAAGCGATGGCGAAAAATGTCATCCCAGTCGATCCAAAACAAAGTATATCAGCAAAAAGACCCATCCTCAAAATACTCGGCGAGGAGCAATGTGGAAGTCTTGTGACAAAAATAAAAGGAACGAAACAAGGTGACCTATGTGTATTTTTTCGGCCAAAACACACAAGGACGAGGTTCCCTTTCGCGCCATTGTTTCAGAAAATCACACCTGTCCAGGCCATCTCTCAACCGTTTTGGCACAAAATACTATCCCAAGTTCAGATAAACGACCCTTTCAGAATTCCCAACTCTCAGAGAGTAATCTGCTTTCTTCAGGAAAAGGGGTGCGACGTTGTTTCAGGCTTTTCCTTCGATATAAAAGACATGTATTATTCCATTCCCCATGCCACTCTTCTACAGATACTTCGTACAACAATCGAAGAGCAAGGCGTCCAAAGCTTCCAAAACACAGCTGGGATGAACCTCGACAGCTTCCTGGAGCTCCTAAGGATCTACCTTACGGCAACTGTTGTGTCTCACGAGGGCCAGAAATATGTACAGAAATCTGGCGTTTGCATAGATTCCCGAGTTGCCCCATATTTCTGCGATATATATCTTGCAGCATCCAGGAAGACCATCCAAGATAATCTGAAAGATCATCGCATCGAGGCCATCTTTCGATACGTAGATTACTTTCTTGTACTGTGCAACTCTGAAGTCGACGAGCGGAGTGATGGGTGTTTAGAAGTAGCCATGCGCAGCTTTGACCAAAGCTGCCCTGGACTTTCCTTCACCCATGAACTTCCTGTAAACCAGTGTATTCGGTTTCTCGATCTCTCCTTAAAGTTCACAAGCACACAGGTATGCTGGATGTACCAAGTTAGATCCTGTAAAGGATTTCTTCCGAGTGATTCCGAACATTCAAGAACTCTTGAACGAGGATTGGCTACTACAGCTCTTGTCGCGGCACTACAGAAAGCTTGCCCCCATATGCTCGAGCGCAGTTTCCAAACACAGATCTCTATGCTTCAAAACTCCGGATACACGAGCACACTTCGGATACACGAAGTGTGCTCGTGTATCCGAAGTGATACACTCAAAACTCCGGATACACGAGTACCTTTTTGTGAAAGCATTTGCAAGCAAGTTGCCGATTACACCTATGTAGGAGTTTTGAACTATACTGTATAGACACCAGCGCCAGTTGAACCTCTAGCATACATTATAATAACTCCATGGGTCAGCGTCCCCAAGTGTCTTTTTTATAGACGAATATACAAACGCAGTCTGAAGCCAGGAACGGCAGATGTCATCTTCGGAGTGCATCCTGCTAAATTGAACGCGGCAACGCTAGCTGAAGTCGGACGCGCCATTGTGCAGGTCGCCTCCGCGGTGGAAGAAGGGATACGCATCTGCACGGCGCTGCCTCGCCACAGAGCAAGTGCGTCGAAGATTCGTTGCCACTTCTGAGAAACGCTGTAAGATGGCGCAGCTTGTCAGGAACCCAAAGGAAATGTTTTTATTGTTGTTGTTGTTTTTACCGTGAAAACATTTGGCTTGTCATGTCTTGAAACTTCCTTGCTTCTTGACACCCTCGATCATCGCAAAATATCGCAAACAATTTAGTTTGAGGTTGTCTATTTATTTTTCTCTATTGTTTTTATGTTGTGGTTATTCTTCCTGAAGAGTGGTATAACGTTTCGCTATTTCTGTTTTAACACACGACATCCTTCTAAAAAGCTGTCACTTCGATATCTTTGCTACAGTCTTCATTCCCGGTGTATCCATAGCGTTTGTTCTCGACGAAGGAGGCCTCCGCTAGGTCTAGACCGCTCCAGTAGGCTTTGAAGTCCAGGTCGGGACCCATTCCTCCATATTCCTTGGGAAGCATGCTCACGGGCATGTCATTATAGAGACCCTCAAACTTCTCTCCGTGGAAATGAACCTGTAAAAGTAATAGACACACCGTCATGTCTCGTAAATACGAACCCCGTTCTGTGCTATTTCAGTATTTTTGGATGAAACTGGCTACAAGTAGCTATTACTGGCTATAAGCATTTAGATGGACTTAAAATTGCTGCAAATAGCTAGTAGTGACTAGTGTTCTTATTTATAAGCAGGTTTTATGTTTGCTAACTGGAATGGCTTTTAGTGTCTATTGTTGGCTATTAGCATCTCTTTCTGGCCAGATTCGCCTCAAATGGCTTGCAATGGCTCTTAGTGAGTATAATTGACAATTATGTGCTATTTCAGTGTTTTTGAATGAAACTGGCTACAAGTGGCTATTACTGGCTATAAGCATTTAGATTGGCTTAAAATTGGTACAAATGGCTAGTAGTGACTAGTGTTGATATTTATAAGCAGGTTTCATGTTTACTAACTGGAATGGCTTTTATCGGCTATTGCTGGCTATTAGCATCTATTTCTGGCCAGATTCGCCTCAAATGGCTTGCAATCGCTAATAGTGAGTATAATTGACAATTCTGTGGTATTTCACTGTTTATGGACGAAACTGCCTTCAAGTGGCTATCATTGACTATAAGCATTTATTCTTTATCGAAATGGCTTGAAATAGCTACAAATGGCAATTAGTGGCTAGTCTTGATAGTTATGAGCAATTTTAGTGTTTACTAAACGGACTTGCTTTTAGTAGCCGTTGTTGTCTATTATCATTTATTTTTAACCAGATTGACTTCAATGGGCTAGCAATGGCTATAGATAGTATAATTGTGGATATTCATGAATAGCCATTCATAGCCATTCAATGGATATTCATGAATAGCCATTCATAGCCATTGAATATATATTCACGAATAGCCATTCATAACCATTTGAAGCCAGCCTGCTAAAAAATAGGTGGTAATAGCCAAAACTAGCCACATGAAGCCATTTCAGTTTGTAGACAAAGAAATAGTTGCTAATTATAAATACTAGTCACTTTAAGCCATTTGTAGCCAATTCAAACCGCCCAAGTAAGGAACAGATGATTATAGCCAATAGCTCATCCAAGCAACCAAGTCAAGAATAGATGCATATAGCCAATAATATCCATTTGAAGTCATTCAAATCTATACACACTCCGATTGCATAAATTGTAAATAATAGTTGCTGACAGCCATGTATAGCCATTTCAAGCCAATCTAGTAAAAATAGATGCTAATAGCCAATAATAGCCATTTGAAGTCATTTTCCATTATAATCACCGAAATAGCAAGAATTGTCAACTATATTCACGAATAGCCATTTGAAGCCAGTCTGGTAAAAAAATAGATGGTAATAGCCAAAACTAGCCGCATGAAGCCATTTCAGTTCGTAGACAAAGAAATAGTTGCTAATTATAAATACTAGTCACTTAAGCCATTTGTACCCAATTCAAACCGCCCAAGTAATGAACAGATGATTATAGCCAATAATAGCCAATCCAAGCCAACCAAGTCAAGATAGATGCCTATAGCCAATATTATCCAGTTGAAGTCATTCGAATCTATATAGACTCCAAATGCATAAACTGTAAATAATAGTTGCTGATAGCCATGTATAGCCATTTTAAGCCAATCTAACAAAAATACATGCTAATAGCCAATAATAGCCATGTGAAGTCATTTTCAATCATAATCACTGAAATAGCATAGAATTGTCAACTATATCCACGAATAGCCATTCATAGCCATTTGAAGCCAGTCTGGTAAAAAATATATGGTAATAGCCAAAACTATCCTCATGAAGCCATTTCAATTTGTAGACAAAGAAATAACTGCTAAGTATAAATACTAGTCACTTTAAGCCATTTGTAGCCAATTGAAGCCACCCAAGTCAGGAACAGATGATTATAGCCAATAATAGCCAATCCAAGCCAACCAAGTCAAGAATAGATACCTATAGCCAATACTATCCTGTTGAAGTCATTCAAATCTATACACACTCCAATTGCATAAATTGCCAATAATAGTCGCTGATAGATATATATAGCCATTTCAAGCCGATTTGGCCAAGAACTGCCCGTATCCAATAATAGTAGACACTTGAATCCATTCATATTCAAAACATCATGAATACTATGTCACTAAATGTCACTAATGTTCATTCTGAAGCGATTTAAGGTGGTATTGTTAAAGGGACCCTGCAATGACTTTTTGGCTGGTTTTAATTTGCACCGAACCTGAGCGCACTGAACGTAGTAACTTAATCAAACTTTTCTCAAATTTCGCTTTATTTTAAAAGTTATAGGCGAATTAGAATTACAAAAACAAGCAAAAAATAACCTCCTTCATGACGTAGTAGGTCCTGGCTTGAGCGGCCATGAACTAGAGGAGGGGTAGTGAGCTCATCGAGCGTTCACGGTTGCCGCACTCTGGGCCAACGGCTCGAGAGGGCGCCACTAAAGCATATATTGGATAGGCTCTATGAAGCGGGCGGCCGGGGCGGCTCGCATTGCATTTGCTGCGCGATTAAAGACTATTTCGGCATGACACTTCATTCGCCAGAAACGACAGCAAACACGGGGTAAAGATCAGTTCAGAACAGGAGCCACTTCGCGCTGCCATGCCGCCAAATGGCCAAATCGCCAGCAGGGCCCGCGCCGAAGGCCTTCGGAACGCTCGGAACCGGTCGGATCGTTGAGCCGGTATACGACCGCAGCGCCGCCGCGTACCTCCGGGGCTTTTCTACGCTGGCCGTTCGTCGTAGCCTCATCCCACTAGTTCTTTCTAGTATGCGCCGTTTTTACCGCCGCTTGGTGGCGGGTATGTCGACGGGTCTTTTCTTGTTTCCGTACTTTATAAACTGCATTTGTTTCTTTTCTGATCTAAAATACTGAACAAAAACTTCTTTTATAAATAATTTAAACGGTTCGCGCCACGTATATTTTGTATTTCGACTACGAACAAGCTTTTAACGGCTCTGACCAGTAGTAAGCCTAGGACCAAACACGTCACATTTTGCGCGCTTTCGGTACCGCGGGTCGCCCTCGTCGGTGGAGGTGGTTTCCGCGTCGTCCGGTTAAAATATGACGTACTGATATTTAGTTACTCTCTCCGTGCCCGCTGGCTTGTCCGGACCCCAAGAGACGCGGAAGCCGCAAAAAGGTAGACGCTTAAATATGATTGCAGGGCCCCTTTAAGATGATATGCTATTGCTAACAATAGCCACTTGAAGCCATTTTCATTCATAAGTATAGAATAGCAGAATATTGCGACCATAAGCACTAATAGCCATTTTTTGGCAATTCGAGCCAACCAGGTCAATAACAGATGCCTATAGCCAATATATCCATTGGAAGCCAACTCAGCCTACATAAAATCAAATAAGTCGAAATAGTGACTGATCATCATTGATAGTCACTAGAAGTCATTTGGACCCCAAATCCGCCATATAATTTATAAACATGATAATATAGCCAATAATAGCCATATGAAGCCAAATCAGTCTGCACACAATCAGGTAATTCGAAATAGTGACTAATAGCCATTGATAGTCTCTAGAAGTCACTTGGGCCCCGAATCTGCCATATAAATAAAAATATGATTGGATAGCCAATAGTAGCCATTGGAAGCCAACTGAGCCTGCCTAAAATCAAATAAATCGAATTAGTGACTGATAGTGATTGATAGTCACTAGAAGTCATTTGGACCCGAGCCCACCTTATAATTTACAAACATAATCATATAGCCAATAATAGCCATATCAGGCCAATTCAGTCTGCACACAATCAGGTAAGTCGAAATAGTGACTAATAGCCATTGATAGTCACAAGAAGTCATTTGAACCACGAATCTGCCATATAAATAAAAAAATATATTGTATAGGCAATAATAGTCATTGGAAGCCAAATCAGCCCGCACACAAAATTAATAACTCAAAATTGTGACCAATAGTCATTAATAGTCAGTATAACTCCGAATCTGCCATATAATTTATAAATATAATCATATAGTCAATAATAGCCATATGAAGCCAACTCAGTCTTCACACAATCAAATAACTCGAAATAGGGACTGATAATCATAGGCAATCACTAGAAGTCCATTTGGACCTTAAATCTTCCATATAATAATAAATATGTATTGTGGGGATTTCGGACACTGAGAATTTCGGCGACGATGCGGACGGAGCGGGAGAAACGAGCGCGGGGTCAAAGCACGGGGCGCGAGGCGCGTGACGGGGGGACAGGACAGTTGAGCCATGGCGGCGCAAGCCACCGAACACCGGGCTCGAAGAATAAACATGTCTCCATCATGACTTGGCCCCTTCCTCCGGACAAGCGGTGAGCGAGAATACCACAAATGGCGCAGCAACGTGGGGCTCGCTGCTTGTCTGGGGCCGGGTAAAACAAAGCCACGATGGACGAGATTAACATCATCCGCGATGGACGCCTGCTTGGATGCCGCTGCCAGGCCAAGGCAAGTCCTGGGGGACCCTGCTGGAAAGGCCTACTCCAGGTACTCGGGCTGCTGCGAGCAGCAGCCGTTGTACAGCCAGTCGAACGCCCTGCCAGACTTCGCAAGAGGAGCAGCGAATATCTTCGAGCTGTCCACGGGCGGCTGCGCGAGGGACCCCCGACTGCGAGCGCCGCGATCTCCAAAATTATGGTCCCGGCGGACGTTCACTTTCTGTTGTGCTTCGCCATCTCGGTGGAGCACTCTTAACAGCAACACTGAATAGATCAGAGACAAAAAGGAGAGGCTTCGAGAGAGGCAAGAACCAGTAGGAAAACATTGAGACGATCACGGGAGGCGTCAATTATCCGCTATGAGATTAAGCTGTCCGGTTCTCCCGCTTTGCTCTTCCTGTATTGCTTTTGGCACATCAGTCAAGGAGGTTGGAAAGGCTATAGAATGCAGGGCTTATCGCTGGATTTTAATTTATTTTAAAGCAACAGGGCTGGCGTTTGCGTAAGTTCTCCCTTTTCCCCCGACCTAGTCGTAGTGCAAGCTGGAAGACTTTTTAAGTTAAGCGGCGCTAGTGATGATGCTCGGTTGGGGGAAGGGAGACTGGTCAGAAAACAGAAAAACCGTTTGTTATTCTCTCTTTTCCCCTTAATTTTATATCAGTGTTTATTGAAAAGCGAAAGTGACGGCTTTGACATACGTTCTTTCTCTTCACGCGAGCTAGTCGGGGTGTGAGCTGGAAGACTTTTTAAAGTTAAGCGGCGCTACTGACGATGCTCGTTTGGGGAGAGACCGGCAGGAAAGCAGACCGATACTTTGTTATTGTCCCATTTTCTTAATTTTAAGATGTGGACCCGGTTATTGGCTAGATGAAGTTAATCATATTTGTGAGGTGTTCTGCCCCGCGAAGTAGGGTTGGTGCAAACGTCTGAAGTAATGAACTGCGTGCTGATTTTGTGATACATGAGCAATCCAGAAAGGGGGGAAGATGTGGGGATTTCGGACACTGAGAATTTCGGCGACGATGCGGACGGAGCGGGAGAAACGAGCGCGGGGTCAAAGCACGGGGCGCGAGGCGCGTGACGGGGGGACAGGACAGTTGAGCCATGGCGGCGCAAGCCACCGAACACCGGGCTCGAAGAATAAACATGTCTCCATCATGACTTGGCCCCTTCCTCCGGACAAGCGGTGAGCGAGAATACCACAGTATGTATAGCCAATAGTAGCCATTGGAAGCCAACTTAGTCTGCACACAACAAATAAGTTGAAATAGTGACCGATAGTGACTGATATTCACGGAAGTAATTTGGACCCCAAATCTGCCATATAATTTATAAACATGATCACATAGCCAATAATAGCCATATAAAGCCAGCTCAGTCTGCACACAATAAAAAAAAAAACTCAAAATAGTGGCCAAAAGTCATTAAAAGTAACTAGAAGTCATTTGAACTACATATCTATCATGTCAAATTTTGAAAAAAAAGCCAAAATTAGCCATTGAAAGCCAACTCAGTCCGCGCGCAATCAAATAACTCAAAATAGTTACAAAAAGTCGTTGATTTTCATTACAAGTCATTTGGAACCGAAATCCGCCATATAATTAGGAAATGAAATCAAATATCCAATAATAGTCATTCAAATCCCAATCTGAGACATAACATTACAAATATCACGAAATGGTCACTATTGGTCATTAAAGTCTATCACAAATAGAACTACCTAATAAACAGCTACTTGGGCTATATGCCCCGAAATAGCTTAGGATGTTGGCCCAGAGCCATTAATAGCCCTTGGAAGGCAATATAGTTTATACTCGTTCAAATAACTCAGAAATACAATCCAATAGTAATTGCAGTCATTAGAGGCTAACCAGGCCCCCAAAACGATAGGTAATACTGAACCGGACACCATTTCTACTCTCTTATAAATACTGACTCTTCGTTAAACAGCCAATGCAGCAATTAATGGCTGTAATTACTACGTCGTGTAGCATTTCCATCCTCATTGGAAGTGAGTCTCAAATAATTTAAAATAATGACCCATGGAGCAATTACATATTTGAACTGCTGTGCTTTATTTCTAACTGCAAAGAGCCAGTCACTACAGCTAGTAACAGTCATAGCCTTTAGAGTGGTCCATAAACTGTCCATTTACTAGAAAGTCACTAATTGCCAGTAGGCCATTTGTACCAGGTGTAATACATAGGTCTATATTATCTAAATACTTAGTGCTGACATGAAGCGCACCTCATTATGAGAAATACCGTGTATCAGCTCTTGCTCAATTGAAATCGGCACACCGATTTGCCATATATTCAGAATTCCTGATAGTGTGAAGAGAAAAAATATTGTAGTGAATGACTGTTATCCTTTTAATTTCGAGCGCATAGTTTACCATCCCACACCGGGAGATGGCAGCACTTCTGTGTCTCCCGACAACCCCATGTATTTTGGCTCGAGTTTCCAGTATTGGTAATCAATGGTATTTGGTTTCTCTTTCATTTCAGACTGTCGTTTTCGGTATTCAGTAGATTGTCTGAAAATGAAGTCCTACACATACAGCCAGTCGCCCAAAACGCGTCCCTTCGCATATGAAAGCGGGGTCGACTCTTCGCGCCTTTGCGAAGTGACGCAGAAAGGTAAGAGAGATCAGGTGTGTTTCGAATATCCGCCTGGACGTTGAGTTTTTCCTTGGTTTTTCCTGAAATCACTCAACAATTTGTACACTCTCCATGCGAATATTATATCACTGCATAAACTGAATCCGTTTAGGGGACAGTTTTATTTCAGCGCCCTTGCGAAAGTAAAAATCTGATTTGGAAACTCTGTTCACATTTTAGTCGACTCTCATATAAGTAAACGCGGCCAAAGGTTCAGTTTTCGTTTTAGTTTTTTAAGGCGCTGTGAATTTGCTACTTACCCTGTCTGCTATCTTCTTGTTGATGAAAGGTCGAATCACAGCGTAAGCCATGTTGAAGACATAAGACTCCCTCACGATGTGAATCGCTTTTATACGAACCGGTGAGCAGTCCTGTGAAGTTAGAATAGAGGTACTGTTGAGCTTATAGAGAAAAAACAAGATGCGATATTTAGTTTCGCTATCAAAGTATATATGCACCTATGCACTTTGTAGTATGTAACTTACTGCATCCCCCTTTTGGCACCAATAATAAAACAGAAAGGCGCAAGCAGAAGTGGTGAGGCTCTAAGTTAATTTAAATTACGAACTAAAGTAAATGAACACTATGCAGCCGTCTGCTTACACCTGCACGTGTCACCTTCAATCTTAAATATATTGAAAGTGACTCTATTTTTTCATTCGCAACATTTTCAGATTCGGCGAGAAAAAAAAATGATGATGCTTCGGAGTTTTCAGTGTTTAGTTCAATCGCTGGTTTGGATTATGTGACGTGTCATGTAGTTCACGATATCTCCAAGTTTACTCTAAATATGTTTGTGCAATATTTAGAATAACAAAAAAACACACTAAATGCGTAGCATGAATTTAGTTTGCACAAGCCAGATGCGCGTGGGAAAAACTGTTTAAATCGAAAACAGAAACAAAATCCACATCTTAAGTCCTGAGCAGATTCAAACATACATAAAAGAAGTCGTGTAGATGCAGCTTTCCGTTGGTCTCGGTACTGGTGGACCTGGATCAGGTGCAGGTCAGGATACTGATATCCGAGCAAAGCTCTACGTTCCATTTCATATTAAGTTCAACCGCCGAAAACGCTACAATTTTTTTTAGTTTTCTGTCACCCATTGCATGTATCCCCCAGAGAAAAAAAAAAGCTAAGGATCACGCCGCATTCACTGCCGCGTTATTGATGGAGCCGCTTGATTCGCCACATCGGATCGTAGCGTCTGGCTGTGGTTGGAATCATTGTACAACGGAGCATGTCCATAAGTACAACCAGTGAAATAGTAAAAGCAAAAAGTACAATCGCTTGGTGTGATCTGTGCGTAAAAAGTGAACAAAAAGATTAATATGATGTCTCCTCCATGTGTTGTCTTTCTGCAATAAGCAAGAAAAAAAAAAGCGTTTGGAGTGGCGTGCGCCTTTGGTAGTGAGTAAAGTGTGCGAACCAAAAGTATTCTGGTGAAGGTCTTGAGCAGCCCAAAGTTGACGTAAACCATCTTATCCAAAGTAAGTCCGCCATTGTCCTGGATAAAGGAAATGCCGATCGTCTGTGCCACTGGGTCCGCTGTCAGATATTCCACGACAAGGGCAAATGCTTGTATAACTTCACTGTGCGCCGCAGTCTGGGGATCCCAGTCACCTGAAAACAAAACGAGTCATTTCGTAAATATATGGTGCCATATTTAAGATGTCTTCCGTCTAAAGTCACGAGATCTCGGAAAGTAGCATTCACTTTAAACAACTGGCATTCTCCTATGTGCATTGAGCATGATTTTAATCGATGCATCCTTAAAAGGATACTGAACTGAAATTTGGATTTCGCAAAGTAAGTCTGCAGAAGTGTTGAACCGGACGCTACGAACTCCAAAACATCACTCGTACATCGGTATCTTAAACGGATGGCCGTACTTTTGGAAAAGAAGGGCGCGATCAAGCGAGTTTTTTGACGTAACTCTCCTCCGGGAGAATTTGAGAATTAGGAGAAGCGGCCTCGCATCTCTCCTCCTCCCTTCGGTTCACCAGCTTGACAGGGCGTAGCGAGGAGGAGAGAGAATAGAAATCGTGACGCGCTTTGTCTAGTCAGCCTCGTCGGCCGGGTTCAATCGCGCACTTATTTTCCAAAAAATACGGCGATCCGTTAGATATATCGCCGTATGAGTGATATTTTTTGGTTTTGCAGCTGCCCGCCAATCCGCCCGGCCTTGTTTAGTCAGCTCGAAATTTCGGTTCAGTTTAAGGGAGAAACCGCTGCATGGTTACCTTCTTCAGTCTAAATCGATCGAGCCGGCGGAATATTTGATTTTATTTCCTATCTTTCTCGCGGGACCAAGACATTACAATCAGGAGTGTGTTTATTTTACAATAAATACATAAATAGAAGAATGAAGAAGACGCAAACAGTAGTAAACGCCGTTTAAGCGATTGATCATTGCAATTTAAATACTGGCAGTGCCGGTATTTACGTTTTAATGTGCATGAACACAATTTAAAAATGAGGTAGTACCCGCGTCTAACGTTTATCGCGAACAAAAGTGGTAAAGTACGTTGCTGGGGCAGTTGCCACCCTTTTTAGGCAGAAATAAAGTAGCCCAAATGGGAAAAAGACCAATCCTGGGTTACTTACTTGCCCTTTTCCCATCGGCACTATTTTATTTGTACCGAAAAACTCAGGTGTGCTGCTCACAACGCCATAAGAACAACTTTGCGTATTTTATTGGGAAGAGATCACTCAAGTTTTGTACACTGCATCTTGTGCTGCATATGGTAAAGGCAAACCACAATCTCACAAAGGCGGTCATATTTATTAAATAAAGTTTTGTTGTGGTGAACGTAGTTAGCAAAAAGGGAGCGACATAGATCTAACCAGCGAACGGGTATGTTTCGTTTTGCATTCTTTTTTGCTTAGAGCTAAAATGTACAACATCCTCAGCCAAAGCCGGAAACCTCATCAGGGAGAGAGTTCTTCAAAGTTCTAAAGAAAGGGGACAAAAACAACACATCACTGTTGTTCCTGTTTTCCTTCAACCGTTTATGTAAATTACGCGCAATTACATCGCCCAGTGTCTCTTATCAAATGTCTAGATTACTCCTGGCCTCAAGGGCGTCGAATGGACATACCCAACCGCATTGTTTCTTTAAATTATGTTAATAAATTTCCCACAGTCATTAGTACTTCTCACCTATATCTAATAACTAGATTACAGTGTGTTTAATATTGAAGTCTTGTCGTGCTGAATGTTTATAAATAGTGTATATGCTCATTACTTTGTATAATGCTCACGAGAGCTTTAAAAAATAGATGAATCATGATCACGCTCTTAGACTCTGCGATATAGAATCCGTAAAAGAACGCTGAAATTAAAAATAAAATTGTAAAAAGCTTAGATGGGCACAGCTCTTTAAAAACACTTACAAAAAAAGCATTTTAGAAATATTTTTGCTGTTAGACGCATTTGAAGTGGAGACATAGAGGCTGCACGCCAAGCTGCATCTCGTGCTTACACCGTGCTTCTTATTGACTGAAGATATGATTGATCTGTAAAATATTGGGTGTGAAATTTTATCTCTGTGTCGTAGTAGTTTCTTAATATACAGTATTTTGTTTTCTTCTTCAGAAAGAAATGATCTAGATGGAGTCCTTCTTGCACAAAATTGAAAGAGTAAAACAAAGAGGACAAGCACGGGACAACCACGTGTTGCCTTGTCCTCCTTGTTTTATTCTTTCAATTTTGTGTATTCATGTTCAACTCGCTCGCCTTTACGAGTCATTCTTGTTTTCAAAATTATCCCAATATCGCCCTTTTTTGCATTTGTGTGAAAGGATAACAAACATGGCTGCTGAATAGCTCAGCGAGCGCAGCTCGTCGAGCTGGTTAATTTCTGCGAGTGCGAGTCGGTTTGCGCTCACCGATGTGTTTAGAGGAAGATCTCCACGACCGACGTAGTTTGAAACAAACAACTATGGCAAGTAAGCGCCTTCAAAAGCGTTCTGCGAGTGCACGTTCTTTGTTTTCTTTTTTAGCGAGACTGGAGTAAGTTTTGCGTCCCACATCAGCTATAAGGTGTCCGAAATGCCTAGGCTCGATCTAAAATGGGCCATAAAAATCGGTGCACGCACGTCGCAATCTAAACTGTACGTCAAAGGTGTATTTCACAAGTGGATATTTCACAGGTAGGGGCATGGTAATATTACAAGGCGTAGCTCCCTTTTCGTGAAAAGTAGGGCCGGAAAACTTGTCAGCATCAACGGTGGACGGCGACGCAGACGACCGACTAGAGCGGCGGGGAGCGTTTGGCGCACGTATTGATAGATGCGCTGCCTCCTTCCCAGTATATAAAGGCTTTAGTTCCAGTTTGCTTTTAAAAGAATGATCGAGACTGACGGCGACGACCGTGGTCTGTTAAAAATAACATAATCTTTTTGTAAAGTATCTTTGGTTTAAAAATGAATGCGGAAAATGACCGCAAAATTTGAAGAAACAAAAATAAGTAAAACGCGGTTGCGTAATGACGGCACTCTTGCTGCCGACAGATTTCGTCTGCACGTCGTCTGCTTTCTTTCGCTGGTCGGCTACACGTTGCAACGCTGCTCCCGACACCATTCAACCAATGTGTGTGCCATACGCGCCCGCCTCTCGACTCGGTCATCCGTTTCGCCGTCCGCCGTTGACACTGGCAAGTTTTTTTGGCCCTATTTTTAACGGAAAGAGAGCTAGGCCTTGGAAACTTCCAAGGTAAAACCCACCTGTGAAATACAGGTACTTCTGACGAAAGGTTCAGAATGCTACGAGCCGGCGCCAATTTATACGGCCCATTTAAGATCAAGCCTCGGCATTTAGACACCCTACATGCTGCTGAATTAGTCTTGATTTGTTCGTTTGCGCTTGTTGATGTTGAATGAAGATGTTGGTTCCCGTAAAAGCGGCCACATGTCTCTGTACATCGTGCAACCGTCGTGATTGCATCCGAGGTTTCAATGCCGAGAAGGTAGCTACACAGGAAACCATTTGCGAGACATTTGGCTTCAGGCAATCGGGCGTTTAGCTTGCATCAAGCTTGTCCAACTGTGTTCCCGTCATATACAGTAGTGAACAAAAATATATATTTCGTTTCTTTTACAGAAGTATAGCTCGACGTCCAGTGAATAGCCAATAATATTTTGTTATTATATGGTACACCATAATGCAGCCTTTTTAGCCACCAGGGGTTGCTTGTTGCGACACCGGTATACCGGTGTCGCAATTATTCATTTATTATTTATTTTTCAAATTGTGCCTTCTCCTTCGTCACCTCGTGGCCGTTCACAGTAACCTACGTTTTCCATTTGTAAGAAAAGAATAATGAATTCGTATCGTTTTTATAGTGGGTTATTTTTAATATACGCATATTTAGCAGGCAATGAGAAGAGTACGCGGTACAAAGATATCGATTACAAATATTAATAAATCAACACATTTTTGTAATCGATAATTATAGATTGCAAAATATTTATTCATATTTAAGTAAGAATCAGTTTCTACTCTATAAATACGTTAATGTAGTGTTTCATTACAATTTTTATATCTATATCACAGTTCGAAGAAAAGCTATCCGCGTAAAACCGAAATATATATTTTTGTTCACTATACTGTAGCTTCGAAAGGCAAGTAACTCTCCAGCTTTGCAGTGCGCCTGGCCTGCGAAAACAAATATTTTAAGATAACGTTTTAATTGTGCGTCATTACGTTGACTCACCTTGCTCTCGAAAGACATGCGAAAAAAATGAAAGCCGTTTACAACTCCCTGTAACGCCGAAATAGAGCGCAGCTCTTGAGGAGGAGGAGGGAAGGGTACTGGGGGGGTGGGTCAAGTGACCTCGGGTGGCGGGGGTCCTGTGACCTTGGGGTGTCACGTGACGTCGGGGGGTCACGTGACCTGGGGGTCACGTGACGATGCCGATGACGTCATCAAAGACGTCACTGATGGCGTCATCAGTGACGATGACGATGCCGATACCAATGACATCATGAGTGACGTCACTGAGGATGTCATCAGTGATGATGACGATGACGATGCGGATGCCGGTGACGTCATCTGTGACGTCACTGACACAATCAGTGATGATGAAGATGACGATGCGAATGCCGGTGACGTCATCAGTGATGATGATAACGATGCAGATGTCGATGACGTCATCAGTGACGACACTGATGACGTCATCAGTGATGATGATGATGATGCGGATGCCGGTGACGTCATCAGTGACGTCACTGATGACGTCATCAGTGGCAATGACGTGAACGGGAGTCACGTTACCTCGGGGGGAGGGGGTCACGTGACCTCGGGAAGGGCGGGGGGTCACGTGACTTGGGTAACCATCATGACCCTCGTGAGGGTAACCCTAGTAACCCTTGTGAGGGTAACTCTCATAACCCTCGTGACCCTCGTGAGGGTAACCGTTCTGACGGTAACTATACTTCGTTTCAGCTTCGGTCCGAGCGCGGCCGATGTTATGAGCCGAAGGGCCAATTAAACAGCGAAAGAGGCACAACGTCATGGCGTGCTCTCTGCAGTTGATAGGACCAGCCGGTATTCGCCGTCTCTCTGTGCGTGCTCCGGCGTGCTCCTCCGCCGGCTAGTCTTATCAAGCGCAGAGAGCACGCCATGACGCTGCGCGATTTGCGGTGTTTGATTGGCCCTTCGGCTCATAACATCAGCCGCGCTCGGACCGAAGCTGAAACGAAGTATAGGATGGTAGTCTCGCAGTGAGTGTCGCTTCACTACCAGCAGCTAATAAATTGCTAGCGACCACTTCTGTCATGGGATTCGAAGTAAAACCATCCACGCCGAAGTCATATTCAGAGAAAATGGGGAAAATTAAAGGAGTTCCACTACAGTACACAGACAACGATCTTCTGGAGCATTTACATGATGCAGGTGTTACGTACACGGTTAGCAAAAATAACACGCCCAAACGTGTAAACCGTTGTCCCATAGCGTACACGTCGAAACGTGTTCGTTTTACACGCAGCTATCTGTGTTTTTCGTCTACACATGAGGTGCTGTGTAAACTTCACACGCTACACCGTGTCTGCCTTCAGCAAAACACGTTTCGAGCGTGTTCCTTATGAAACATGGCGGCCAGCGGCCGAGAACAGGCGAGAGACGAGCCCAGCGAGCCGCGCGCCTTTCACCCGAATTGAAAGCACACAGGGCGCGTTAGTTCTCGTTCGATGCCTTTTATGCACAGTAAAGTCTTCAAGCGGCGGACGTACCTACGTGCAAAGGTACGTACTGTACGTGCGTCGTCGGCGGTCGGCAGCTTCAACGAGCCGCTGGACAAAAAAACGAATGCCGAACTCACATGGATAAATAACTTGAGCAAACTATTTAAAATCGGGCGGTAACTTGCGCCACCTATCAAGATTTCTAGCAGCCTGTATTTAAAAAAAAGACGACTCTGTTAACACTGCGAACGACCACGACTAGAGAGCAACCCTACATACATCGCAGGCAAACCAGTACCACATGCTACACAGCACCGACATGTACACATACACAACAACGACACTACGCCCGACACTTCCTACTCGATATCCACTTCTCCCCGCATCGTATATAAGCTTGACATGTGCGGGTGAGCTCTTTGGTCGCTGACCATTACAGATTTATAGAAGAATACACAAAACATGGCGCATTGGACAGCCGTGTGTTAGAACTGTTTGCATTTAAGATGTATGGAGGCAAAATCTATAATGTTAGTCCGTTGCAATAAATAACGATACGTTAACAAAAAATCTTAAACCGGTCATGAAAAAGTTCAAATTTTTGTTATTTTCTTGCATGACCAGTGTTATGAGCATTCCGACTAGCTTGAATCAGATAGGAAAACAAATTATTGGGATTTTGTCATTACGTATACAATAATAAATGAATGATCCTTCCGCAAAGCATTTTTTATATATTTTTGTGAAGGACATCCGCCCAACACTTCACTTCCGCTAGTTGTAGTACGCGTACGGGAGCAGACGCCTTCACTTTTGGGGCGTTTTGATGCAGTTTGTTGTCGTATGTCGTGTCGGTGTCGAGTGGAGCGGTGGGGCTCGGGAGTTTGTGACCGGTGTTATTCGTAAACACTGGTGTGAGGCGCTGATGCGTCTTCTTTTTTATACTGCCACCACCCCGAACTTTGAAGATACACGGGCCCGTAGCACTGCATTAGGCTGAATCGCGAGCTCCTTCTCTGTTGACGTCGCTTTCCTGGTACCATTCGTGGATACTGCAAGTGTTTAAACAGTGTGCGCCGTCTCGCCTACATTCCCGGTGACGTACTCGACCTGTTGAAACTTATTGCTTCCGTCATTTTGGAGTACGCAAGGCAGTTATCTCGTTGGTGTGGTTTCGGTTATAAAAGCAAGGCAAAACGCTCGTAGTTCCCGCCCTCAGTACACGTTGGACATCTTCCACACTTTGACACCGGATAACTGAATGAATGAGGATTTACATTCACTTCCGAGGTTACTCTCGCCCTTCCTCACCGTTGAGCAGAAGGATGAGCTGGCGACAAGCCGCGGATGAAAGGCTTGAGCATCAACAGCCCAAGCGCACTCGGTGCCGATGCGGGCGACGCGGGTTTCTGTCAATTGGGAGGCCAGCACAAACCGTTACCGTTTCAGCTCTTCGTCATGACACGGTGTTGCAGAGAGCAGGACAAAATACAGCTACACCGATCACCGAAGCAAACGCACTGCTATCGTAAATCTTAACTTGTGATTGCGCCTTTGTAGTAGATCCTTTTATTTGTTTTGCTGGAGAGACGCAAACGACGGGCATAACAAAATCGCTTGCATATTTGGCATACCTCACAAAAGCATTTACCCCGTCACCTTGGGAAAAGCGCGAAACACGGAGTCCGCACCGTCCTAAGCTTCCTGTTTTTTAACTGCTTTAGAGCAGTTTGTACCTGCTAGTAGATATGCCTACTGAAACTGAAACAGGGCAGTAAAAGAGAGAAAGAGACAAAGTTGGGAAAGCTTGCTCGCTCTCCAATTTCTCAACTCTCAAGTGATTGTACCATAATAAATGCACCAACGCCTCTTCCCAAAATAAAGAAAAAGCACTACGTTCACTACGTAAAAAATGGTCTCAGTACATGCATCTGTGGGCAGGTAGGAAACCTTGCCCTAATTTATTCACGCCGCATGATTGGCGGAACAAACTCGTTGCAGGACCGAATCATCTTCTCGAGCCGTGTACGTCGCAGTGCAAACGCAGTCCAACACGAAGCATAAAAACGGCAGATTTAAGACAACAATCCGGAGTCCATTATTCAATTAAAACGACGTAATTGTGTTGAAAACGCCCGCTGCTTCTTACTCACGGTATGTGTCGGGATATCTTCACAGTTTGAAACGGAACGAAGGAAGATTTACTTTTAAAACCGCTCGCTGCGTCCTCCCGGACCAGCTGGACCGGACCAGCTGACGACGACGGGACAGTACCCGTTGAACCTCCACTCCGCAACAAACAATTTGCGCTCCGTGTTAAAAGCGCGGTTCAAACAGACCCGGAATACAAAACACCGCACCACACACGACGAACGTTTCAGCTCTTTTTCGCATCGCCCTGTTGCACCAAACCAGAACGAGATCGCCGAAGTCAACGCCGCGCTGTCGTGAACCTTGGCTTGTGGTTGCGCAATCGTGGACCCTCTGACTCCCTTCGCTTTCAAAGCACACACGACGATTACGAATGGTACTTTCCGTCTTCCGGGAACATCACAGGGGCACTTCTCCGGTCACGTCTTCACTATATGCTCGCAAACTGCAAAGCTCTATGCGAAGCTTCTCGCGTCCCGTCAAACCAAAACAATAGCGGCGCCACGCGTACTTGCCATACTTGCCAGATTTTCTCCGATCAAACAAAAACAACGAAAGCCAGCCGGCTCTTGCTTCCAGCGTACATCGGCGTTGCGCTTGCGCCGTGGCCAGATCGCTTGCAGTTGAAGCAAAAACGAAACCAAGTGCAATGTCACGTGTTCACATCGAGGACACGCTTTTTATATATATTTTAACTGTTTGGAACGAATAATTAGACCCATGACTTTATTTGTGGTGTGTAAGAAACTATTATCAAGACCCCTAAGCTAAATACAAACATAGGCGACATGAGGGAAGCCGCATTGACATCGACCAGAAGATGGCGGCGAGCACATGTAAGCGCGGGTTTCGCCAACGTCCTGCGACATGGCGCAATTGCTTTTGGTGCATATCTGTCTCCCAGACATGTTTCTTTCCGCGGCATTTGTCTCGACGGTCCTTTCTAGGTGTGTCCCCAAGCATTCCGGTGCTTCGACAGCCGGCAATGCCGCGGTCGTCGCCGGGGGCGATGCGTGTTATCGAGGTCGGCTACACGGTTATGCGTGTATGACCGAACCAAAACACGTTTTTTACAACCTCGCATGATTTCTGAACGAATTATCCGTTACTGATCGTGTAAAATTATGGTAATTTGTGTAAATAGCGTGTTTTTCACCCCAAATACTCGCAAAATACACGGGACTTGCTAACAGTGTACGTCCAAAGGCAGGTCGCATACAGGAGACAAGTGGACGGTAACTCAACGCCTCACCCCAAGGACAGCGTGATTCTTCGTTTTATACAAGACCGTCCGATGCCAAATCATGTGTACTTAGGTTTCACGAGCCACCCTGTGAATGAATACTTTGGCGCCCCAATTCAATGCTACCAATGCCAACGGTTTGGACACATCGCACAAAGTGCCGGAGCGCCGCAAGACGTTGCAAGATCTGTGCCGGTCCACACCACCACAAGGACTGCAACTACCGCTCTGAACCTACCTGCGCAAACTGCGGATGCTCTCATGCAGCAACATATGCCGGATGCTCCAGCAAGAAAGCTGCCACCGCGCCGAGGAAACAGGAAATACTGAACGGTCGCGCCCCCAATCGTAGATCGCCACCTTTGAATCCAGAGACTGTACACCAGCCTGAAACACCAAGTCAAAGAGAAACATCAACGCCTAAGAAAGACCGGACGTACTCACGCGTTTTGCAACGACCGTCGAAGAAACAGGCAAATACCACAAGTGATTCAGCTCAGTGTGATCCAAAGACCTCTGCACCACTTTCACAGAGGACATCTCAACCGTCAGGATCACCGGTGCCTACTGCATCTGTCACCGGCGGAGATTCAAGACCCTCAACTTCCCATGCAAAAACGTCGACCACTTGTGACACAGACATCAGCGGTGCAGGCACATCGGCCACCGCACCATATTAAGGGATCTATCAGCAATTGCTTCTCCAACTGGTCTCTCTGGCAGTGAAGGCAATCATCAAATCACTTTCCGATGCACTGAACATCTCCGAGGTAAAAACACTTCTAGCTATGGAGCCTCTTTTACTGGCTTCGAATAGGTCGATATAGATGAATGAAGAATATCATCGAACAACAATATTTCAGTGGAACGCCAATTCTGTTCGCATAATAATGGTTGACTTCCGTAAGCTCGTCGCCGAATTTAATTTTCCTGTTATTACAATATCTGAAGGACACACGGATGACCAATTCAGACTAGCTGGATATGTCTCATACTTTTCTAAACGTTCACGTGGTCCAAGTCGAGCCCTGATTTGTGTGAACAAACAATACGATTCGACCTTTTTATGCACATCTTCATCTGATGGACCAGAATATGTTGCATGCAAAGCCAGGTTTGGCGAGAATGTATTGAGCGTAATTAGCATTTATATTGAACCAGCCATAGCTATTACGGAAAAAGATATCACGTCAATCTTAGATTGACGTGATATCTTTTTATCTCTTAGATTGACGTGATATCGTAACCGTCGCTCGCGCATAATGGAACGCTAGAACGTAGCTTTTAAGGTCGAGACTTCCGTGCTTAGTAGAAGTTTGTAGACGGAGGAGGCAGAGCAGACGGACGAAGGCAAAGACGGACGCTGACGCGCAGCTTTCATTTCCGCGTCTTACAGCCATTGCAGACGACGATAGACGGCGGTGAAATAGCAAAAAATGCCGGAGGCTGCAGCGCGTCTGCTCGCACGACTAGCAGGTGGGGTCAGACGCCAGACGAACGTTATGCGGAGCGCGAGTTCGTCTGCTTTTTGCACAAGGGTTGCGATGATATCAGAACGCCGAGCTGTTATTGGTTGATTGAAAAAAATAAAGGCATCTAGCATTGAGGCCTGCCCACTATCCTTCCAATAAAAGTCAATCAGAGCTCGGTGTCGTTCTGATGACACCGCAACTCCTTCGCTAGAAGCGGACGGCTTTCTCTGCGCATTACATTAGCTCAGTTACGTAACTACTCATAGACGCTGCTTGCACGAACAGTACCCTCACCCCCCCCCCCCCCCCCCCCCCCCTCATCTTACCACGGCACGTTTCCCGTCGTTGGACGCGCCGGCAACTACTAAGGTCAATGCAGTCTATTCTATGGAATACGTACGTTTTAGAGAACAGTGTGGCGTTTCACCGTACCCTGGGGAACACACAGTTTTGAAAAAAGTAATCTAGAATGCGCTACAAAGAACAGGGTCGAACTGAAGTGAGAGGTACCCCCTTCCGCGGGAGTTCCTCAATTGAGGTAAAGTAGTAACGTCGCGCCAGAGTAGACGCACAGGATGTAGCGAAAGTGAGACCAAATACGCTATAGCTTCGCCAATACTGGAAACTCCCCTGAAAACCCATAGGAGGGGCGGGGAACGTGACAGTGGCGCCTCTAGCGGACTCGGAGTCTACGGAAACAGTCGACGCAATGGAAAAGTATAGGCTCCGCAACGTCCTCGAGCTTTACGAGCCCCGTTTCGTCAACCTAACAGCAGAAACAATTTATGTGCGATTTTAACGCACATAATACACTGTGGGGAGGTATGCAGTGTGACAAACGCGGTAAAATAATAAAAGACATAATTTAGAAAAAAAATCTATGTGTGTTAAACGATGGCTCACAAACCTTCATTCGAGGATGCAGTTATTCAAGCGTTCTGGACCTAACAATTTGCTCACAAGATACTTTTTCTGATATGGTTTGGCACATAGACGTCGAAACGCACGGGAGTGACCACCTTCCCATTCTTATACAGTATTCAAAAGCAAAGTCTTTAAACCGGGAACAAAGAAAGATCAATACGACAAATTGGCGTAGATTCCGGCTCCTGAATACAATGCACTGCAAAATATGGATACGTTAGAAGAGTTTACCTGGATTGTGAAGGCAAATTTGATGGTGTAACTCGATCAATATCTGCCCCCGAAGGGTATGCGGGAATAGATGCATCATATGAAAAACTTAGGGCGATACGTCGTAGAGCAGAAAGAAAATATCAAAGGTCGGGGATGATAGAGGAATATAGAAAAGCTCAGCACGTCCACGACCTTATCCGCCGCAAGCTGAAACAGCTATCCAGGCATCGATGGCGACAACTCTGTGCCAAGATGGCAGCTGTCAGAGACCTGACAAGGCAATGGAACATAGTCAAAACACTCCGTTCACCAGTAATACAGAGGTGTCCTCTTCGCGCAATGGCGTTATCAAGAGGAGTATCAGAATTGGTACTCGCAGAGCAATTTTGTGAATTACTGGTAAACTCTAGCAATGCAGCTCAGACTTTAAGGTACCATGCATCGTGTGTAATAGCCCAAAACGCCATTGACTGCGATTTACATGGCTCCGATACACAAATGGATCGCCCTTTGCTGCTTCGAGAAATGCAATGCGCCCTACAATCAACTCGCAAACGGAAGTCACCCGGTCCCGACTTGATAACATGGGAAATACTGGCGAATCTCGGTCCGACTGCAACTAGCAACCTTCTCAAAATGTTTAACTCTATCTGGATTGGCGAAGCTGTGCCTGAACAGTGGAGGACAGCCAAAGTCACGGCTCTTCTGAAACCAGAAAAGACCCCGATGGAACTAACTCCGTTCCGGCCAATCAGCCTCACTAGCTGCGTTGGTAAACTGTTTGAAAAAATAATTAATCAACGCTTACAATGGTGGCTTGAAACTACCAAAAGCCTTCCCGATTCATTAGCCGGGTTTCGTTCAGAACGCTGCACAATGGACTGCATTCTAGACTTAGTCACTTCGGTGAAACACGAACGTAAGCTTGGAAAAATTACAGTTGCCGTATTTTTAGATATTAAGCGAGCATACGACACTGTTAGTCATGTACACGTTATACACAGTCTTCTGAAGCTCAGAGTTAGAGGCCGTATTTTACGATGGATTCAAAACTTCATTACAAATAGGACTATATTTATGCAGACAACAGATGGAGAGACCACAAGACACGCTCTCAAACACGGTGTTCCGCAGGGAAGTGTTCTCAGTCCAACATTATTTAATACAGTCATGGCTGAATTACCAAGTCGTCTTCCATCACCGATTAACGTCACAATATATGCAGATGATATTTGTATATGGATTTCAGATAGTTGTGTCGAAACATTGCGAAGACAACTTCAAACTGGACTGAACATCATTGAGCAATACTTAAATGAACGAGGAATGGACATAGCCCCTACCAAATCAGTGGTGCTCCCTTTCACCAGGAAACACCTTAAAGGACTTCAAGTCTCAATGAAGGGGCAGACACTTGAGCGTGTAAAATGCCACCGATTCCTTGGTGTAATCATCGATCAATATCTTACATGGGTCAAATATGTGGACATGTTGGTCGACAAAATAGAAAGAACAATAAACATCATTCGACATTTTGCTGGGCAAAACTGGGGAGGCTCAACAGAGTCCCAGTTAATTTTACACTCAGCTCTGGTACGACAAACAATTGCTTACTTAATCCCAGCACTATCTGGTTTATCAGTTACACAAGAGAATAGACTACATTTCATGCTGGCTCGAAGTTTGCGAGTTTGTCTCGGCGTACCGCGTCCGACGTCGGGAACCCTTCTATTAGCAAAGGCCAAGCAATTACCAGTATCATCATTACGTGAACGGGAACTACTGCGTAATTTCCTACGAGTATTGACGCAGCACTGTAACCACCCACTTGCTGACGCATTATTGACTCGAAGCGAATCCTGCACTAGCTATGCGCTTGCAACCTCAACTTTTCATCTACCCGACTACACGGTGTGGATGCAACAACCTAACAAACCACCCTGAATATACCAGACTCCAGAAATCAAAATAGATCTACCAGACTTCAAATCAAAAGCAACAACGACCGCATTGGTCATTGCTCAAAGCGCCCTTACATATATAGAGGAAGCATATCCTGATCATACACATGTATACACCGATGGATCCACAAAGGAAAACGGATCAACAGCGGCATATATCATACCAACACTTCTAGTCCAAAACTCATACCGACTCTCCCACAGAACATCATCAACAACGGCAGAGCTACACGCTATCCTCTCTTCAGTAGAGCATATAAGAGACAAGGGGTTCAAACAAATGGCTCATATGTACAGATTAACAGGCAGCACTTAAAACTATCAATGCAATGAACCCTCAAAGCCCAAACTCATCACTCGTTTATAGAATTATAGAAGCTATCAATGACTGCCTAAATTCTGGACAAACAATAAAGTTACAATGGATTCCAGGCCATAGCGGCATCCAAGGAAATTTGGAGGCGGACATGCTTGCTACAAACGCCCACACTTGTGACAGGGTCCAAGTGATACCTTATGAAAGTACCGACATAAACTCTATGATAGAGAATCACCCCAAAGAGATATCATGGGATATATGGTTTAATGATCGAGGTAGAAACTCTATAAAATATCAAGTAGACCCAAATATTCTCTTTCCAGTTCAAAATGGCTTTCCAAGGAAGATCGAAACGTTAATACACCGTTTACGTTTGGGAGTAGCATACACGAATGAATTTTTGTATAAAATTAATCGAATAAATGACCCTAGCTGTGATTGTGGGCACGCGACAGAAACAATAGAACATCTTTTCATCGATTGCCCTTGGTTCGACCAGAATCGATCACGACTGAAGGTACGACTGGACATCATTGACAACCGACCATTTTCTCTCAACAAAGTACTAGGACCGTGGCCTAACCATAGATCAGAGAAACAAGCATTTTCGGCAATCAGACAATTCCTGGAAGAGACTGATATTGTAAATAATTACTAATGTTGGATGTATTATATAATGGAATACATATGTATATCTGTTCAAGTGATAGATATTAAATAACTTTCCATGCTCGTTGAAAATTGTGGCGTGATAAGAAATGTGACATGTAAAAAACCGAACTTGTTTGACTGATCTTGTGACATTTCAAGTGGACTCAATTTAACCAAATAATTGACTGCTTTAACACTTGTGTGTGTGTGTGTGGGGGGGGGGGGGGGGGGGGGAGGGGGGAGGATGTATACGGTGTCATGTGGGATGTTCTAATTTTTTTCTTACCAAGTAACTGAATCTGGAGTAGCCGGCCATGCCTTCACGGCAGCCAACATCTCCAATTTTTTTTTTTTTTTGTCATTTAATAAAGAAAGAAAGAAAGAGGGTAACTAACTCTTGTAACCCTCGTGAGGGTTACGAGGGTTAGTAGCCCTCGTAATCCTCGTGAGGGTAACCGTTGTGAAAGTAACCCTCGTAACCCTCGTAACCCTCACGAGGGTTACGAGGGTTACTCGCGGTTACGGCGACGGCGACGCCGCTCAAGCCAGGAACGGGCGCCTAAGAGCTGCGCTCTAAAGATAACACAAAGAAAATAAAAGCTGCAAAGACTGCATTAATACTTTGTTGCTTTTTTTAGACTTCTTGTTCGCTTTTTAGCGCATATCGACGGAAGCTGACAGACACTTGTATTGAACCGTCGCTCGCGCATAATGGAACGCTAGAACGTAGCTTTTAAGGTCGAGACTTCCGTGCTTAGTAGAAGTTTGTAGACGGAGGTGGAAGAGCAGACGGACGAAGGCAAAGACGGACGCTGACACGCAGCTTTCATTTCCGCGTCTTACAGTCATTGCAGACGACGATAGACGGCGGTGAAATAGCAAAAAATGCCGGAGGCTGCAGCGCGTCTGCTCGCACGACTAGCAGGTGGGGTCAGACGCCAGACGAACGTTATGCGGAGCGCGAGTTCGTCTGCTTTTTGCACAAGGGTTGCGATGATGTCAGAACGCCGAGCTGTTATTGGTTGATTGAAAAAAATAAAGCCATCTAGCATTGAGGCCTGCCCACTATCCTTCCAATAAAAGTCAATCAGAGCTCGGTGTCGGTCTGATGACACCGCAACTCCTTCGCTAGAAGCGGACGGCTTTCTCTGCGCATTACATTAGCTCAGTTACGTAACTACTCATAGACGCTGCTTGCACGAACAGTACCCTCACCCCCCCCCCCCCCCCCCCTCTCATCTTACCACGGCACGTTTCCCGTCGTTGGACGCGCCGGCAACTACTAAGGTCAATGCAGTCTATTCTATGGAATACGTACGTTTTAGAGAACAGTGTGGCGTTTCACCGTACCCTGGGGAACACACAGTTTTGAAAAAAGTAATCTAGAATGCGCTACAAAGAACAGGGGCGAACTGAAGTGAGAGGTACCCCCTTCCGCGGGAGTTCCTCAATTGAGGTAAACTAGTAACGTCGCGCCAGAGTAGACGCACCGGATGTAGCGAAAGTGAGACCAAATACGATATAGCTTCGCCAATACTGGAAACTCCTCTGAAAACCCATAGGAGGGGCGGGGAACGTGACAGTGGCGCCTCTAGCGGACTCGGAGTCTACGGAAACAGTCGACGCAATGCAAAAGTATAGGCTCCGCGACGTCCTCGAGCTTTACGAGCCCCGTTTCGTCACCCTAACAGCAGAAACAATTTATTACGGTCAGTCCGCTTGCAAAGCGGAATCCACTGATCGCAACTGCAACGACAATCGAATAACAACGCGCGCATAAACGAAGATAGAGCAGTTTATTTCGCGGTCTCAAACGCCTCTCAGGGGATCACACGCGTTTGAAACGCGTCTGGGAAGCGGAAAAAAGGCGTTTAGCTACTCGAACTACGTCGTAATCATTAAAACATGCAAAAACGACATGTTAATATTACTAGAGCAAGCGCACGAGCTGCTGGAGCATAAAAACAAAACAAAAAGTAAGGATAAAAATGACCGTGGAAACACTTACCGAACTTTGCAGAAAATATGGTGTCGCCATTCCCGACGAATACAAAAAGAAACGGGAAAGAGGCGAACAACGGCGAATAAAACAAAGAAGCTAGCAAAGAACTATTTCAACGACGACGATCGTTGCGGCGCTTATAGAAAAAAGGAAAGAAAAATGGAAAGCAGCAAATGAATAGCTGGTGGCCGGCACCGGTGTTGAGCTCACTACAAACAAAGCGGAAGCAACAGACGAAACTAATGAAAAAAGAAGAAAGCGTCCCTTTTTTTTTTCAACTGCTTGTACGTTTGTTTATTTGCTTTTGCGGCGTAGGTACGAACTAAAAACAAAGCAGGGGAAATAAATAACGTAGTGCAGATCACACTGCCCGGTAAAAAAGAGTCGCAGAAATGTTTTGGTCGCAGGCAGCAATCTTCTATATGTGCTAGCAGTGAGTAACCTTTTTTTGCTTTCGAATTTCTTTTTCCAGTGACTTTGGCGGGTTTTTCGTTCGGTCGCTTGACGAAGCAGTTTAAAAGTACATTCAAGTACTTGTTGACGTACGTGTCCGTAGGTTGACGTAGGAAGCAGAAGAAAGATTTTCCACCACATCGCACAAACTTGTTCTTGCAATAGTAGGCAGCACATAGCATGCCTGCCATCTCTAAGTATGCTCTGGTGTATGCTCGAATGCAGCCAGTTGATCAACAAACGATGACCCGTAGCAGACGTGCCGGTCGGAGTACACAAATAAAATTCGAATAAAAATGGGTAACGAGCTTACACTTCTTAATATATTTGATAAATATCAAAAAGCACTTATGACGATTTTGCATTAGAAACTCAATCGAAGGCGAAAATAGGAGGTTATCGCAGACGACAGTGGAAGAAAACAACAACAACAGCAAAGTTGCAGACGGCCTTCAAAATGCCCGGGCCTACACTCCGCGACAACTTTTCTTGGCAATGCAGTGGAAGGTACAGGGCCGCGTCCCCTCTGCCATCTTGAATGTACGCAGGCTCTCCTCCTCCCCCATTTCCGGGGAGAAGAGGAGAGCCCGCGCACACTCAAAATGGAGAGAGGGGACGCGGGCCTGTACCTTCCACTGCATTGCCAAGAAAAGTTGTCGCGGAGTGTAGCGTAGCAGACGAAGTAAGCGCCGAAGCGAAGGAGAGGGAGTAAAAACTAAGCCAAACAAAGCAAGGATACGCAATGGATTACACGTCGGGCAAAAAAAAAAGAACAAAAAGAAAACAAAAAATATACACACCAACATATAAGCAGGAGGAAGAAAGAACGCGGCAGAGTGGCGTCGCCTTAAAAATATTAAAGAAAGAAGACTCAAAAATGGAAAGAGTGGAGACGGTTCAACGGGGTGTCGGCCTTTATCGTAGAAGTAAAGAAGCAGCGAAGCAGGAGATGTTGGTCGTCCCCGCGCTAACAATCGGAATTTGTGCACTGTAAATAACGTGACTGAAATCACCTTTTTTCGCGGGGCTACTACGCTCTCCCCTTCTTTCTTTGCAAGCGCGAGAAGTCTGCTTTTTTCGTAACTCCGCTTTTGTTAATCTATAATCGCGTCAGATTTGCATATGCACAACGACCTCTTTGGGAGCATACTGACATCGCCGTAACGTACGTGGTTCGAAATTGACTTCTGCTTCTTCATCCGGAGACGATCTTAACGGGATTAGCTAGCTCGCGTGTTCGACGAAACGGTTATAAGCAAGACATTCATGAGAAATGGGAATTGTAACAACAAAACGAATTGACTGATAAGAACAATAAAAGTTGAAACGAAGCTATGTTCTGAAATGTTTGTACATTGCCCCTTTTCACGAAACAGCGCGAAGGCATACATTCGTGTTTTGCTTATTTTACACAAGTTGTGACAGAATGTTTTCTTCGGGAGAACTTCGAAATTGCACCCAGAAAGCTGCAACATCTTTCCCACTCGAAGAGAATGTCATTCACTCATGAGCTGGCACCGATTTTTTAACTTTCAAAGCAGCGAATGTCCGTGACAATTTTTTTTTCGTTGGTCACCTCGCACGGAGATAGGCAAAACCAATGCATTTTGAAGAATTTTTCTGCTAGCGGAGACTCCGAGCTCGTAAGGGGCGCTGCAATCACTTTTCGCCCGTTTTCCGCGGGAGTTGCCAGTATTGGCTTCCACGGTATTTGGTGAGACACTGGGCCTCCGAGCGTCTTCGGCTGAGCAGCCAAGCCAATCCAGTTGTAATGGCGCGGCCACTTATCTGTGGGCGGTGCTTAGAGCGGGCCGTGATTGCTACCTAAATACGTCCACCGGCGTAAATACTGCGCGAAAAAATTTTCTTTCCCCAGAAAAGCTGGAAAAAGCACGTGTTTCACTGTGCTTTAAAAAAAAATATATATATATATCTTTCATTTAAGTGTTTTTTAAGCGGACTGGAAATCTTGTGACGAATTTTCTGATAGTATTCAGACTATGTTGATAACGGATCATAATTAAGACAAATAAATTGTAAGAACGCTTAGGCTGCGGAAAAAGAATTGCGACGAACTACAGCTGGGAAACTAAATTTGTGTCACGTGACGTCATTTTCCCCGCTAAATTTAGGGGAAAAAATGATTTTGTGTATCGGTCACGTGACGTGAAGTCATGAGACCTCCTTTTCCCCACTAAATTTAGTGGGGAAATTTTATACGTGTTGAAGTCATGTCACGTAAATTCTACCGCCTAAATATAACGTGAAAACTGAATGTACGTATAGTTCACATGACCTAAAGTCATGCACCCTCATTTTCGCCACGAAATTTTGCGGGGAAACTGGATTGATGTTGAGGTCACGTGACGTAAGTGTTCCCGCTTAATCTAGCTGTTGAAAACTGAATTCCTGTATTTGCGCCTCCAGCTTGTTGCTCGCCCTCCCGCGGCGGAAAAGGGAAGCGCTTTAGTGGGGGTCCCCAGTTCTCCTGCCCAGCGAGCACAACGGAACTTGTCATGATTATGGCTTGCGAAGAGTCAGTTCTGAATGCAAACAACACTCTTCACTGACCCGATGGAGGGCTGCAGCCGACATGGGAGTCTGCCTTACTAAAGAGTTCTAATATTACGTAAAGAAGCAAACGCAACTGCTGCGCGTTTGCGTTAGAGTTGCGTGCTCCACACTGCACATGCGCGTCGTTGCCATGCGCCAATCCAAGCCCACTATTTAGGGCTCCGCGCACGCGCAATGTGGAACGCACAACGCTAAGGCAAAACAAAGCGCTTGCGTTTGCTCTTATAACCAATACTGCACCTCCCATGTTTCACTGGTTTTTCAACGCCAACGAAAGATACTGCAGTGAGCAGACGTGCACGCTGGTGGCAGCTCCTTCGAGCGAGAAATGCTGAGGTTGACAAACGGCGGTGCGTAGAAATTAAAGAAAATAAAGGTTCTGGGTAGCTTTGTAATTTAAACAATACGGTATCAAATTTTTTTTTTCGTATTTCGGAGCATTTGTTTTAGAAGGATTGGCGGCGAGTTTGTAAGTTTTTCTTATTGTCAAAACTTGCCACATTGACATTATCATGTGCTTTATCAACATTTAATGTCATTTTACGTGAATTTATCAGACTAGCTAGAATGGTCAGATTATGTTTGTTTCTTAACTTGTTAATTTAGAATGATGCAATTTGCACCAGTGATGATCATTTGCCACCTTTGGACTACAATAGTTTTTCGCGAATTTGACATTGGACCATAAGTAAAATTATATTAGAGTTTTAAAAATTATGTATTAAAATATCTTTATTGCATTAATATTAATACAAAGTGCTGTAACATAGGCCGCAAAAAACGCCGCAATCACATAAACACGCCTTTTAATTATACTAGTCTTTACAGAAAGGCCTCATTTTGATTTCTTTTCAGCACATGAAAACCTTTGATTTCGTTATCGAGATAGACATAAATAATTTAAGTAATACAAAGTTCTATGCGTCACGCATTTCCTTAAAAAGCACACACTTCTGTTGTCTAACTGGGATTTTTTTTTTTTTTTTAGTGAGAACAGCGTTTCTTAATTTATATTTTTTGTAAACATATTCAAAACTAATCACCCGTAGAGATAATTTGTAAAATTTTGATTGATTTTATTATTTTTGTGCTGGGAATAATTTTGAAGCAATTAATAATCTAAATGCCCAAAAACTCATTAAAGAGCCTGCAGGTCAATATTTCACATGACGTTTATTCGAGTAAAAAAAACTCCAAAAGCACAGAAATACCAACGCTGATTTTTTTTTTTCAACAAATACAATATTCTGTTACCTCTAAGGTGTAAGAAAGACCTTGTTTTTAAAGGGACACTGAACTCTCAAAATAGTTTGAAGTTCCTGGCATGCACGTCACAAAATAAAGTTTCCGTGAACAATTTCTTTCGCATACTAATTACACTGTGAGGCACATCTTGAGGTATGAGAGAAACCAAAATGATCATCAATATTGAGAAATTAAATCCAAAAAAGGAGTTAGTTTCCGTTCCGTTCCTGAATTAAAACCTTCATCCCTGCGTAAATATTGCACTAAACACCGCTTTTGTTTTCAAATGAAAAGGTGACCTACGGCCATAAGACCCTAGCTTCCTCGGATAAGCGGGAATGATTTGTGTCGCTCAGTGAAGCCAGTGAACTACACAGGGCTCAGCAACTGGTATACCAGCACGCATCTCCGACCCTCATTATAACTGCCATGCTGGAGAACGAGTGGTGCCAACTACAGACAGTTGGATTCGCGAATAGGCTACGTGACATCGTGTCACGTGACATAAATATTTTCGCGTAATTTAGCGGGAAACTCAAGTTTTGTATAGGTCTCGTGACATGAAGTCCTGTGACATCATTTTCCCACTAAATTTAGCGGGGAACCTGAATTGGTGTTTGTCACGTGATGTCGATGTTTTAGCTAAATCTAGCGGGGAAACGAATGTGTCCATTGGTGACGTGACATAAAGTTATGTGACGTCATATTTCGGCTATATTTAGATAAGCGTACCTCAAAGGGGCCTGACGATCCTAAGAAAGCTAATCGCCTAAAAAAGATAATTCCAACAATTGGACGCTTAGTAGAGCATCGCACGTCTGAAAAAAAAAAAGAATATTTAACGATAAATACGGATATCTAATTATGTGTCCTGATTAAAGAGTATATGACTAATAGTTCACGCGCTGAGAAACAAAGAGAGAGTAGGAGAGAAGAGCGCGCGGAGTCGTCCGAACGCCGAGCTCTGGTTTAAATGATTAATGGGTCGACGTAAATCTAGCGGACTTTCTCTCCACTGCACTTGTCAAAAAGGTTAAAACGCAGAACGCCAGTGACCATAGCCTGGCTTTCACATTCGAACGCGTTTGACGAGTACAGTGCAGGCAAAAGCAGCTAGTTAGATGTCTACCCACTAAACATTCGAACCAGAGCTCGATCTTCTGAAGCACCTGCGCACTCTTGTCTCTCCCTCTCCCTCAGTTCCTCGGCGCATAGAGCCCTGCACCTCTCGTAGCGATGCCACTTGAAACTTGGGCGCGTGCAATTAATTTGAAGACTCCTAAACCTAAGTTCATTCCTTCGCCCTCTATTCCCCTCTTCAAGACTCGAAGTCCTGCCTCGAGCTTACAAGCAAGACGTCAGCTCTAACGCGCAATAAGACGTCTACCTCTGCCACCAGGCCACCAAACCGTATAGGATGCCAAAAACTCGAGGGCTCACCTGATTTCAGCAGTAACACCGGCCGGCCATGAACGTCTCGCTGGGGAAGCACCATCACCACGCTTCTGGCAGCGGGTTTGGCTCTCGAAGGTACAAAATCCCCAAAGACAGAGGAGCATTCTTTGCGGATCTTGTAATAATCCTTAATATTCTTGAGTGCTTCATCAACGTTGTACTTGCGCAAGCGGAGAAAGCGAAGCAAAAATTCGTTTTCTCTGCTTGAGTGGAGCTCAGTTTCTTCTGAAAATGAAATATATATTAAGCAATTATCTAAGGTGTGAATGTGAAGTCGCCGTCACCAAATGATTTGTACGGCGCCGAATATTCCGCGAATGCAACGTCCTCCCTTTTCAAGCTGAACTGTTTCACTCGAAGACTAAAGGAATCGACGTCACAGGCGTGTTTCGGCAGGTTAATTTCGCTTCGAAGTCTTGTACAAAGATGGCATTTTTTGTCGAATAGTGTACAATAGGAATGTTTAATAAAACTTTCCTATCACGGTTAGACTATAAAGAGTTCGAGTGTCAGTTCCTCAACTATATTCTGCAGCAAACATGAAAACTTTTAAAAAGTTAGTCAAGACTTCCTTTATTTTAAATAATTAACCAATTTCACCTCCTTTCTAGTGACTCCATGGCCCCCAACTTAGCCCCATGTTATAAAATACACTAATGCAAGTTTATATTAATAAATATGCCTGGTCTCTCTCAAGACTTAACCCCGGGTGTATCAGCGAAGACTTTAAAAAATCCCTAAGGATAGGGTCTAAAAAAAAATTCACTCCTTATAAGAACACTAGTCATGGCAGACGACAGAATTTGCAAAAAAAAAAAACAAAAAAACATTCTATGTAGTTGAGCAATTAACCAAATTGTACTAATTAGCACTTAAAGATAATAAAAATAAATTTATAATTTTAATTAGAAGCTTGGGCTCATCAAGAACAACTAAATCAACTCATTTTAAAAGGCCTTATAAGTCACGTTCGGCATTCTGTGGTGTTCCAATAGAGCGGTCGATTCGAACACCTTTCTGGGTTTCGGTTTTATCTCTTTCCTCCGGTGGTCAAACCAAATTAAATTTTCAAGGTTACAGAATTTTCCCAACCGTGTAAGATCATTCAAATCTACAGTAACCTTATTATTTTACTCACAATCTGCAAATGTATAGGAAGGTTAGTAGCCTGTCAGTTCTTTAGTTCCTCGAAAAAAATGGAAAACGGAAAATTAGAAAAAGGAAGAAGAAAAAAATAGCAAAGATTAGTTTTTCACCTTTGGTATAACCGTCCTCAGTAAGCAAATTTAGGTTGCAATAATGTTTAAGAAGCCTGGACTCATCATGAGAAAACAAGTTACACCGACTTTACACAACACACATTAAACCAGACGATCGAAATGTTTACTTATAGTTTTATTACCACAGAATACGTTTATGGGCTGGGTCTAATGCCAGAAATGGCGCAATACTGTGGTACGAGAAAGCGTCACACGCAGGCCAAGGTAACATAAAGCATGCATGTATGTAAACGGTTTACTTAGTCATGCGGAGAGCCAAATTTTCGGAGGGGTAACCCCAGACCATCCGATTCAAACACTGACATCTTTATTCGACGCCACTGGTAGGACGTGAAAATTGCTCAACTAAGTATGCCGTGCCACCGACAATCACCTGCGGTAGCACGCGACTTTCCGCAGCGAGTGATACCTGGTCCGCCATACTTCGTCCGCAGACGACCGTCGCCGGCGTGCCATGATTAGTCCAGCAGAATTGGCCCGCAGGTGACCGTCGGGGTCGAGTCATACATTGTCGTGCATAATTATTTTGCAGGCAATTGTTGGCGGTGAGTCATATATAGGGTGGTCCAAGTCACCAGGCTCGATCGAAAACGGACCGTAAAAAATCGACGCCTGCACTAGTAATTGAAACTTTTCGTCAAAGGTGTATTTCGCAGGTTGGTTTTTTCTTGTAAAATTACAAAGCGTAGTTCTTTTTAGGGCAAAGAAACTTGCCAGGGTCTACGGCAGGCGACGACCCAGACGACCAAGTCCAGTAGCGGGGTGTGTTTGGAATTTATATTGATAGATGGCGTCGGGAGCAGCGTCCGAAAGTGCAGCCGACCAGCAAAAGAAAGCAGACGACACGCAGACGAAATCCGTTGGCAGCTAAAGGGCCGTCGTTTTGCAGACACGTTTTTTTTTACTTTAAGTTTTGCTTTTATTCTCCGCATATTTTTTAACCAAAGGTACATTTGAAAAATATTATGTTCATTTCAATAAACCACGGTAGATAGCGCCACCTTTCAATACGAACGCCAAACACACCCCGCTGCTGGACCCCCGTCGTCTGCGTCGCTGCCCGCCGTAGACCCTGGAAAGTCTTTTGGCCTTATATTTTACAGAAAGAGAGCTACGTTTCCTAAATTTGCAAAAAAAAAAAAAAACGACCTATGAAATACGCATTTGACGAACATTTTAAATTGCTACGTGCAGGTGTCGATTTTTACGGTCCAATTTAGATCGAGCCTGGTGAATTGGACCACCCTATACTTAGTCCAATACACTTTTCTGCAGGCAACCGTCGGTGCGCGCAGCTGGCGCTCGCATGACGTGGGTAGACTTCAATGTATTTAGCGCAAAGGTCTACCCACTATCCTCTCAATTGAAGCCAATCAGAGCACGATGTTGTTTTGACGTCACCGCATCTCCTGCGCCAGAAGCCGATTACTTGCTCTCCGTATAGATAAAAGGCCCGATAAACTTTCTCCTATCGCCATTGCTTTAGTCACCCCCCCCCCCCCCCCCCCAAGGGGTTCCTCGCAATCCTAGAGCACTACGAATGCAAGGCCCTACATTCACACGCAAGAGAAGCAGAACCCAAGAAAAAGGTCTAATAGAAGCTTGCTCGTTACACACTCGAATCCTGAATAAATATAAACTCGTCTTAGTAACTCTCGTAAACCTAGAAAACACAAGCGTGTGTGGTGTATGGTGTGCTCAGCGCGTCCGAAACTCCCCAAAGCTCTCCGTAAGCAATGGTTGCAAATCACAGTTCCTAATGCATGAATAATGCCCGCACGAGAGATTTTGTAATCCCCGGCTTTATCAGAATGGTGAAGACCACTTGATATTGTTTTATTTTATCAAGTCGGTGTCGTTTGTTTTACCGTCTAACTTTAAGCTGAGGGCCTTCAGTGTTCAAAACAGAAATGTGAGATGGAGAAGTCACTCGCCTCTTTCTTACCACCACAAATGCGATTAATGACATCTGCTGATAAAAATACAAAGCTCTAGAAACAATGAAAAAGAACGGTGCTTTCTCTTTATTCCTGTAACTCACCAGCGCATCCCGATTCGTCGAGTTGAAACAAGTTTCAGAACATACACTTAATGTCGCGAATATTCAGACACTCCACAGAGTCGGTGTGCTCAAAATGCCATAGGAAAAAAAATTTCATCCCGCTATTAGGAACTTACCATCCAGCAGATGATTGAGTTTCTCCAGAGCTTCACATTTTCCCTGGTCAGTCTCTCGAAGTTCAGTTTCACCGATCAGCTGGAGCTCAGGCTGGAGGCAATCGCTTGTTGTCATGTTTTAATGCACTTGCGTTTAGATAATAGTTCCCTTGGCTTGTAGTAAAAGTGCCAAGACTGACAGGCAGTGTTAAATACTGGGCGAAAATCTCGCGCTTCGCGACAGTTGCGCACTGAAGGGAATAACGTGGACACCTACTTAGTTTTCCGGCACTGGTCCGTAAACACGTCACGCGTGAGAACGTCAAGAAGGCATAGTCTTTCTTTGCAACTCCCATCGCGAACCGGTTATGCGAGTAACCAAATTTACTAACTTTGAATTTCTGAGCAAAGGAAAGTCGCACCGCTGTAGCGGCCATCCGACAAACAAGCTTCTTGACTTCCTCAAAGCGTAATACGAGAGAGTCGAGAAAGGGTTGTTATTCTGTAGACGTTTTCTAAGCTTACGCAAAGCAGCTAGTCGATCTTAGGAAAACAGAGTGTAATGCTCTGGGCAGGCACGTAGCAGCCAGGATTTTGTTTCGAGGGGGGGGAGGGGGGGGGGGGCGCCGATGAAAAAATGCTATATGAGGCGGAGGGGGGAGAGGAGGCCCCAGCAAAACAAAAGTTTTCGGCTCCCCCCCCCCCCTTCCCCCCCTGGATACTTGCCTGGCTCTGGGTGGACCTATCCTTCGATATTGCATCTCGCTATGTTGCAAGTAATATCACCAAGAGAACGATTTACGACGGTGTTGAAAAATGTGCAAAAGTCCGTATCCTTGGGATATAATTATAAAATGGTTGTATTAGTATGTCATTTTAATAAAACATTAGCTATAAAAAAAGAGCGAGTTAAACAAAATCGCGAACTTTAAGCCGTATTGAGACTTTTATTCTTCCAAAAGCATGTAATAAATTAGGGGAAAATATATAGATGTTATTATGTTCCACATTATTTTAATAAGTTACCGGAAGCACTGAGCCAAATAGATTCACTGAAGCGAGCAAAATACTGGTGTATCCAGTTGAGCTTATGATAACATGTACGTTAATCTTAATTTCTGAAGTTTGCTTTTTATTCTTATTACCTTGTTTGTTTCATTGGTTGCATGCTACCAGTCATGCTTGGAAATTATGTTAATGCAGCATGTTGTCACAAAGCCCGATATACAGGCACTACCGTGCTTTCTCGGGCCAAATATTGTACCATACAAATGTTTAAAAAAGTTATAATTGCAAAAGAAATTGCTTTGACATGCTGCATTACCATAATGCAGCCTGCACGCCACGTGCACCGCCGTTACGTGTATTCGCGACTCCAGCAAAACGGACGCCACCAAGCGGGAAAACCGGGAACCAGCCGGTCCAGGTCGCTCCGCGCCCCTCCGCGTCTCTCCAGTGGTGGCTTTCGCGGAGACCTGTAGTCGGCGCGGTGGCGAGCAATGTAATTTGACGAAGGTCCGATTATTTCTTAAGTTTGCCTGAGTGATCATTAGTGTGGTGAAGCCTCAGTAGATTTTTTTTTTTTTTTTTGAAAGCCCGTTTACTCCACAACACACGGTCACGTGCTTTCGATTTGATGGGAAGGAATCACGGAAAAAACGTTTTGATTTCTTGTCTGTCTTGAATCACATTCAAAGTGACGACTAGTTGGTAACTGATAAGTGGTTTCTTTATAAGGATGTAGAACAGGACTGAGGACGACAGACGGGGCTTTTCACTGGAGGGAACATCAATGTTGCAGTCAAGTGAATGGGAAGGCTCGATAGTTGCTTTTCTTGAGTTTGGTTGTGTTCCTTAGTTTCAAGTTTGAGCCACCCACGCCGGTCGGTGCGTTGGCTATTCATCTTGGCTGCTTTCCGCCGAAAAAGCCTCTGGACCACACTGAAGGAGTTGGGCTGATTTCGCAATCACTTGATTCAGGAAAACCTGCTCGCTGCTAATGATGGATGAGGGAAATTATCTGTTTTCAAAAGGTGGGGGACGAGTCTCGAAACGTTAGATGTCACGGCATTTTGACCTATCGCGCCTCCAATATTTATATTACGAGGACGTCGAAGCCAGCAGCAAAATACGTCTACATTGGTCAGGTTGACCGGCCATAAAAAATGCTCATTTTCTTTGTTCAGGATTCGAAGCAAAGTTCAATGCAGAGAGGTTCTGCGTGAATGTTCGATGAAGACTCTCTTCAGTTTGTCTCCGTGCTGCCGGCTATAGAACCATTCGGCTAAGTTTAATTAATACCTCTCTGTCTGTAAAACATACTTTTATTCAGCAGCTCACCTAATAGCTAGTCAACTAAGCTCATATTTTAACCCGAAGGATATACTAATATCGCCTTAGTGGGACATAGTACGTAATATAATACACAACCCGCTCGTCGAAATGACTTCTCGATTGCTACTAAAACCTGAATTGAAATACGAGTACCTGCTGCTTTGTGGGGCGCCAGCGGGTTAACATTGTCCTTGGCTCAAGGAGCACTTGCTTATTTTTTGTAATTTTCCTGCAGCCTGTGTTGTTGACCGAGCAGACGACTGGTGCTGTTTCTTAAACGCGGATACGCACAAAAGCTCGATTTCGCGGACAGATAAGTCGCATGGTCGAGGCATGCGAGTTAGCTGAAAAGTTACTCACTGTGGAACAATTCTGTAGTCCTCGCCGCTTTCCTTAGATGATCAAAACTGATTAGTACGTTACCGCCTCTCCGGAGCCCAACTGATTACTAAATTACCGCCCCTCAGGAGCCCATAGTTTCGCTTTTGAACGAAATCTCCGAAACGAAAGTTTCACATGAAAAGAACAAAACCACCGGCAAAACAAAACTATGCTTTGCAAGTTTATCTGCACCAGCTACACTTAACCGTCTCAGTTCAAATACCTATAAAATTGGGCATTAAACAGAAGAAAATCTGTTAAATTGAACGCGCCGCCTATTCAGGCGGCCCGGCCGAGCCGACGCGACCTGGACTCAGCCGCCATGTTTGTTTGGTGGTGGCGCCCCCTATAGGTCGCTGGAGTCGCGAATAGATATTCTCGACTCCCAGGTATCACTGGTGAGCAAAGCCCGTCTCTGGCCGCATGCCTAGATAAGAGATAGCATTCTGTGATGAAGTCTGCACAGCTTCTCCGATCAAGGCCAAGATTCCGAGACATTCGGGCTAGTTTCAAAACTTCCCACCACGCGGCGCTCAAAGACCAACCTGCAGAATATTTTTCAACCAGAAAAAAAGTTCCCCTCGCCACACTTCCCATTTCCTCCTCTCCCATAGTTAACTTGACGGCGGGGAGACTCCTTTTGTTGCGTCATCTCGGGGCCAGATAAGCCAAGCTAAGCGCATAATGGGCGATTTGCGACGGGAGGCACAGCGACCCCTTTCCTCCGGCGATACCAGAGAAGCGCCCGAAACCGAACTCTCCTTTCTGCAGCATTTCAGAGCCTAGCCTCTCGGGTTTGTCTCTGAATTTTTGTTTTGTTTTGCGATAACCATGCTTGGCTAGTCCGAGCATTTGACTGCTTCTGCCGTCCATGTAAAGTGACCCAAGGCCATGTGAGGATGGGCATAGCCCAAGAGCCATCGTCCAAAAACCCTAGAGTTCGAAGGAACTACCGTATTTTCCGGACTATAGCCCCCACCCGGTGCATAGTCCGCAGGGAAATATTTTGCGTCAAAAATAAAAGTGTTTTCTTAGATAGTCCGCACCCGGTACACAATCGGCACCCAGTGCAAAGCCCGCACTTAGCACCTAGTCCGAACGTAAAAAGTATCATACTCAGCAGATCTTGACAAACGCCTACTGTATTAGGTCACGATGAAGCTTTATCGTACGTAAATCAACATTAGTATAGTCCGTTACTCATAAAATCCTTCACGATTGTCATAGTGAAGGATCTAAAAAAATTAAATCATTGTATTGTCCGCACCTGTAGATATTCTGCATTGGGTGAATTTTCAACTTTTAAACTTGTATAGTCCGGAAAATACGGTACTACAGAGTGTATTGTGACCCTGGGTACTTGAAGAGGAAGCGGCGAGCCTTACAAAAAGTGTTTACGGGACGGGAACTCATGCCAGCGTGCGTACTCTAACATGTCCGGTGCTTTTACCCCAACCCACCTGGTGTTGCCTAAATGGGACACACGTTGAAATAAACAGTGCTGGGGGCTGTCAAACCGTTGTTTTTTTTCTGAAATTTGACCGAAACTCCAAATATTGAGATCTGCAAAAATCCATAATACGAAACAGCCTTTTTTTTCCGGTTCCTTGCATTTTTATATTGCGTTTTGAGATCCTACTAGTGACCAGTGCCGCGTTTAGACGTCATATTGCACGTGGCCACACCGGTGACTAGAACTCACCCTTCCGTAAGCAAAAGTTTAAAGTACAAGTTCACCCGTCAAATTTTGGAACTGTAATTACAATATTTCGTTAATTTTTCTCAAATCAATATCTCTTCTCGAAATGGTTAATCACTTTAGTACAGTCGCCCTCTTGAGATTTCTAGGCGAGAGATGGCAAAAGCACTTTCCGAAACTAACTGTTTTACATTACCGATTCCTTTCTTAAAAATCACTAAAATTTAATTATATCACATTACAAATTACTGATTACTAAAACTCTGGGCATTCTCTTCGTATTAGATTTAATTTTTGCAGGTAGAGTTTGCTTGTCGATAACGAAATATCAGTCTGCTGTTGCAAACAGTGCAATGTAGGCGCAATATCATATATTACTGTCATGCCGCGAGCTTGTTCAGGAAGCCGCCGATGACCAACGAGGTTTTACGATGCGCTAATAACTCCAAAGTATCTGAATCAGTGGTGTCGCCATGCTGTACTACAGCGCAACATATGAGATGAGACCATAACCGTGCTCTCGCAAGCTTGTTTTTAATAAAAAAGAAGATAATATTTTTTTTCTTTAAATCTCTACTTGTGCTTGTAAGTTGCAACACAGCAAGAGCTACTCAAGTCTATTGGAATGTATCACTGATATCCGATAAGCTGAGGTGGCGTAACCTGTGCAGCATAAAATGCTTTGACGGAATCGTTTGTTCTTAGGATCACGCGTGAGGTGCGAGCTAACCTATATACTTACAGCCAAGAATAAAGGCTCCGAGCATTCATTTGAATGCGACGGAAGCACTTCGACTTTCCGGACTGCCGTGACTATATCTGGAATGACTTCTCTAATCAAGGTGAACACACGCACACATATACCGGAGGCACTGTTGAAGTTTCAGGGGCTCGGGTTTGCGTAGAGATTATCATTTGCGCCGATACCCGGTTTTCGCTTTGCTAAAATATTTCAACAACTGCCAGTCTTGAACGGGTCAACGAAAGAACTGATCGTTTTCACGTAGTTGGGTTAAAACTATGTGGTTAGGCTACTGTATGGGTGCTATACTAAAACCAATTATAATGACATCTAAAGCGACAATCACTCTCATGTGTACTTTATCTCGTAAATAACACTTTTGCGATTGACATGTACTTTTGCGCGCGTGCACCGTCGGCAAAAGTCGCACCATTAAATGATCTCCCTTCTTTTTCTTTTCTTTTTTTTTGAGCGAGAAAAAAGGGGGAGGGGGAGAGAAGGTGGTTGAGGGTAAAAAATGTTGGAGATATGTGCTCTGATTGTCATGATTGTGCATTTTTGATCACCTAACCTTTACAGCTCCCACATGAACGCGACGTCCTATGATGTCAACCGCAGAAACAGTTTGATCACTACTCGTACATCAGCCTCTGCGTTCGGTTTTCAGGTTATTGTGTACCTTCGTGCGTGTGTGCGTGCGTGTAACTTTGATATTTGCATCTGATGTTTGCGAGTGCATATCTCGTAATATTTTCTAGATAAAGCGTTTAATTTTTTTTTGTATATTCTTTCCAGAACGGTAAATCATCTAAAAATATTTTTTTACTCGAGTTTATAACTGAAAATATTTACAACGCTTCAAACGTGCTTCAATGTGAAAAGTTCCCCAACTTCAGCGTGCAATTAAAAGAAAACTTCGTTTTTCTTTTTATCTCGAGGAAAATATTTTACACTATATCGCGTGGTGTTCCATTAACATGTTGCATTATTTTGTCTCCATGCAAAATGCAGCGCTTCGAAATACACGAACTAGGCCACTTTGAAATTTTTACCCAATATTTGTGAGTTGTTATCTGGCAATGTCTTCAAGATATAGCATTGAACTATTTCTAATATGCTCTTCCCAAGAGGGCCTATCACCTACATGAAAATCATTGCACTAACTAATAACTGGACAAATTTACAGTGCGGCAAACAGCTCCCAGGGCCGAACTCGGTCCCAAGCAATAACAAAAGTTGCAAGTACGAAAAGAAAAACGGTACTGACATTTTCAGTGGCTTTTATTTCTACGCCACATTGTTTTATTGTGTCCAGAGTTTGCGAGCTCAGGCTGAACTCAAGCAGGATTTACCAATGAACCACTCTAAGCGATCCATTATTCGCAAACACAAAGCAGCGTAGTCTGTTACGATCCGTTCTACCTTAAAATGGACCGCAGCGGACGCTACGAGTCATCGGAGCTAAATCAGTCCTGAGTGTGTGACACGTGACATGCGCTGAGTTTGGAAACACGCAGAGCACGAGACCAAATGAAGCGCTCGCAGCGCTGCATTGGCTGGAACGACTTGCAGCGTCCGGTGTGGTCCATCCCTGGGTATACAGAACATAATCTTGTACCAAAGCAGTATGTCTGACTTCCCGGATCACCCCGAAGACATCTCCAAGCAGCTCACAAAAGCGTCATTGTATATTGTGAGAATGTCGAACCGGACAAAACCATTATCACGGAGTACCTTCCGCACAGGACAAGGCGAGGCGTTAAGTGCTCGTTCAAGCGTTGTGAGAGCCAGTCCTTTGAAGACCCCAAATACTATAACGCCCACGTATCACAGGTGAGTCGTCGTATACGTAATAAAATAAGAGTCTGAGGCCAGCTGCTTTCAAAAGAAATATAATCATGCACAAAGGGTAATGTGGACCCCTTTTATTTACAAAACGCGTGTGCTCACTGCTCTGTGACCTAATCGGCGTTGCTAGCAACGCTTCTGAGGAATCGTCGAGCATCATTGCAGTCCCTGATCCCGGCTTCCCAAAAGACGCTACACGGGGGTGCAAGTTTATACATTGTGGTCGGAGGCGAGAAGACACATGCTCTAACGCCCGTGGGGCGGTGGTGTCTGCTAAAAACTCGAGCAGAAAGAGAAGATGACATTTTTTTATGAAGTTCGGGCAAACAATAATCGTAAAATAAGGACAAAAGCGACTCTTTGCGTCGCTTTGTGTTCCACGACCATGCAACAAAAACTCCGCACACCGAATATTTCGAGCACCGAAATGTCCTAGACTCTTCAGACTGCTAGATGAAGCCTAAAACAAATCATTGTACTATACATGGGCTGCACCTACGCCACAAAAGGACGTCGCACGCCGGTGTCGACCATGCTGGTGGTTGAGACGACCGCGATTTGCAACAGAGCTATGGAAGACGGTGGTGCGTTGGGCTGCAGCAAGCGCTCGCGCAACAAAAAAGAAGCGGAAACTACACGGCCAGCTTCTACCGTCCTCCGGCGATCTCAACGTGCACTGCGACGGAGATGCTGTCCAGAAAAAGAAGGCACGAATGGCATGCAGAGCCGGCTCAAGACAGACGTCGATGATGCGGCCGCTCATTATTGAGTTTGCGGGGCGCATTTATTTGTTAGCGGTGTGTGACGCACTTTCATAACGTGTTTGTGAATGCTGTCAGGGCCAATGCGACACCGACGCGCTAAGGTTAGTGGCCCCAGTGATGACTTTCCACTACACCATAAGTTTGTGTGGTAGAGAAAAACAGTCTAGTGAGGTGCACCTTGTGTTGTTGAGCAGCGCTTCGCAAACTTGGAACTCAGAAAATGTGGTTATGGTTGAGTATGAAGTCACTTCCTAATGTACACAACTTCACCATTCGACATAACATTCAATCTCGGCTCCTGCACCCAGCCGATCGTCAAGTGGTTCTGTGTGCTTTAAAGTGTTTGCGTACAATAAAGCAATTCTTTTTCGGACAAGGTAATCAATCTCGTGACATGCGCTCTGCTGGTCATGCGCTCTTGTGACGTGCACTCTAATGGCAAGCGCGCTCCTATCGCAGCGCTCTCGAGTCGCGCGTTCTAACGTCGGCGCTCTAGTTACTAGGGATGCCGCGAACTTTTTTCGAATCGAAGTTTCGATGATCGAATCAAGCGGTTCGAAAGGTTCGAAAGATTTCGATTTTTCGAATTGTTTACATCGTAAAATTCGACAGAAGTCGAATTTTCGAACTTGTTAAGCTAAGAAGTTCGACGTTTTTCGAACCGTCGAACTTATTACGCTAAAAAATTCAATCTTTTACGAACTCTCGAACTTATTGCGCCTCAAAGTTCGATGCTTGTCGAACTTCCGAACTTGACTGACCAAAAAATCGATGAATTTCGAACTTTCGAACTTATTTATCAAGAGAATTCGAAAAGCTTCGAACTTTCGAATCCTGAAAAGTCAGAAGTTCGACGAACTTCGAACTTTTAGGGTAAAAGTTTGACGTTTGTCGAACTTCGAATGACCGGCGGACGGCTTCATTTGAATTCAAGTAGTGAGGTACATTCGTAATATTTTTTTCTCTAACTTTTACACGCGGTGCTGCGTTCCTTACGAAAGACAATGCCGTTTGTTTCAATGTTCTGGCATGCTTAGTTTTAAAGAAATAAATTCCCGAAGAAGCGAGGAAGGACGACGGGTTTTTGACGATTATCGTTTGTGCCAGATTTGAAGCGCGCTGTAGCCGAAGCTATTTATGGTAGAGATGTTATACTTTTTTAAGAATGATCTATGTATAGCCTAGGTAAGTGACGTCTTAAGATGTGATTATTGTTATTCAACGTGAGTTTCGAAGAAATGTCCAAACATGTATCTACATGCAATTATGCCCTAAACTTGATATCTATTTTTGTCTAAGTTGTTTGAGGAATCGCATTTAAGTTAACACCACATACAGTACATATCATTGGCATCTGCAGAATACAAAATAATGTATTTATTGTTTTTTCACGTTAAGGAATAGATTAACTTATTTGAGAAGATTTCTAATAGTGTTCAAGTTCAGCACGTCATTAAAAGAAAACTTTTTTTTTTTTTCGCTTCACGTTCCTGGGACGTGTTTCTTTTAGCCTGTACACATTTTGGTAAAAGAAACTTGTTTCGAAGTTCTGAACCTCTGAATATGCAAGAATACAACACTTCCGGCAAATTCTTGATAGTTTTTTTTTTCCAGATTTTTATCCTTGCATTTATTTTTTTATTTTTTTTTTTTTACTATTGGCACAAGTATTTAGGTCGAAAAGACATAGCTTTGAACTTCCGAACCACTAAGCATGTGACGAGTAGTACCTTCTGACAACGAGTTTCTAACAATGACCATCTACGCAATCTTTTATGCAGTGAAGAGCGACAGTAGCGATATATATGCATAAATACTTTCAGATTAAAATAAGCTCGACCTCGCCCTCTTTCCCGTATTGTTTCCTTTAACAGTCCGAAATATTTGGAAGTGGGGGAAGGGAACTGTAGACCCCCCCCCCCCCCCCCCCGCTACCCTCTTTCCCCCCGTTTTTCCTCTTCCGACGCCACTTGTATGGTAGAACGCTCCTCAATCTCGAGTTGTGTCGGCTTTTGCGAGGCGATTCCTCCGTCCCAGAAAATAAACCCCCAGGACAATCACAAACTTAACTTACTATATGCCAGCGTCACTCGGGCGGCGTTCGATCGGATTATTAGGAGCGTGCAGTGGGTGGCGAGGTGGTTTGCCAGGTCGCTTCGAGGTTTTTCTGAGCCTCAACCTCCTGCTCGCCCCTGGCCGTTTCGAACTGGATGAGTCTCGTAAAACAGTGTGTTCGTGTGATCACTACTGCGTGATGCAGGTTAAAGACCCCCCCCCCCCCGGGCTGGCGGTCCCAATTACTGATCTATGGTCACACGTCACTCTGCACTGGCAAATATTCCAGCACATCCGGGACACTCGTCGCCTCATTTAATTGCCTGACCAACTTCGCAGAATCTAGATATCACACCCTAACTTTTCTAAACTTGATTTTGTGGAAACCAGTGAGTCGTGAAAACGTTATTTGAAACAAACTGTGGAGGAATTTGAAAACCGGACTTCGAACTTTGAAAACTTGGACTAGAAAGGAATGCAAAATCTTCGAAGTTTTTTTGTTTTTTTTCGAATTTAGCGTTAAAAGAAAATCGAAACCTTCGAACTTTATGCAGAAAGAAATTCGAAATCTTCGAATTATTCGAACTTCATGTCTATAAAAATTCGAAGCGTTCGAAGTTTTCGAATTTTATTTTCAAAGAATTTCGAAATCTTCGAATTTATCGAAAATGAAGTAAAAAATATGCGAAATATTCGAATCCGAAATTTTAGAAACCGTGAAAGTTTCGAACTTTTCGAATTCAAAACTTCACTGTGATCGAAAGTTGCGAATTTTTCGAATTCGAACCTCGGTCAATACGAAAATATCGAACTTCACTTCGCTTCGCAAATATCGAAACCTTTCGAAATCGAACCTGGGGCGGTTCGCGGCATCCCTACTAGTTACACTGAACTAGAATATAGGGGCAGTGGAAAAAGTGTCGGCGGCGTCCCATCGGCCGTGTGAAGCCAGAAGTGCAGACTGCCGCGAGTGGCGCTGTTGTCGAAATCCGGAGGACATGGCTACTGTAACATGGGATATGGCGTCGCGTACGTTTGGAGAGCGATAACTAAATAAATTCTGGGCCGCTTCAAAAGCAATCAATCAGCGTTTATTTCAGCTTGAGATACAAACTGAGGGTGGCAAGAAAAAAGCAGTGTCGTCCACTGCTTGACGGGCCTCGCCACCCTTACAAGTCAGCAGTGTAAACGCGGTAAAAAATAATATATATATACAAAATGAACAATACAGACAAAAATGAGAAGTACAGACAAATTATAGAAAAGCGTTCCTAAGGACAGAAGAAGACATACCATTCAAGTGATCACATAGAGGAGTATTCAAAAACTTAGGCAAGATATATCGCAACATTGTAAAGCCATAGTTCGTTCTACATCTAGGTAAAACAAAGCTGTCTTTTTCCCTGGTTGCATAAGGCGTATTGTGGGGCACAGTAGAAACAATACGTGAAAGAAAATTATCGTTTTTAGCTATACTATTTTTGTAAAAACACGCGAATCTATATTCAAATAAATTATATACAGGCACAATTTTAAACTGCGAGTAAGCCTGCCCGGTTGGGGAATTATATGGAGCTTTTGTAATAGCACGTAGCATTTTCTTTTGCAAGATCAGAAGCTTCTGAATATTGGATGTTGTGGTATTACCCCAGACAAGAAAACAATAGCTTAAATATGAATAAAAGAAAGCGTAATACAAAGTAAGTTTAGTTTTTTCAGGTAGAACGTACTTATTACGCGAGGTTATTCCTACAACCTTAGAAAGGGCAAGACAAACCTCGTTTATCTGGGCGTCCCATGTCATCGTTGCGGTAAAACTTACACCGAGGGATCTAAACGTTTCTACATACTCGATAATGGTGTCACTCAAAACTAAAGGCGGTGGGTGCATTACAAGCTTTCCTTTAGGACGAAATATTACAGCTTTAGTTTTTTCTTTGTTGATTTTCAATGAGTTGACTATTGACCACCGTGATAATAATGCCAATACTCGGTTAGCAGTGCCAGTTAGTTGTTCAACGTCAGAGGAGGAAAAGAAAAGGCTCGTATCATCAGCGTAAATAACGTACTTTGCAAGGGTACTAATATTGGAAATGTCATTTATATATATATTAAACAAGAGTGGTCCAAGGACGCTACCCTGAGGGACACCATTAAAAATTTGAAGGGAATCGGAGCGAGAGTGGTTTATTACAACATATTGTAATCGTGAGCTTAAATATGATTTTATAAGGTTGAGGGCGTGTCCTCGTACGCCGTAATGCTCGAGCTTAGCGATAAGTATTTTATGATTTACAGTATCGAATGCCTTACTAAAGTCAATAAAAATGCCAAGAGTAAGACGTTGTGATTCAAAATTGTTCAAAATATATTCTTTTTGGGCAAGCAAGGCGTGTTCCGTTGATCTATTTTTAGTAAACCCATATTGGCAATCGGATATTACAGAATGCTTTAAGAAGAAATGATTGAGGCGGCGATGAATTATTCGTTCTAACCCTTTAGAAAAAAACGGAAGTATAGATATTGGTCTATAGTTACCGAAGTCGTTCTTATTTCCTTTTTTATAAATTACGGCTACTCTGGCTAGCTGCATAGCTGTTGGAAAGTGTCCCGTCATAAGCGCTACATTATAAATATGTGTTAGACATGGTGTAATTATTTGTAAAACATATTTTACTGGGCGACTTTGTATATTATGAGAGTCGGGCATACGTGTCATAGACCTAGAGGAGATTCCTTATCATGAATTACAGACTGCTGAGTTTTGCCATTGATGGTACAATTGACGGCGCGTATGCCCGAATTTGTGGGAAACGCCCCCTTTTTGGTTGATTTTGGCGTCTGAGGCAACATTTGGAGAGCGATAACTAAATAAATTCTGGGCCGCTTCAAAACCACTCGGGCATACGTGTCATAGACCTAGAGAAGATTCCTTATCATGAATTACAGACTGCTGAGTTTCGCCATTGATGGTACAATTGACGGCGCGTATGCCCGAATTTGTGGGAAACGCCCCCTTTTTGGTTGATTTTGGCGTCTGAGGCAACATTTGGAGAGCGATAACTAAATAAATTCTGGGCCGCTTCAAAAGCACTAGGGCATACGTGTCATAGACCTGGGAGAGATTCCTTATAATGAATTACAGACTGCTGAGCATCGCCATTGATGGTGCAATTGACGGCGCGTATGCCCGAATTTGTGGGAAACGCCCCCTTTTTGGTTGATTTTGGCGTCTGAGGCAACATTTGGAGAGCGATAACTAAATAAATTCTGGGCCGCTTCAAAACCACTCGGGCATACGTGTCATAGACCTAGAGGAGATTCCTTATAATGAATTACAGACTGCTGAGTTTTGCCATTGATGGTACAATTGACGGCGCGTATGCCCGAATTTGTGGGAAACGCCCCCTTTTTGGTTGATTTTGGCGTCTGAGGCAACATTTGGAGAGCGATAACTAAATAAATTCTGGGCCGCTTCAAAACCACTCGGGCATACGTGTCATAGACCTAGAGGAGATTCCTTATAATGAATTACAGACTGCTGAGTTTCGCCATTGATGGTACAATTGACGGCGCGTATGCCCGAATTTGTGAGAAACGCCCCCTTTTTGGTTGATTTTGGCGTCTGAGGCAACATTTGGAGAGCGATAACTAAATAAATTCTGGGCCGCTTCAAAAGCACTCGGGCATACGTGTCATAGACCTAGAGAAGATTCCTTATCATGAATTACAGACTGCTGAGTTTCGCCATTGATGGTACAATTGACGGCGCGTATGCCCGAATTTGTGGGAAACGCCCCCTTTTTGGTTGATTTTGGCGTCTGAGGCAACATTTGGAGAGCGATAACTAAATAAATTCTGGGCCGCTTCAAAAGCACTCGGGCATACGTGTCATAGACCTAGAGGAGATTCCTTATAATGAATTACAGACTGCTGAGCATCGCCATTGATGGTACAATTGACGGCGCGTATGCCCGAATTTGTGGGAAACGCCCCCTTTTTGGTTGATTTTGGCGTCTGAGGCAACATTTGGAGAGCGATAACTAAATAAATTCTGGGCCGCTTCAAAAGCACTCGGGCATACGTGTCATAGACCTAGAGGAGATTCCTTATAATGAATTACAGACTGCTGAGCATCGCCATTGATGGTACAATTGACGGCGCGTATGCCTGAATTTGTGGGAAACGCCCCCTTTTTGGTTGATTTTGGCGTCTGAGGCAACATTTGGAGAGCGATAACTAAATAAATTCTGGGCCGCTTCAAAAGCACTCGGGCATACGTGTCACTGACCTAGAGAAGATTCCTTATCATGAATTACAGACTGCTGAGTTTCGCCATTGATAGTACAATTGACGGCGTGTATGCCCGAATTTGTGGGAAACGCCCCCTTTTTGGCTGATTTTGGCGTCTGAGGCAACATTTAGAGAGCTATAACTAAATAAATTCTGGGCCGCTTCAAAAGCACTCGGGCATACGTGTCATAGACCTAGAGGAGATTCCTTATAATGAATTAAAGACTGCTGAGTGTCGCCATTGATGGTACAATTGACGCGCGAATGCCCGAATTTGTGGGAAACGCCCCCTTCTGACGGTTGAGGCAAGCTTTGGAGAGTGATAACTAAATAAATTCTGGGCCGCTTCAAAAGCACTCGGGCATATGCGTCGCAGAACTAGAGGAGATGCATTATTATGGCTTATAGAGTGCTGAGTGTCGCCATTGATGGTACAATTGGCGGCGCGTATGCCGAATTTCTGGGACACGCCCCCTTTTTTGCCTGATTTTGACGTCTGAGGTTGTGATGACTTAAGAGAGACTGGACCGTTTCAAAAGCTCTTGGGCGCACGCGCAGCAAACCTACATAAGATTGATTAATTAGCAGTAACAGCGTGCTAAATGTCGCCATAAATGGTACTCTTCATGTCGCGTTGGCCAAAATGTCTGGACCACGCCCACTCATTTTGGCATTTTTATTTTTAATACCATTCTTGGGGGGGGGGGGGGGGAGAGGAAGTGGAATAGCTGGTGAAATGAAATTTGGACACTTTGTAAAATATAGTTCGGATCAAAAAACGTTTCGACTCCTTAATTATTCAGCGCTTTAAGTATAATGTATTTGAGCTAATTACGCGATGAGAACAAAAAACAGAAAAAAAACCTGCATTCAGGTTCCGTGTTTATCAATTAAGAAAATATTCAGTGTAGTTGCCGTTTTGTTATACATTACATATGTTGCTAAAAAATGTATTTAGGAACGCAACAACGTCACTGAATCCTCGAGTCTCCTCACCAACTGCGGATTCTTTTTGGTATTTAAAGTCCTGGGGAACCACTTTAAATTTAAGTAATTTGAAAATAAAAAATGTTTCCATGGAGCTAGAGACATTGGCTATATATATAGCAAAATGCAACTAAATTGATGGTGTGGTTCTCTTAGGGTTTGCATTGAATGTTGAAAAGACGTATGATTTTTCTGCGGTTCGCCATAGGAACCAATGAGCAAAAGTTTGGTTGCATTTTGGCCAGACTTAATATAAACCCAGGACCACGACATTTCTCGTGGAGGTTGAGGGCAGCGTATTAAAACGTGACAATAAAGTGCAAAGAGATTGAGTGATTAGTTTTCTTTGTATAAAAAAAGATCGCTTTGGTCCATTGAGTTACGGGCGCCGGCGCAACGGCGGCCGATAGATGGCGTAACTAGTGGCGGCGCTCGCCTGTCCGAGAATCCTGGGGTTGCGTTTAACAACAACCGACATGGGATGCGCACTGCCCTACAAACCGGGTGCACGAATAAAATACTTTCGTACCAGCATAAAAAAAAAATGAATATGATTTACAGTGTTGTAAGTTATTATTTAAATCGTGATTTAAATCAGACCAGTTCTAATATGATGATTTAAATCAAAACATTCCTGCAAAAATAATCAACAAAATATTTTTTTATGTATGGTTTTTTTATGTTTTCTCTTTGCATCTGTAGAGTATTTCAAGAAGTCGGTGGAGTGGGGCCATAATGCAGCTTGGTTCTCTGCCCTTCGCTGTTCGTGGTATCAGCGGACGTCTATCTGGAGAACACCGGAGTAAACTGCAGCCGGTCTGTGCTTCGTGCTGGTCCACATACGGCATAAACAAAGGTACACACGGCAAACGTCCGTTTACCGTGTGTACCTTGTCTTAACCGACGTTCCAAATAATTGTCTTGAGTGTCTTGGTGCTTTCTTTTCTTATTACTTATATTTATAGGTTGAAAACGTTGTTTTTTATTTACCGACGTCTTAACCGATGCTCGACCTGTTCAGAACCATAGGAAAAAGAATATTGATGCATACCTGTTTTACTATTTAATCATCACCTTACTTTTATCAACAACGTTTTGCTATTGTCTGGCAATATATCCCGGTATAGTAAGATGTACATACATCAATTCTTATTCCAGTTTTGGCTAGTTGCATGACGGCTTCTACAGCCTCGCGATTTCGACAATAGAGAATCTGGGTAGATCGTTCCGATGACTCCAATAACGATACCCGATACTCCGCCGCCACCTTTGCGAATGCATCATATCGTATTCGGGTATCGGTGGTATCGGAAGTATGATAATGATCTACTAAAACTCTTGAATATCAGGGAATGGTTGCAACGACGAAGCTTTGCTCTATCTTCGAGGTAAATAGTACTTCCACTGCTTCGCTGAAGAAGCTCACTGCAGAGCATGAAGCATTTGTGAGGCACAATATAGCACTCCCGTCCACTGCCTCAGTTCAGAGGGTGTTCAGCGTAGCAGACGACATCTCCAGTAAGAAATTACGCAAAATTGTGCCAGGAGATTTTCAAGAGCCAGCTGTTGCTCAAAATACTCAAGGTCAATAAATGGAACAGGCAGCAACAGTAAAACCTTGAATAACCCTCTTCCCTTTGTTTCTTACTTGAGGACAAGAATGTAGGAAGCAACGCCTCGAAAATAACGAATTACTTTTTGGGGTAATGGTTACTTACATTTACAGGAGGGTAATTATAATTGTAATTAATTACAATTAAGCCTTGAGTAATTGTATTTCCTTACCATTGTTCAGTAACGTGTACAAGTCTGGATAAGGTACCCTACAATGACTAGCTAACTGTCACAATCAAGGCCGGTTCGCACATATTGCGCAAAAGCACTAAATCAACACTAAAACCAGTGCTTACGCAGCACTGACTTAAAGGGCAACTCCGCTCAATTCCGAAAAATTTAGGCTTCTATGTGATTCACATTCACAAAGTAATACTCAACAACTCTACGTCTTCGGATTCGCGAAATTTGGAATAATATTTTTGTAATCCTAATTTAAACATCAGCAGATACCGAAACCGAAACTTCGGCTGCGTCAGGCAACATTGGTTTCGGGTCGTCACAGTGTCACGCTTGGCTCGGCTGAGCGGACACTTTCACATACGTGGTACACTCCTTTATTCTTCCAGCCCATCCTTCACTCCCCGCCGTCCCTCGCTCCTCCCCGCGACTCGCGGGAGCGGGGACAAGTGTTGTCCCTAGGAATCCCCCCTAGGGAAGGAGTGTCCCCGCACGGTCCCGGTTGTCGCCGGCGCCACACACTCCTCACATTCCTTACAGGTCTCCCCCCCTTCATTCGTGAAATTGCAGGAGTGGCATCTGGTCGATCTTCGTGGTAGGCTGTCAACTGGTCTGCGTGGGCCACTCCGCGGCGACGTCCGGTAGTTGGGTCCCTCAGTAGGAAGTCATTCTCGCCCAAGCACTGTGCCACCCGGAAGGGCCCAGAGCGCCGCGGTGCAAGCTTGGCCGTGATGCCCTTGGCCGCATTACTCAGGGTGTGGCTATCCAGTAGGACGAGGTCACCCTGTTTTATTGTTGTAGGCTTCCTGTGCCGGTCGTAGTTGGCCTTTTGGGTTTGCCTTGCTGCCTCCTGGTGCTCTCTTGCAAAGCTGAGAGCATCCTGAAGGCACCTGGTGACCTCAGCAGCAAAGGCATGGCAAGCCGTTGCAGGCGGTTCAGTGTCGTCTTTGCTTCCTGGCTGCTCCCACGGGGTGCGCAGTTCCCGACCGTAGCACAGGAACGCCGGCGTGTATCCCGTCACTACGCTCTCAGCCGTGCGCATGGCAAAGGCGATTTCGGGGATGTGACGGTCCCAGTCTTTGTGGTCGGAGCAGTAGGCTCGGAGGCACTCCTTCACTGTGCCGTTGTGGCGCTCCACCATTTGTCCTGCCGGTCGATAAGGCACCGTATGGCGGTCCCTGATGCCCCAGTGCTTAAGGAGACCTTGCCATACGGTGCTCACGAAGGGCTTTCCATTGTCACTGGATATTGTCGCAGGTGTGCCATGACGGCAGAACACCTGCACCATACACTCCACAATGTTGCTGCTTGTTGCCGCGCGCAGCGGGAAAAGTTCGATAAACTTGGTAAACCTGTCGATTACCACGAGCAGGTACTTGTGGCGTCGAGGCGTTGATGGCAGAGGTCCCACGATGTCTACACTGAGCTCCTCCATGGGCGAAGTGGCCCACTGACTGCTCATAAGCCCTTCGGGCCTCTGGCGGCGGGCCTTTGTCCGCTGGCATACCTGGCAGCACCGGACGTACTTGGATACATCGGCTCGCATGCCCAGCCACACGAAGCGTTCAGAAACACGTTTGAGGGTTTTGAAAAACCCTGCGTGAGCTCCAGTGGGGTGGTCGTGTGCCATCTTGAGCACTAACTGGCGAAGTTGGTCCGGGAGCCAGGGTACCTTTTTATTACCTCTGTGCTGAACGAGCAACCCATTGGCCTCCAGCTCTGTCGTCTCAGCCAGGTCGTCCAGTAGGCGTTGGTCTGTACTGTCGTCTGGGAGCTTCGTTCCCTTCATCACCATTCTGAGCTTGGACAAAAGGGCGTCTTGATGCTGCTCGTGGACCAGGCTTCCCGGGTCACTCAGGACTGTGGCATCGTCCATCATGGACACTGTCGCAGCTGGTTCAAAACTGATTTGGCACTCAGTCTCCGGGGCAGCAATGGGGAAAAGCGTCTCTGGCAGGCTGTGTCCAGGGGTGTCCATACACTGAAGCGGAGCTCTGCTGAGGGCGTCGGCTGGGACATTTGCAAGCCCCCTCCGGTGCTTAATCTTGCAGTTAAAGCCCTGAAGCCGAAGAACCCATCGCTTGACTCTTGGTGAGGCTTGGTCTGTACTAAACATCCAGGCCAGTGAGGAGTGATCGCAGTGGATCTCAAACTCTGTGAACTCCAGGTAGGGTCGGAATTTGTCCACAGCCCAAACCACCGCGAGACACTCCCACTCCTGAACGGTGTAGTTCCGCTCCGACTCAGTCAGCACTCTACTGATAAACGACACTGGCTGTAGCTGGTCTGGGCCCCTCTGCAGCAGCACTGCCGCAATGCCAACTCCACTGGCATCAGTCTCGACGACGAAGGGCTGATTCAGGTCGGGAAGACTCACAACCACGTCGTGGGCCAGGGACTCTTTGAGTGCGGCAAACGCTTGCTCCTGACGATGAGTCCAGTGCCATTTATGGTCCTTCCTCAAGAGGTCTGTGAGTGGTCGGGCAACAATGGAAAATTGAGGAATAAAGCTCCGGTAGTAGCCGGATAACCCCAGGAAGGCCTGCAGTTGCTTGACTGTGCTGGGCCGAGGGTAGTCCAACACTGCAAGCACCTTCTCATCGTCGGGTCTGCATTCCCCTGGGGAGATCACGTGGCCCAGGAACTTCAGAGACCGACGGCAGACTTGGACCTTGTCTGGATTGATGGTGAGTCCCGCTGACCTGATGCGCTGCAACACCTCCCGCACATGCGTGACGTGGCTCTCCAGAGTATCCGAATACACGAGGACGTCGTCCATAAATGCCATGGTGAATTGGTGATTTATGCCGTCCAGAACCCTGTCCATCAAGGTTTGGAAGGTGGCCGGGCCCCCTGCCACTCCAAATGGCATCCGTGTGAACTCGAAGGTTCCCAGGTGGCAGATGAAGGCGGTCTTGGGAATGTCCTCTTTGCACACAGGAATTTGAAAAAAACCCTGAGACAGGTCGAAACTCGAAAACCACTCTGCCTGACCCAATTGTGCCAGCAGCCAGTCCGTCCTGGGCATGGGGTAGACTGGCACCCTGGTACATGCGTTGAGTGGCCGATAATCGATGGCAAGCCTGAAGCCACCTGACTTTTTTGCCACCAACACTGGTGCGCTTGTCCACTGGCTGTTGCTTCGGCGGATGAGTCCTTGTTCCAACAAGTCCTGCACACAGCCGTCAATGATCTTCTGCTTTTTGGCGTTGACAGGGCGCAGCTTGCAGCGCACGGGCGGACTCTTTCCCGTGTCTATCTGATGATGAGCGAGGGTGGTGCAGCCCGGAGTTGTGGTAAACATCGGCCGAAAGTCCACCAGCACATTCTCCATGCAAGTGTCCACTTCCGGTACATGACTCTGAGGCCGATCACCTCTGGAGGTGGTCCGGTCAGAGGCGGCGGCGCAGGCAGGTTCTTCCTCCGTGAAGATGCCCTGGAGGCAGTAGGAATCCTCCCCGGCCAGAGGCTCCTCAGTTGGCCTCTTTTCACCCTTAGCAAACGGAACAATGCACTGGGGTTCTGTGCCAATCGTCCACCCCCCAAGTGCCACGTGCACTGAAATGCCGGTGATCGTCAAAAAATCTCTCCCCAGGACAATGTCTCGGCAAAGGTCGGGCACAAACAGGAAGCGCTGCCTCCGAGAACCGGCCGCCCATTGGATTTTGCACCTGAGCGATGTGGAGGATTGAGACCAGCCTGTCGCGAGGCGCAGCGTGCGGACTTCCTTCTTGTGAGTGGCTTCTGTAGCTTGGGCAGCTGTCATCGCCGGCAGTCCCAGCAGACTAACGCTGGAGCCCGTGTCGAGCAGTGCCTGGAAGGTCGTCGAACCAATCCGCACGTCCAAGAGGGGTTCTTTCCCACCGGCAGTTGTCGCCACCTGCAACGCGCTGTCGTAGATGCCCGCCGGGGCAGCATCTACCAGTTCCCGTTTCCCGGGCACTGCGCTTGGAAGTGGCCCGGCTGCTGGCATTGGAAGCAGAGAAGAGACGCAGCGGGTGTTGACGCAGCCCGCCGACCGGTGGCGCAGTGACGAGCGGCGTGGCCGATTCCTCCGCAGCGCTGGCAGTGAGCCTGTCTTCCGTTAGGCTGCTGCCACTGGGTTGCCGGCAGCGCGAAGGTGGCTGGGGGCAGCATCGGTAAAGCTGGGCCGTAAAGCTGGTCCCGGTGGTAGGATGGCTGGATCGCTGCCGGGTGAAGTGGCCAGGGGTACGTCGACTGCGTAACTGCGGCCGGGGAAGCGAACGTTGCAGCCGCCGTCGATGGCTGGACCGCTGCCGAGTGAAGTGGCCAGGGGTACGTCGACTGCGTAACTGCGGCCGGGGAAGCAAACGTTGCAGCTGCCGTCATCGCCGGTGGCGGTCTGGGAAGGCCCGGAGCACCAGCTGCAGGCCTGAAGGCGAGGTCTCTGGCCACTTGGTTGGTTTGGGGAGGCGGCGGCAAGTACTGCAGCCGTCGCCAAGCGCGCTGCATGAGGCCGTCGGCCGCCTTCGCCAGCTCCGCCAGGTTCGCGAACTGCGCCCCCTCTGCCAAGTCCTGCAGCTGCGGGTGCATTTGCCGGAGGACCCGGTCCACTTTCTCCGAGTCCGGCACCTCTTCTCCGATTCGGTCGTAGTATGCCGCAATCGTGTAAATGAACTCCTTCAAGTTCTCTTCCGGGTGCTGTGTACGGAGTCGCAGCTCATCCTTGAGGCGACGCTTCGCGTCGATGGAGGCGAACTCCGCACGGAACGCGGACGTGAAGTTATCCCAGCTGGCGAAGTCGCCCACAAAGCGCCACCACAATTTCGCACTGCCCTCCAGTGCGGCTGGCCCGACCTGGCTCAGTCGTTTGTCGGCGGCGACTCCCGTCACCAAACAGAAGTTCTCGAGCCGCTCCAGACATTCCTCGGGCGACTGAAGATCGCTGAAGCCCGAGAACTTCGGCAGCTGGGCCGCAATCCTGGGCACAGGGCCACCGGAGGGATGGACTGTGGCCACAGTCGCCACGGGCACTTCGGCGCCGGTCAGCATCGGAGCCGCCATTACGGCTTGCCGCAATTGTGCTGCAGCGTGCTCACGTTGCAGCGCTGATCCGTCGGTCTGTCGAAGGAGCTGCTGAACTAGCCCCTCTGGCACTGTGAAGGAGTCCATGGCGCGATCCCGGACGAGCCCCCACTTGTCACGCTTGGCTCGGCTGAGCGGACACTTTCACATACGTGGTACACTCCTTTATTCTTCCAGCCCATCCTTCACTCCCCGCCGTCCCTCGCTCCTCCCCGCGACTCGCGGGAGCGGGGACAAGTGTTGTCCCTAGGAATCCCCCCTAGGGAAGGAGTGTCCCCGCACGGTCCCGGTTGTCGCCGGCGCCACACACTCCTCACATTCCTTACAACAGTCATGGGCACCTCACGTCGAACCACGTGGTCTTGTGACGTTCGGGAGGGAGCGAGAAACAGGACACGTGACGCGGGCAGGTCCTTTTTTTTTTTTTTTTTTTTTGGACGCGGGCAGGTCGCTTCGCATGGCGTGGACGGTGATGGCCCGGGGGAGAGGGGGAAGGGGAGAAGACGAAGGAGGAGAAGGGGAGTGGAGAAACAGACCGACAAGCGCGCAGGGCAGCGGTGATCACGTGAACGCCCGGTCAGCCAACACCGGGAGGAGAAACTCATGACGTCATCGTTAAATTTCGCTCTGAAAAGTAAAAACAAGCAAAACGTGAGATTGAAGTATGCATGCCTCTGACGTAATGGTTCAACGTTGGCCGCTCCAACTCCGTGGCATTGACTGCGCTGATGATTGCGCCTCGCGCCGCACGCTAGAGTTGACAGATTTCGGCGACTTGGCTCGCTTGAAGGTTCGCTGGCCAGTTTATTAAATATATAGACGGAAATAGATCGTAATATTTGACATGGGGTCTTCCTATATGATACTGAAGAGGGCTACATAGTTTTCTAAATATCAAAAATGAAGCGGAGTTGCCCTTTAAGCATACCTTGGTATTCACGCTGCACTGTATCTACAATGCATCACTGATTTTGCCGCTTGCATGGTCGAGAAGAACCGCCTCTCCGTACTTATAGAAGATTCGTGTTTGCGCTTACCCCAAGTGTAATCAATAAGGAGGCCAATATGACCTTGCCGAATCAGTATCCCGAATGTTCAATGCTCAAACATTCTTGGCGGAATGTCCGAGATAGCGAGTGTAGTTGATAAGGGGCCCAGCGTGGCCTTGTCGACTCACTCACTCACTTGCACTCTCACCGCTAGCCACCTGTCGCGCCGACATCTTGACGGTCGCTGCTGCTTTCTCGATGCTCGTTATTTCTTTTGTTTATGTTACAAGTACGCCGATTAAACCTTTATTTTTCAGTTATACGCCCGTCGATTCGTTTCCATCCGCAACAATATAGCGCGAAGTGAACACTGCATCAGCAATCACAGCGCTATTTTTAGCGCTAATAGCGCTGAGGTTGCGCGGTGCTGTGTATGTGAACAAGCATTCAAACTAACAGCGTAGCTTTAAAATAATTCAACCCCGTTCACGGATCACACTTGGGTCGTAAATGCAGATGATTGTCATCTAAATAGACGGCATCACAAAAGCCCCCGTATTAAACATTTTTTTCTTTATCGGTAGTAACACCTATGTGCTTATTTATCTATTTATTTTATTGTTTATGGGAACACATGCATTAGAGAGAGGACAAGGTTATAAGTAAAACGCGGTAAAAAAACAGCAAAACATAAAAACAATTATACGCCAGTCAGGGCTCTCTACAAGAAAAGGTTACCTACGGCAGTCCGAAAATGTTTGTTATAGCGAATTTCGGTCATAGCCCGGCGAAGGTGATTTCACGTGGGTAAAGTGTTGGTGAGGAAAGACTATTAAAATTAACTCTTAAATTCGACAACAGTGCATATATTTTTCCAAACGAAAACAGCCCCAGAAAAACCAACAGTATCCGTCACGCAGACCTTGTAAGCTGGCAAGAACGGCCTCAAGGTACTTGCTACCTGCTCATCGTTAGTCATTTCAACGCCAAGAAATTAGGTTGCTCTTTCAGCAACAAGCGCTGTAATTGCCTTTGTGTTTTACGAGAGCCTAGACCGCAGACGTTGAGCGTTGCGATTGTAATTCCTGGATGGAGCTCACAAATCATGTTTAGTGCTTTTGTGCCGAACCTAAAGAACGGCAAAAATGTTGGTACAAACTTGCCTTGACGCACAGAACTAAAGTAAACCGGGCGAAGTGTACCCTAATTGCTATTCAACGGCCGCCGATCCTTCGTTCTAGTCTCTGTTCGGAAGTCGGGCTTATGTCACATTCGGCTAGGACGCACAGAGTACCGTGAAGTCGCGGACGTGTTGTGTTGGAGTTGTTTGAGCCTTGTTGGTGCTACTGACATGTATGTGGCCTGTAACAGTGTTCGATATGTTGGTTGGTTTTCCTGCGGTGTGTGTGCCGGTGTATGAGTTGTTGTACCGTCAAATCTGAAATATACAGCAACAAAAAAAACAATTTTTTAACGTGATCTAGTGGTTACTACTATACTTCCTAGGTGGCGTGGCGCAAGCTGCCACCCAAATCAGTAAGCGAAGTATTGAGCAGTCATCTATCTATTGAATTACGGACAGCTGGTTCTGCAATCTACTGCCCTCCCTACCTCTCGTTCGACAACAATCGTGATAATTGTGCCCCCAGGATCGTTAGGTTGGACATTTGAGGAAAGGTACATGGAAGTGACGTAATTTATTTTTTTTATTTAGGAAATACTGCGGATGGTTTTCCACCATCCTAGCAGGAGAGGGTTACAACATGTTTATAAGAAAGGAATCAAAACTATTGGATGTTGAAGCGTTCACGCAGTCTGACGGCAGTGAGTTCCAGTCTTCAATGGTTCGTACAAAAAATGAGTACTTAAATAGATTACTTCTAGGAGCATATTGTCTAACATTTTTTTAGTGGTTTAGCCTTGCTGAGCGCTGAGGAGGTGGCTGAATATACAAGTCTTTACTTAAGCCAGTTTCGTTATGATAAATTTTATAAAAAAAACTTAATCTTGCAAATTTCCGCCTGGCTTCGAGAGATTCTAGCCCACATCTATTCAACATTTCAGAAACCGAGGAGAGGCGCCTAAAATCAGAAAAAATAAATCGTGCACTTAGTCGCTGAATCCTCTCCACTTTTTCTATATCTTTCTTTAAATATGGGTCCCACACGATTGACGCATATTCTATAACTGGGCGAACTAGGGCTTTATAGGCTGAAAGTTTTACAGCCCAATTGCACGCTCCCAATTTCCTTCTTAAAAAACACAGTTTTTTGTAGGCCTTGGCGCAAGTATTGTCTATGTGGGTGTCCCAGCTAAGTTTCGTGTTAATAGTTAGACCTAAGTATTTTACGTCATTCACTGATTCAATGAGTTTATCGCGGTCATGATACGTATATTCGAGAGGAGATTTCTTGTGTGTTATTGTAAGAGCGCATGTTTTCAAGTAGTTTATAACCATCTGTTACCTCTCACACCAGTCAGCAATTTTACACAAGTTTTCGTTAAGCAATAATTGGTCCGAGGTGTTAATGACAGTAGTATAAATCACACAGTCGTCTGCAAACATTTTCACAGTCACACCCGAGTCAAGGTCGTCAGCTATGTCATTGACATATATCAAGAACAAAAGGGGTCCCAAGACAGACCCTTGGGGAACACCTGACAGGACATCAAGATTTTGCGATTGACAACCGTTAATTTCTACAAACTGCGTTCTGTTCGTCAGATACGCAGAAATCCAGTTCACAAGGCGGGGAGAAATTCCTACACGCTGCAGTTTTTTTAGTAGTAGATAGTGCGGTACCCTATCAAAAGCTTTTGATAGATCCAAAAATATCGCATCAATTTGTTTCCTTTTGTTGATAGCATTGGCGAAGTCACGTACAACTGATACGAGTTGAGTCGTGGTTGATAGCTTTTTTCTGAACCCATGCTGAAAGCTGGCTAATATGTTATTGAATTCTAAAAACGAAGTTATGTGGCTGGAAATTATGTGTTCGAGCAGTTTGCAGCAACTGCTGATTAATGATATCGGCCTGTAGTTCGCAGCCAGCAGTTTGCTCCCGTCCTTGTGCACCGGCACAACCTTCCCACACAGCCAATCAGGAGGCAGGCATCCCTGATCCAAGGATGCATTGAACAAAACATACAAATACTGCGAAATCATGTCCATATAACGCTTCAGAAAGGCGTTGGGAATACCGTCAGGGCCAGAAGACTTTTTTACATCAAGTCTTAAAAGGAGAAGATGAATCCCATTTACGTTTAAGTTTATGTCTTACATTACATTAGATGAAAGAGAAAAATGTTCGATTGTATTTTCGGTCGTGCCCCGACGACCAAAAACACTATGAAATGTGCTGTTAAGCTCATTGACAATTCGGTAAGGGTCAGTAACCCCACAACCATCAATGTGAAGTTGGTCGACAGTCCTATTGTTGCCAGATAGATATCCCCAAAACTTTTGCGGCGCGTTTTTCATGAAGTTTACAAGTGTCGTTCCAAAAAAATAATCTCGAGCGCTCTGTATTTTTTGCTTCAGTGTTATTGAAAGGGAAGATATGACACTATTATCTTTACGAGCTGATTTGCGTTTTCGAGATATAGCTCTTTTCAAATGTATTATGTCCCTTGTTATCCAGGGGCTGTGCTGTTTCTTTTTCTGAAATTTTGGTACGAATTTATCAAGACATGATGCAGTAATGTTTTTAAAGGTATTCCGCAGAGTCGATACGTCACCTCCCGCCTCAAAGTCACTGAAGCAAAGGTGAAGTGAATCTATAACAGCTTCATCATCGGCAGCGGAAAAGTTAAAGACACATTTACTCGTGTGATTCTTTTTGACAGGACAAAATATTGAGGTAAGTAAAACAAGCTTATGGTCGGAAATACCATCGCAAACACTCACTGTAGTGTCCTCTGGGAAATTTGCAACAAATATAAGGTCTAGTACGTTATCCGTGCTTTGAGTGACTCTTGTACCCTCTTTAACAAGCTGAATGAGATTAAAGTTTAGCATCAATTCAAGTAACAAGTTGCAGTTCTTTACGTCCGTCGTACCGGGGTGTAAAGTGTGCCAATCAATTGTCGGTAGGTTAAAGTCCCCGGCTAATATGACTTTTTGATTAGGTTTGTATTTTTGCTCCATGTAAGACTGACTTTTTTCCAAAAACAACTCCGGCGAGGCGGGGGGCCGATAGATCACACCTACAAGAGCCGAGAACCCAAGATAATCCATTTGACACCACACACTTTCATTGTCGTCTATCTCGTCCATAGTAACGGAAATAATTTCCTTTTTGACTACTAAAGCAACTCCCCCTCCTCGGGAGCCTCGATCACGTCTAACCAGTTTGTGCGTCGGGGGAACTACTTCGGAATCTGATATGTCTGCTGATAACCAGGTCTCTGTAATCGCTATGATTTGTGGATCATATGTAAATATGATTTCTTCAAGCTCGTGAACTTTATTGACAATGCTTCTGGCATTTATGAGAACAACGCGCAATTGTTTGCTATCAAGTCACTCATCTCTGCTTCGCTGTACTTGAGAGCGAATACATTTTAGACAATCATTCTCTTCATCCCATTCATACACATCATCGTTCACTCGCAGCTTATCGTAATCAAGAGACACTTTATGACCTCGAGCTTTAAACTCCCCAGAACGAGACCACAGTTTGCTGCGCTTTGCTAAAGTGCCTTGACAGAAGTCGTGGTTTATCGATACTGGTGTTCCCTTTAGTTTATGGCAATTTTTTAATACCTTCAACTTCTCGTTATAGTAAAAAAGTTCATGATTACAGGTCGTGCTTTATCGCGGTTTTTTTTTGCCAATTCTATGCACTCTTTCAACTGAGTTGACAACCACACCGAGTTTTTCCGCTATCAGCTCCTCAATTATCTGTTTTCTTAGCACTGCAGCATTTTCACGATCAGGCTCGGGAACACCAAAAATGATAAGATTACGGCGCCTACTTCTGTCCTCCAAGTCGTCGAGGCGTTTTTGATGCAATTGAAGATTACTTTTGAACGATGTAGCTTCGGCCTTTAATGCCTGTATCTCTACTTTATGTTCTTTATGGAAAGGAGGAAGGTATCTTAAAAATAGAGACGTATCCTCGACTGTTCCTTTTTCTTCTACTTTGAAACTTCCTCTTTTCCTGCCTCAGTCTCAGGCTAACATCAGAATGGTTCACTTATTACCTCGTGACTCACTTTTGTGGGGAGTATTTTTCTATCTGCACATGCTCTCTACGAGCGTACAGTCGATGTCTGGTTGTAGTAAACCATGCTTCCCTGTTCATGCTCTCGAATCACCGCTTCAAAAAGTTTTGTACTACAATTGTGCTTTGGCACCAGTTCGTATGAGAGTGAAATACCTGGTGCCCACCTAACTATGCAGCAAGCCTGTGTTTCCTGTCATGCGCATGAAACTCGCGTTTGCCTTTTCCGTTTTTTTTTCTTTTATATTTTATGTCGGTGCGCATCGGCGCTGAAGACTTAATAGAACCAGGCCGGGTGGATAAAAATAACGATTAAAAAAGAACAATCTGATTTATGTGATACATATCATATCATCCAAAAGTGTTTCTCCTCGGTAGTTGTGGAGCTAGATGCCGATATTGAGGTATGCTTTGTCAAAGTTAAATGTGCATTTTCTCATATCTTAGTTGCAGTTTGTTATAGGCTTCCAGACTCGCAAGCTGTGTTTCTCCAGGAATTGTATAAAATTTTGAATTTTGTTACACTACGTTACCCGCAGTGTCCTGTATTTCTTGGTGGGGATTTCAATTATCCCGGGATTGACTGGATTGATTGTGTGCCTGAGAGTAGTTGCTGAAGTTCTTCGCAGTGTAGGGACTTTATTGATATTTGTAAATCTTGTTCTCTTGACCAGGTTGTGTTGGTGCCTACGCGAAACAATGCGATTCTTGATTTATTCTTTACGTCTATTCCAGAGTTAATTCTATCTGTAAATGCTATTGACGCTATCAGTGATCACCGAATGGTGGTGATCGACGCTAACATTGCTGTTCACAAAATGTGTTGCGAACATAAAGTCATCTTTGATTATGCTAGGGCAAACCTACCGGAGATTACTTCGGCACTCGAGTCATTCCTTATCGAATTTCAGGGTTCTTTTAGTCTCAGATCAGTTGAAGATAACTGAACTCTAATCAAGGACAGGCTTTTAGAACTTATGCATCTATTTGTGCCTAAAATCAAAATACCATCCAATATTCAAAAGCCATGGTTCTCGAGGTATCTAAAAGGCCTCCTTAACACCAAAAAACGACTTTTTTTAAGTGCACAGAAGCATAATAGTACGACCTCTTGGGACAAATATTTAAACCATTCTAAACTCTGTAAGCAGGCAATTGAAGATGCCAAACAACGATTCTTTGGTGGCACTCTTAAACAACTACTAAGTTCAAATCCTAAAAAAATTTTGAAAGTCATTAGCCCTCCGAAAAGTCAAAATGCCCCGAGCGGTCTTTCTGACATCCATGGGGATACGTTGTCCGATTTAGAAAGTGCGATTACTTTTAATCAATTCTTTGGAGGGGTTTTCACTGACGAGTCATTTCCTTTGCCTGCCTGTGATAACATTTATAATAATTCTTTCCTTGATCGCATCTTTGTTGATTCTGATGGGATAAGGCAGCTTATCCTCAACCTTTCCAATTCAACTAGCCCGGGTAGTAACGGAATTACGTCTAAACTGCTCAAACTCGCGCTGCCGGTCTCGAGTATTCTTCTGCAACTTTTATTTCAACAAAGTCCGGACCAAGGATACTTACCTAAGGACTGGAAACATGCAAAAGTTACCCCTATTTTTAAATCCGGTGATGCTACCTCCGCCAATAACTACCATCCCATTTCACTAACTAGCATACCCTGTAAACTTCTGGAACATATGATCTACAGCCATATTGTGAATTACCTTACAGAAATTAATTTCTTTTTTCCTAACCAACACGGCTTCCGTAAAAAGAAGTCGTGTGAAACTCAGTTATTTGAATTTATCACTGATATCCATGACAACATTCATTCACAAACGCAAACTGACGCTATCTTTATCGATTTTTCGAAAGCGTTTGATCGGGTCCCGCACCAGCGTTTGATAAGTAAACTTAAGTCACTTAATATGCATCAGTCTCTTGTAGACTGGATCAAAGAATTCCTTTCTGAAAGAACTCAATCAGTCTCGATCCATAACGACTCATCTCGAAGTATCTCAGTAAAATCCGGTGTCCCGCAAGGCTCCGTCCTCGGCCCTCTTCTCTTTTTAATTTACATTAATGATCTACCTAACTTAATTTGTTCAAAAATTCGGCTATACGCTGACGACTGCGTGATATACAGGCGCATTATCTCGAACGAAGATAGCTTCGCCCTCCAGCGTGACCTTGATTCGCTATGGTTAGGGTGCGTTAAATGGCAAATGGATATCAATATTACAAAGACCAAGCTTCTTACTTTTGCTACTATTAAGTCTAAGTCTGCCTTTGATTATAAAGTTAATGGTGCAATTCTTGAAAATGTAACTCATTACAAATACCTCGGAGTATTTCTAACGGATAATCTCGACTGGAAAATGCATATTGATCATATTGTGAGCAAAGCGAATCGATCTCTAGGGTATCTTAGGAGGAACTTGTTTTTAGCACCAAGTGACGTTCGATTGTTAGCTTACAAATCTTTTATTCTTTCAAAACTAGAATATGCGAGCATTATTTGGAGCCCATGGCAAGATTATTTAATTAAAAAAATAGAGTCTGTTCAGAACAGAGCCGTACGTTTTATTCTTAGAGATTATTCCTTTACGTCGGGTGTGACAGCACTAAAAACAAGAGCTGACCTTGTTCCTTTATGTAATAGACGGAAAGTATCACGACTGGCTTTTCTACATCGCGTGTATTATTACAACGCTGACCTTAAAAGTCAACTTTTACTTCCGCCCCATAGGATTTTTCCTCGGCATGATCACCGTCATAAAATTAGGCTACTCTTATGTCGCACTAAGCATTTTTCAGAGTCGCCCTTGATCTTGGCTTTTCATGAATGGAATGACCTCCCTGAAAGTGTGGTTGATATCTCAGACTGTGCACAGTTTAGGAGTGTATGTGAAGAATTATTTAAGTCAGTTTAATTTTATACGCTCTCTGGTGTGTACCTGTTGTGTATATAGTATGCTGTGTATGTGTGCGCGATCTGTCGCGTGCTGTTTTCACTGTTAGTGTTTTCTTGTTTTTGCAGCGAACTTTTTCTTTTGTCTCTCCCCCCCTCATGTAATGCCTCCGGGCGCTTTGAGGGAACAATAAATGAGATGAAATGAAATGAAAATTTTAAATGATTTGAATATCTGAGAAGCTGCTCTAAGATTTTCAGCTCCTAATCTGCTCCAAACTGTAGACTTTTGTGCTTCGAAGTTGCTCCAAAATGCATAAACTGCTGCTCCAAAACGAGGAATTTTGTGCCCCTAAGGTGCTCCAATATCCAGATTTTTCTGCTCCAAAAATTGCTCCAGAAAACCTGTTTCACCTGTCTCACTCCTGTAAACGGCAAAAAAAAAAAAAATCGCGGCCCTTTAGTTGTTTGTACGCAATTTCCGCTCCCTCCCCTGCTCCAGACGGTTTTCGAATAAAATGGAAGCAAAGGGTGGCGAGCACGATCGCTTTTATTTGACGCCGGTATTGAAGAAGTCTTGACAAGGTCGTTAAAGAAAAAGCGAGTGACTGTACACATCGGCGCTTCTGTTCGAAGCGATCCAATGCGATCGAGCCCTTCGCAGGGTGGTGCAAAGGCTGCTTCTGTTATAGAAACAGACAAAAACGTCGTCAGCACACTCAAAATATGGAGCTCATCGAATCTCCGCTGCCGGTTGCGATACTTTTTTTTTTTTTTTATACGGCCATACATTTGTTCTGCCCTTCGTTACGAACTTCCTATAAAATGTATTCGTATACATACGGGAAGTTCGGCCGCGCTCGGCGATCAAGATTTTGTCGGCCGAACGATCGTCAGCCAGCGTACACCCCGGTTTCGCTACGCAAACAAAACATTAATCGCGATCGTGCTCTGCGTGAGTGTCCAACCGGCTACCAAAGTCGTGTTCATACCCTGCCTTGCTCTGTAAAACGCCGACAGGACTATCATCAATATTCACCGAGTTTTCATGCAGCAGCGCCCAAGACACGGCGTCAAATGAACGTTTACATTATTTATCGGCATATTCAAACCAAACAAAGTACGGTCGAATGCATTTTCCGAAAAGAGCCTTACCTGGAAAAGAAATTCAAAGGCGTTATTCGTCTTACCTCGAGCACTTTTCATTAAGAAAAGCGAACGAACCGCACACCCGCGACAGAACCGACGCAGCTTATCTCGCCATTTTTTTTCTCTCTTTTAGCGCCGGAACTTCGTCGCGATCCGGAATTCCGTCATGCTGCGCTCCTTTCACTCCTCATGCATCGTCTCCGGAAACGGTGCACGAGAGCCTGACTCCAAAACCTCGAGTAACGTGCAACTGAAGTCGGTTTTTGCCGTCTAGTGGAAGGAGCGCTGAATCCTTGACTCCTGGAGCCGCTACTGAACGCGACCAGTGGTGGATGGGAATGCGAGTGTAGTCGCAACCAACGTTTATCTACAAACGTTGGTCGCAGCAACCTGTAGTAGCGACGACTTCAAGCAACTCGGCTGTCATAGAGATAGTTACAGACCGCGTAAACTTCCGCAACCAGCTGTCTACAAAGCAGCTGGTTCCGATCTTTCAATTCTCATGACCGTTTACACTGAAGAAAACTGATGATGCTGTCCGAGCAGAAGCTTGATCCGTTTGTGCATGGTATGCGTGAACCACTGAAAAGGTACGGCCTAAAACTAGTCTGTTGAAATATCCAGCAAAACGTTTCGTGGGACTTTCGATTTGGATCGTCATTACAGGTTGATCAGATATTAGCCTTGGTGAGGGCGTCGAGAACGAGAGCTTTCTCTGATATTAAACAGCGCACAAACATTCGGCGGAAGAGAAAAGGACAGTAGAACGAAAGAGCGCTGACTCCCAACTGATTTATTTAGAAAGAAGAGAAAAGGAGGAAAAAGAAGCCATGAAAATTGAACCCCACGTGAAGTGAAGACCAGATAGAAGAAACAAAGAAAACGAAGAAGAAGAAAGGAAGAAAATATGTACAGGTTAAAAGAAACAAAGAAAACGAAGAAGAAGAAAAGGAAGAAATTAGAAAATTAGAAAACGGTACTTTCACCCTTGGTCGGCCAGAGTTACTGCGCATAAGCGTCGGCCAAAAAAGACACATACTTAGCACTCAGCGACAGGGACGGTTGGCTGACGCATTGCTGTCCTAGTTTTTTTTAATTTCAAAAGCCTCGTAGATCTCTCGAGTAGTCCGGTCTTGAAATCTCCCAAGAACAGTTGTTTCACCAAAAGTCGGTGTGCTCTGGCAGGAGCGACAGTGTGTAGACAAGTGTCCGCCTACACGACGGGGCACCTTATCTGATGTAAGTAGATGTTAAACATGCTGATGTTGCCCAAGCCTCAGGTAAAGCCACTATGTTTAGCTTTTTCTGATGCTTATCGGGCAGTCAAAGGTTTCTGCTGGGGGAGTTTTGTCGACAAATGTTAAATTGTTCACCCGCACACGGATGGTGATAAACAACTCGGGGGCCTCTGATGCGTTTGTTCTGAGCATTTCTTTACACACTGGTATATTTCAGCGTTTGTACGGCAACAGAGAGACTTAAAACTTCCAAATAAAGCACGGTTTGTCAATTTCTTCCTTTGTGAAATAGCAGACGCTCACAATTCAAGCTCGCGTTTGATTCCGTTGCCCGCGGAACGCGATTTCTATCAGAAAATCTACTTTTTTTTTTCATTTCGGTTCCGCGGCACATCGTAGCAAACAAACCTTCGTCGTCTGCTCCCGGTCCTCGCCGGCCTCGCCGGAGCGAGGCATGAGGGGATTGCATTTTGGCGCACTCTCGATTTTCTCTGTGCAGCGAGTGCATGCACGCGTGGGGTGTCAGCGACGAAACGAACTCGGAGAGGGCAACCACTCGTGGAGTGCCGGCCGAAACAGGTGTATCTCGAAACAACCCATTCCGATTTGAATCCTTATCGTTTGAACCCATTCGCGAAACGCCCTTCGCGTTTCAACCTTTCGCGTTTCGACCCTTTCTCATTTGAACCTGTTCTCATTTGTACACTGTATTTGAACAACGCGCTCAAAACAGAGGGCAGTGGGGTACAGAAAGAAGGAGAGACAGTTGAGGATGAAGGTTTAAGATGAAGTGAAGGTGGTACATATATGCTGCAAAGTGGCGCCATATCGTGCATAGTTCATACAACAATTTGCCTTATGCCTGCGTCCCGCCCCGAGTCTGTTGACGTAGCTACCTGGGCACATGGTGACGTGGTTCCAAAAGTGCTAGGACTATTTCGGTACTTAATTTCACCTCTGGCGCTCTTGATGTCGTTAATTTGTCGTCTTGTGGAGCGGATGGATCATTGCGCCAGTCGTGTGTTATTGCTTGTAAGTACCGCGGAAAGACTCCGAGATCATGATGTTGGATTAATTTGGGTTCAGTTGTCAAATCGAGAATGCGAGTATTATATGCAAAAACTCTTAGATTAGCACGTCTACGCTGGAGGCTGTTCATTATTTTAAGTGTGTGTTATTGCTTGTAAGTACCGCAGAAAGACTCCGATGTCATGATGTTGGATTAATTCGGGTTCAGTTGTCAAATCGAGAATGCGATAATTATATGCATAATCCCTGAGATGATCACGTCTGCGCTGGGGGCTGTTCATTGCTCCAATGCTGGGGGGTGGGCACGCCATAACGCGTTGGGAGGCAGACAGGCGTCGGGAGCTGCAGCGTTTTTTCGAAATGTGCGGGTGCGGATGTTGCGTGGCTTGAGGACTTTCGTACCAGGCACAGTTTTTTTTTCTTTATTTCAGCCGTGAATCATCGGATGCAAATTATGCTCATCTGGCATGTTCTGTAAGGATATCGAAATATTTACAACCGGTGTCGTAGAGGTCCTACTGATCTACGACCATTGCATATTTGCCTATGTGTCGTCCCTGATGCCGTGGATTGACATAACTTTTAGATATCATTCTCCAAGATGCATTTCAAGGCGCAATAAAGCTTAAGGGGCCTGTTCTTCATAATGTAACTCGTTCCTTTATTTTGGCCTGCCGTGCGTAGATGCTTAAATTATTGCTTTTCCCCAGCCTGATCATGTACACGGTTCAAATGAGAAAAGTCGTTTTGAGAATGGTCAAAACCAGAAAGTATGTTTTCAGTAAGTCTGAATGGAGAAAGGTTAAAATGAGAAAAAGTATTTTTGAGTATGGTCAAAACCGGAAAGTATGTTTTGAGAAAGTTTGAGAGGAGAATGTTTAAAACGAGAAAAGTTGTTTTGAGATTGATCAAAACCCGAAAGTTTGTTTTGAGAACGGCCCGCGCAGCTTCAGACTGGAGCGGCCTTTCCCACAACATCGCTGCCGTCACCTGCCCATCAACCTTCATGGACAATGTAGCAACTCATATGTCTCTCTGAATAATTATGGCACCCACGAACTAATCCATGTGTACCCACCCCTTATGTAATACCCCCTGGTGGGGGGTCTTTAAGGTAATAAAGTGAAGTGAAGTTTAAGTGAGAAAGGGCGAGAAGCGAGAGTTGTTTACGCTGGGTTGAAATGAGAAGGTAGAAATACGAAAGGGTTCAAATGAAAACCACCCTGCCGAAACGGACCTGCTCCACGCTGCGAGTGGGCACGCGTGGGCACGAGTGCCGTGAAACAAACTTGCTATAAGAGAAACACCCGATGCCTGTTGGGCTGCTGCTGGCGCCATCTAGTGAGAAATTTGAAATGATATTGGCAAGGAAAGTAACAACAATATAACCCGCTTGTTTTCTTCAACGCAATTACTTTAGGTATATTTTTCATTAATTGTCAAAAAAGTAAAACTAACTAAGAAACCATTCTTTTATTAAAATTTACATGATGATATTCACAAGTAGCCCCATACAAAAATGGTCTATGGTCGTCTATGGAAAATTATATGGCGGGCTATCACCCCCTATGCCCTCTATGGTCGGCCATAGAAATCTATAAAGACAGCTACAGCCTGCTATAGAAAGTGCTTGTGTCTAAAAACTGGGAACCAAAAAATTTTCTTTAACTGCTCATAGAAAATTCTATGGCCACAGCTCTAAAGATTGGGAACCAATAAATTGTCTCTAACTGTCTATAGGAATTTTATGGCCTTGAATCTAAAGACTAAGAAGTAATAAATATTCTTTCCGCGCCTATAGAAAATCACTACCGGCGCTTACGTTTTTAGTAAAAACCCTTCACGGTGGAAAATTAATTCAATACTAAATTTCTGTAATGCCGGTGGCAAGCTATGACCCAAGATATGTTCTCTGCTGTTGCAACGCGTCGTGAAAACCAGTAATACGTTTTGTTTGAAAAATATATTAAAATACTTGTGCAACAATTAAAATTCATTATTACCCCCAAAAGTGAAAATAACTTACACTGGCGCCGAACACTGCAATCAAGCAATAGCTTGATCGCAATTTTCAGCACCAGTGTACTGCATGTCATCACTGCATTGTCAACGTGATTCATCAAACTTATTAAAAAGATAATTAATACATTTTAGTTAATTAGCCTAATTATTTAAATTTCCTTTTTTTGAGGGTGTTGAATTCAGAGATGGGGGCTATTCTAAGAGACAATTCAAATAATGTGTTAAGTACGAGTAATATTTGCTCCGCCTCTCCACATTTTTCGACAAATGAAAGGTCACCGGCAAAGTCGGATTCAAAAATCAGACTGCTATATATACAGCTAGTGCGTATTTGGCATATGTAGAGAGGGATCCGATGGCGCTGCGTTGTTGCTGTTCTGTGTATTCTGTGTATTGTGTTGTGTTCTGTGCATTCTGTGTGTTCAGGGATGTATGTAAGTATATCTACATGAGCGTTCCCAACTTGAAATAATTTTTTTTTTAGTTTTCTGGCTAAAGAGAGCCATAGCTATGGTAAGCCATAGAGAAGTTTTTCGCCAACCATTAGACAAGGTAAAGAGCGCTATGGCTGGACAGCGTTAGGATCATAGACAAAGCTAAAGAGGCCCATAAAAACGACCATGAAAAATGCTAAAGACAGCCATAAAAAATCATTTAGCTAACTGGGCCAAATAGCTAAAGTCGACCATACAATGAATTTTCTATAGCCGACCACAGGACATTTTTGTTTGGGGCGCTGGAAGCGTAGGAAGGGGATTTCTCACTTCCCAGTCCTGATCATCAAGCTTGTCGTTTCCCCTATGCATCTTGTCTGTCATTGTCTCTTAATCTACTCGATCTATCAACTCACTTTCGTAAACCGGCATGTCGACTCCTCCATCAACCCACGGAATTCAACATGTGATGCTGAATAACGACCTAGAAGGTGAGATTATAGTGATTAAACCATCCTATCAATACGTTCAATTCTCACCGTCTGTCCTTTTTCCAAAAAGAAAAGTTTGTAACTAAAATTACTCCGCAAAAGTCAGGGACTAAACGTACAACGTAGAAACTTTCCTCAAATACATTTCCTACTGGTCCCATTTACGTGTCAAAATTTGAAGTCCCGACTACGACTACATACCTAATAAAACAGACTACTTCAAGGATGATCCATATTCCGAAAATATGCTTTTGTTTTTTATCAATTTCGTACTGGGTTTGAGATTCGAAATTTTCATTTGTAAATGGGACCAGTAAAAGACGTATTCAGAGGAAGGTTTTATCTGGTACGTCCAGTCGCCCATCTTTTTGCGAAAATTTCACAAAAATTAATGGTACCATTAATTTTCGAGAACTTATTTTAGGGACACCCAGAACTTGTCAAAAGCAGTCATCTGTTTTGAACCAATCTGTGAGCTCTCAAGGTTTCAATCCCACAAAGCGTAAATGCTGTTCCCTACCTTTGCCTTATTGAGGTCGCTGTCAAGGTGCATTTGACAAAATTAGTGCATTGTAACCTGTCAACTTTGACATGCAGTGTAGTTTGTTTATTTGTTTACCGTATTTACTCGAGTAATAGCCGCACTATTTATGAACAAGATCCTTGCGTCTACTTTCCCACAGAACACATATACATCCATCATTGCGTTGCGCATAAATAACATAGCGAATAACAAGATCGAGAGCACGATTCTCCGTACAGTACATATGCAATCTTCACAGATGGCATCTTCGCACGAAGACGTTATCTCTGTCCTGTAAACCGCTGGAATCATGCTGTCAATCGCGGTGATTGGCAATAAGCGTGCTCTGCGGAAAAGCGAACCTTCAGGTTTGCTTCATAAACAGCGCGGCTATTACTCGAGTAAATACGGTATTTATTTGCTTTACGCTCGGGGCACGAAGACATTACAGAAGGGGAGAGCGCACTCGGGATCAAAACAATGTAATGTATAGTTATTCACACTAAAAAAAAATGAAAACATCGATAAGAGCAGACCTAAAAAGTACTGTGTCAGTTATGGATGCAATTGGTCCGGGAAGGTGGTTGCAATTGAGGGATGTGCGAGGAAGGAAAGGATATTGGAATGTAGATGTGATAGCGATAGTTTCCTCAACTTCGTGCTAATGATCATGACAAGCAGAAATATAAATGAAACGGGTGATTAATTTGTCACGAAGCACAGAGTTATAAAAATAAAGTTTGGGAAATAAAGAAAGGCGTGAAAGCTTCCGACGCAGGAAGAGGGGCGGGAGTAACAATTTTGATTTCATAGTGACGCTAGATGTATAATGATAATTAGGAAGAATAAAACGAGCGGGATATATTTTGAATGACTTACAACGCGCTGATAACAGTGGCTTGTCTCCGGGATCCCAGACAGGGGCTGCGTATTCTAACTTCGGTCGAAGTAGAGTTTTACAAAAAACAAATAGCTTCAGTGAAACAGGTGCTAATTAAAAATTGCGCGTGAGGAGCTTAACATACGGTTAGCATTAGATGTGATACACTGAACATACGTTTTTCGTGAGAGGTTAGAAGTTCAATGCACACCTAAATGTTTGTTAGAAGATGCCATGTCAAGCTGGGAGTCTGATTAAGAAAGTAGTTGCTAGCTTCATGGGACTAGCGAGAAACATATATGGACTTACATTTGTTAGCATTAAGCGTCATAGACTATACGTCACATTTCGGGTAGATAGCGTTAATATCAGACTGAAGCATGATGTTATCAAGATTATTAAGCATCTCACGGTAAATCACGCAGTCGTCAGAAAATAAGCAAATATACGAGGAAACATTAGAAGGGAAGTCGTTAATATATATTTAAAAAGTAAAGGTCCTAAAATATCCTTTGGGAACCCTAGAGGCTGCAGACGAAAAGCAAGAGTTATTATTATTTGTTGTAACAAATTGTGGCTACAATGATCGAAAGGATTGAATCCAAGCACGAATGTTAGCATCTATGTTAAGGTTGGACAGTTTCCGAAGAAGTAGTTTATGAGATACTTTATCGAACGCTTTGCAGAAATCTAGGAAAATGCAGTCTGCCTTTATCCACTTGTGTAACAAACAGGCAATCGCTTGTTATTCTGCAGTGCAAATCAGGCGAACCAAATTTGTGGTTTTTCTTTTGTACTAGGTTCTCAAAAGTGTTTCCTCAATAATTATACACGCTAGGTTGCACTTCAAAATAGTGGTAAATGCATGCATATTGCAGTTTAGATATATGTTTCATTATGAGCATTGGGAATAGAGGAAACGAAAATGTATTTATTAAATTATTCATGTTCGTTGTGTGTTTGATCCCCGGTGCAGAAAACCCCGAGGACCTACAAACCCCGGACATGTTAGAAGAAAGTTTGGGAAAGTAACAAGGAGGTATGCAACCACAGGAATAGTTACTGCACTTGACAAGTGGACACATGGGGATTCCAAGCTGCTCGTCGGACTACTAAACAAATATTACCCAGAAATAGGCCCAATGAAGAGGTTCTGAACCAAGAAGGCAATGTTTGAACAAATCGTCTTTGACCTCAAGCTAGTCTTAAAGATATCAGGGGCAGCATTCCAGTACGACGACAGATGTAAGACGCAAGCGGAAAAGTCATTCTCATAAAGTGAACAAGACGTCCGGAGTTTCACGATGCAATTTTGAATTTGAAGAAGAGTTTGCTAGAACTCGTGCCATTGACGACAGTCTCGAGCCCGAGGTGATGCGTAGAGTTAGCTGCGTAATCCAGAAGACTGCCCCTGTAGTTGGAGTAACGGAGGGCGCCGCAACCTCGCCAGCAGTGAAGGAGCAGAACTTTCTAATCTAAACGACGGGCTCTCCTCCAGAAGATAGCAGAGCTGAAACGTCTGCAGGAGCAAGGAGGAGGAGGCGGGCTGACCGGGTGAACAGCGGCGTGACCTGGCAGTAACAGATGGCGGAGTCTTTCTCCCAAATTAAAGGCATCCACGATGAGAAGGACACCAACAAGGAAAGGCGACACAGAACACTTGGAAGTGCACGAGCAGTACATGGCCTTACTGACACAAGTGAGAGGTGGTTGCCGTCAAAACGGTTGACTGGTGTAATAAGCAATTTTTCGGCTAATCCCTAAGATAATAAAAAATACCATGTCAAACTTTTGTTGCATTTACTGATTTATGTTTCTCAAATATTCCTCGAAGCAAGGATAAAATACAGCCAATCAGTTGCACGTACCCTCAAGTAACTCCGTCAATGTTGTAGTTTGCTCTTATAAAACAGAAGACAATAGGCAAAACATGATTTTTCAACTTTAGCCATTGCTTATACTACTTGTAAAAATGTCAGAACATAAAAATTGGAGATGCCCTAAACTTTTTTCAACGAGGTGGTTGGAAAATGTTCGAATTTCCAAGTAAATTCCATTAAAAAATTCAACAATTTTTAAACTTATTTTCTTGAAAAGTTCCAACAAAACTCGAACTTGGTGGAATGAAAAATTTGACCGCTTTCAAAGGTGAGACATTACTTAATGGCCCATTCGACGAACTTTGAAGCATGTTCGACAACTCAAAGATATATTATGACACTTTAAATTGTTTCAATGTGTACCCGTATCTTGAAGATTTAGGAACTGATGCAAATTACCAACGACCTAACTCAAATTTTGGGCGTAACAATATGCAATTGGCAAAGCAATCGAAGTTTGATTACTGTAGTAGAAGACTGGCTGGCAGCTCTGTTATGAAAGCCAAGTGGCCGAGCGTCAAGGCATCCTGCTCACCCTTCAAACCAGCAAGCTCATGGTGTTAGTTTTGCCAAAATACACTCTGAGCTTTGCCTTAAGCTTCAAGCTACAGTATGCTGCACCCTATGCTTGGATTCGCCTGAACATTGCTCGCGTGTCAGAAAATTAACGAAAATGACTCGAAATGGCATGTGGACAAAGGCACCCGTGAAATTCAAAGAGTTTGAACTTGACAAACTTTACTTGAAAAACAAAGTGCAAATATTTTATTTGTTAGAACTTTAAAATTTGAAGATATTTAAAGCCGTGGGGCTCGAACTTCAAGAAACCTTGAAAGCTTCGAGCTTTGTCTAATTCAAACCTTTCGGAAGCTTGAAAGCTGCAAACATTGAGAAAGCGAACCTTAGAGAAATTAAAAAAAAATTCAAACCATTCAAATTTAAGTTTCGGGTAGTTTGCGACATCTTTAATAAAAATAAACACGAAAACCGGTATTAGAGACAGTGACAATCAATGTGCAGGTGCAGGTACAATAAACACACGCATAGTCACAACTTCAGCAAAATATCAACTCTCAAGCACTCAGAGGCGCACTTGAAAGACTATAATAGAACCATAAAATCAACTCTTGTCAACACAGCAGAAACAGTTACACACAATCAAAAATAAAAAAGGTCAACTTCGCCATTTCCTCTAAAACGCTCCTGGATTGTACAAATTTTCTTCTAGTTGTTTCCATTCGTTACTTTCCAAAATGTTACAAGCCAATAAGGCAATACATGATACAAAATGTCGTTTTTGTGCCGAAGAGTGAGGTAATAAGATTGTGATTGTATAAAAGCTGATTGTTACTTACAATGCAATCCGAATATTTTCAGTCAATAAAAAATTTAACCTTTCGGGCAGTCAAAGTTAATCTGCTTTTATTTAGGGTGTAACGCCAAATTTGGTTGCTTCAAAATGTAAATCTCAAAACATAATGTTTAACCATTTCATTGTCTCATAAAACAGATAAAAATAAAAGAGGTATTATTATTTTATGGCGCTATTAAAGTAAAGATCCTTTCACCCTTCTGAATTGACCATGACAGATACAACCTGTGCAATAAAACATATAAATTCGAAGAAATCAATAACTACGAAATCTCAGAGCCTGTGACGATTCGCTAGGTCTCGTTTTCATGATTGGGTGCGTCTCCTCAATCGTGTCAACGTCATTTGGCAGATGACCGGATAGGGCCTCTGCTCCTTCAATTCCCATGTCTCCCGAACTAATAGAGAGTTTGTGGATAACGCAACAGACAGAAATGCCAGTGAAAGTGCCGAGGAATCGGCGCTTGTCATCGCATACTTCCTGTAGTGTCAAAGAAGATGTCGTGCCGCTTCACATACGTGACAGGCAGCTTTGCATCCGACAGCGAATGTTCACGTACGTGCCATCTATGCAGCCGATGACGCCTGGGATTCCCAAAGCCTTGTCCGTTGTTAGCTGTTGCCAGCCAGCACTTAGACTGAAAAAATAAAAACAAAGGCAACGGGAAGCGTGAATTAGAGCGCAGCTTTTCCTTTACACAGGCACTGAAGAAAGCTGTAGTGATAACCATAAAAAACTCCAATCATCTCAGTTATTATTCTGCCAAAAAATCTTAATGAGAATCTTTATTAAAAAATTAGGTATGAAATGATGTCGAAACGTTCTCGGACAGGTCTTGTTCTACAAAAACAAAGTACAGCACGACAATGCACTCGTAGTGGTTGAGGGTAACAACTTTCATTCGTCGCGGTGCCCAGTGGCCTCACTCCACGAACAGTCGAAGCCGTGCAGCACAAGTTTATATAACTAAGTGCACGTGCGCATCTGCGATTTAGTATGGACAGAAAGCTAACATAAAATTCTACGCCAAACTCAGCAAATTTCGAGCGGAGGCCATTGAAAGTATTCGGCAGGCTTATAGCGAAAAAGCATTGAGATGTCTTGAGCGGCTTTAGCACTTCAAAAGTGACAGAACATCAGTGAAAGACGAAGAGGCCAAAGCGACCTTCGACAAGGACAACTGCCGAAAATGTTGCCAACATTTGGGGACTTGTTCATGCGATATCTGTGAGGATTGCCTGTACTGTTTCCTCTAACACATTGACAATGTTAAGAATATCCTGAATGTTTCTCCGACAATCCTCATGCACAGGTTTCCCAATTTTTAACATATTTTCGAGGTTTATATTCGTGGAAGGTCGGCCTGGCCTCTTCGGCTTCCAGCCCCGTTCTGCCTTTTGAAGTGCGAAAGCCTCTCAAAACATCTCCAACGACTCATTGCTTCTTCGCCACAAATTTGCCAAATCAATTGGAATTGTATCGTTCCAAATCTGCGGAGTTTGACGTAAAATTTGATGTTATCATTTTGCCCTAGTTTTGCAGTTAATACTCAAATCACTGAAGCTCATGTAGAAAGGGTCCTAAACCTTGTGTAACAGAGCTCCCACTGTTCACAGAGCGACGGGGGGGGGGATGTTTCTGTTTTTTGTTTTGTTTTTGTTTTTGCTCGATCTTACAAAGGTCATCCTGGTGAAGCCCACACTGCTTGGTGATAGTAAGGGGGAGATTTTGGTTTAGATGGTCGGGGGGAATCATATGTTTGTCTTTTTCGACTTTGGCTACGTGGCTCAAGCTGCCGGCCGTTACAAAGCGTATAGCATTTAACATCCATCCACCCGTCTTTAATGCTGGCACGCGTCGTCGGCACCAAAGCACGGTAGAGGCCTCGGAGACAACCGTATGGGCAATGTGCGATGGGGCGGCAGCTGCGTTTTCAGCCTTCGGACCATGGAGTGTGGACGAGCGGTTCAAACAACCTATCGCAACTGTCTGACATACGAAATCTCTGATAGGCCTGTGCACGCTGGCGACAACCTCGTCGAAGCAGCGGAGCAAGTGCCTTCGCTGTGGAAGCTTGCACACTTCCGGTTTTCGCCAGCTTGCACAGGCCTCCGAGAGTTTCGTCAAACAGTTTTGGTAGGTTTTTTGAACCGTTCGTCAGATTTCACGGTCAGAAGGCGGAAAACAAAGCTGCGGCGCCATCGCACATTGCCCGTAGGATTGTCTCCCATGCCTCCACCGTTGCTTCGGTAACCGACGAGTTTTGCCAACATTAAAATGGTGACACTCTCAGTGTTGTCCGACCACCGACAAATTTCGCATAAGGTCTATTAATACCTGTACGTTTGTGTTTGTTGTCCACTTATTGTTTCTAGTCTCGGATGTTCAAGATGTTGGAACCCCATAAGAGCTACCGCTGTAAAAGAAATGTTTGCTTTGCTATGACTGGTTCGCCTCGGCGTAAGATTGTATTTATTTTCGGACAACATTCCAGGCGCTTGGATTCCGAGCCTTTCTACTCACAGTGAAGCTCAGCAGGCGTTGCATCTGGCTTTGGAGTTCGTTGCAGCGGACCCTTCGTGACAGACCGTTGGCATTTCTGTGCTTCTCGACTATGGAGGGTTCAGCATGAGTAAACTTTTGGCAGCAAACATAGGTTTGTTGAAGCAATGTACGGAATTTGTGTTTGCGAGTTCCAATTTTCAACACTCTGAATATCAAACCTTTATTGCGCATTAACCGAAGTTGATGGTCATTGATACAATGAAGCTAGACAATATATATTGAGACACGTCAATAATATGTCAGAAGCTTCTTGGATACTTTTATTACCGCAGCCAGTATTTTTCCGCGATGTACACATAGCACACTACCAAGTCACAGAAGTCAGATTGCTCGTCTCGGATACGTTTTCCCTTGTAGGTCCGCTAAGCGATTTGATAGCAAAGCTGGTCCAGGACGTTTTTTTTTTCCACATTCTGAATTTATTTGACTTAGTGGAGCTTTCTTTTATTTCTAGAGGGAGTAATATTTTACTTCCAGTCGAAATTAACACAAATCGGTAGATTTTGTGTGAGGAGTGAATTACTAGAACAAAAAAAAAAGTATTTTTGCTGACAAATGAGTAACATTATCATGAATTGAGTCCTTTACAGGCCTTTTATAGATGTCCATGGTATAGTGATGGTGACGGGGTATTGTACAATCGGGTATACATGTAATTCCAAACCGAAAAGAAATTGTTACGACCACACATAATATTTCTGTCAAGTGCGCGAATACGCGCTAATGAGAACAAGCTAATTCGCCCCAAAATGTTGTTTAAATGACATTTCGATTGTTAACAGTAGGCATCCCATTTCTTAATACGCCTGAGCGGAGCCACAAAACGCAAGCCTGTTATCTGGAACATTGCCTGGGCTGCGTGAGCGCACATCTGTCTCAAAAGTTATGATTTTGCTTACACTCATGATGATACAATGTATACCCTACCGAAAAATCCGGTATAACTTTTCGCTATCCGCATTATGGAACCGGAAATCTATCTAGATTCTATCTGGACTCTATCTGGAATTTAGGTTTTCAAAAATTATTCCTTTGTCTGCAATCTGGATTTCGGGTTTCCAGTAACAAATTTCCGGTTCCATATTCCGGATAGGGAAAGTTATACGGGATTTTTCGGTAGGGTAACGCATCAGGTGGCTTCAAGGAACAAAATCAGGCTGGCCGGTTCAAGGTCAGACACGCACGGCTTTTATAGAGTGGGCACCGTATCAAGCTTTTGATATTAGTACTCCTCGACCGGCACAGTGGCTATTCAGTGCTGAATTCATGCTTTTACTTTGTGTATACATGCGCGGGTGCATTTGGTTCAGTTGCTCTTTAGCAATAAGAAGCCGCTCGAACATTTATGTTTTTTTTTTTTTTTTTTTGCAATTCTTGTGCACACAACTTATGGAACTGAATCCTCCGATAATCTTCATTTTTAATTTAAAAGCACCACGCATAAAGACGAATTTTCACGCCGTAGCGTCTGGCCCATTTAAAACATTGTTTTGGTCTCACAGAACTCATGGTCTCATCTGCAAACCTCGGCGTTTCTTCTGTTTTCCGCAGTGTTGTACGTGTGCCGCGAGAGTAAAGTTACAATTTGGAAATTTCATAAGTTTTGTTTCCTCCTACTTATTTTAAATAGTTGTCGAGAAAGTGCCCACTGCAGTGCCCACTGCAGTGACCAAACGGAATATTTATACTTTGTTTATAATATATTGTAACGTAGTGTATGTTCGTCTCTCTTAAGTGTTGACTATACTGTAATCTGACCAAATCCCCCCCCCCCCCTCCCTTGTGTAATGTCGAGATTGGACCTTCAAGGTATCATGAATAAATAAATAAATGTCTGCCCTGCCAAATATATCAAATTTATTTGATTCCAGGTACAAACAAATCTTGTATGTATTCTACGTAAATTATTTTGTCACCACAGCAGAGTCTTTGAGGTGATTTTCACACATTACAGAAGTGTTGTAATTCCGAATGAAAGCCGTCCTTGTGATCAGACAGTATGACATCTTGATGTCAATTATTAGGCATCTTATCAGCAAGAAGTGCGTCGAAAGGGTGAGTCCTGCGAGTTTTACAACGTAAACATAAGAAATGTCTAATAAGATGTGTATTGCGTACGTTTCTTAGGTTGCCTGGAATAATTAAATACAAATAAATAGAACCAACTGAACATTCAACTTGTTCTATTTCTAATCATGGCTCAACTAGCTCCCCTCCAACCCAATGAACAGTGCCACTCAAAAACTATAATTAGTAAGTTCGGGGAAACTGAATCCTCATCTTTCTTCTCTACGTTGTATTTGATTAGTCATAGACTTGACCAAGAGGGAAACAGGACTGCGGCTAATGCAATATAAACGCAAGCACAGAAAGAAAGAAAAAACTTTTTACGCGTTTTATTCACGTGCTAATACGCAAAATTCAGCACTTTTCTTGGTTCGCAGACGTGCTGCTCATAATAAAGATCATACTCGTTCAACGTAAGCCTTAATTTAGGTTAACAGTTTTATTATATGAGTATGGATAAAATTTGAGTTATTTGGGTTAGCTTTTTTGGACGAAACATATGTTTGAATACCAGGATACGCCCTTAATATTGCCTAGTAGAACTGCCTTTTTTGCCAATATGTTTTTGTTTTTGTTTAGGGTGTTCTCAATGAACGAAGTAAAAGCAAATGAAGCTGGGTGTTGCTAAAAATAACGTTTGAAAAACACAATAAATGAGTCTAGCGATAAAATTACTCCATTCGCACTACTGTCAAAGTGTTCTGCGTAACGAAGGAGTGCCCGCCAACGCGCGTCAAGAATTTACGGAATAAAAATAGACCGACTCTTCACAAACCACGTCGGGCGGAAAAGACATCCTTTTCCGGCTTGAACGGGAGAATGCTCATGGACGATATTTTTAAAATGTGGATATCTTTATTCTTGCGCACCAACAGTAATAACCATAGCGTCCTTTGGAACTACTGAGTAGTGAAATGAATTCCAATTCCAATACAATAGGTGAAATTGATAGTAAGAAAATTAGTCATGTATAACAGTGGCGTAGCCGCCTCAAAATTAAAACAAAACCTAAGCGGTGTAAAAGATCGTGGACGCTCGAACCTTTTCAAACATGGATTATCAAGGTCATCTGAAATTGTGAAATATAATTAACATGCACTATTTGATGGTAGAGGCAGCATGTCAGTGATATTTGCGATCGTAATTGTATAGAAATGCCTACTTGACATATTTTGTATGACATCTAAGCCATAGGATATATTGTCACGAATAACAAGGTGACAAAACAACGAAATAACTGAGAAATCTGAAACGTTTAATGGGGCGAACTTGTGCCCAGGAATAAAAGGCAAAAGAGAATAACAACAGAGCGTCGCGGGCGTCAAAAGCGGCGAAGCAGCAGGATCGAACGCTGAGGCGAAACTCAGTCCGGTTCGCCACGCGGCGCCCCTTTTGTACATCCGTGAGCTTCTGGAATAATTGGCGTAGAATGTTCGACGCGTAGAATATTCGGACCTCGAATACGCCCAACATTATTCTCGAATCTACCAGAAAACTGAATTCCAGCAATAACAAAACATGCTGCGCTCCCAGGAATCGAGCCCTGGCTTTTCGTGTGGGAGGCAGGCGCGATAACCATTAGGCCACGCGCGCGCTGCCTACTTGGCCAGCTGCGCGCTCGGCAATATGCCAGGAAATAACCCGTCGTGCTTTCTTGGAGCACCTGCATGTCATTTAGGACGTTATGATACAAACTAGGGCTGGAACTTGAAGTTTAGCTTCCAGTCTCTTAACCTTTTAAGGAATTTGTGAGATTATGGGAGTTGTGGAGACTGCAGTTATAGCAGAAACGCGTGTAGGGTGTTTCTGCTTAAATGTCTTAGGACTCTACGATAAATACCCGAATTATGACACCAACCACCTTGTAATAGATATACAGTATATATATATATATATATATATATATATATATATATATATATATATATATATATATATATATATATATATATATATATATATATATACTGTAGTGGACTATTTCACTCTCGCAGGTATGCGACGCGAAGAGAAAGGATTCGAGACCAGTTTGATAGATAGAAAGAAAAATAAACTTTACATTTCGAGAGATAATACAATGATTAAAATAAAAAGTACAAGATTAAAGCGCGAATGACATAAGTACATGAAAAAAAGAAAAAAAAGGAAACGATACTAATGGAAGTCTTACAATTCACGGATGCGGCGAGCTTCATCAGAGTTCATTTTCTGGTTGGTGGTGCAGCGGCGCAGTCCGGGTTTTGTTGTGCCGTCTTGGCGGAACAAGGTCTTGCGTAAAGCTGCAAGACTTCGACGTGGGTAAAGACCTTGTGTATAGCTGCAAGCCTTAGCCCCCGTGAGCTTGATGATTGCCCTGTCGGTCCCGAGAACGTTGTGTACTTCGTCTTCGTCTCTCGTCTCAGTCTCTTTTCTCGTGCAAACTGCTCGCTCTTTTCTCTTTCTCTTCTTCATTTTCTTGCTCCCACCTTGTTGACCCCGAAATCACCATGTATATATATATATATATATATATATATATATATATATATATATATATATATGAAATGGTCTGCATCATAATCTCTTTATTTGTTGTGCATTCGTAAGAAATGTAAGCAGTCATAGAAAATGTGAGAAGGGGCTCTTATAACAGGCGCTAAAATCGCACGGGCGCCTTATCGCAACCGTTAGCCTTGTACTTGCTCCACGCATGGTCTCTTTAGCGCACCACTACGACCACCATATGCGTCACGAATAATGACGATTATTGAACAGCTTTTCGATATGCCGAAGTATTCTAGCCAAGTGTCAGCCAACTTGTTAAAATGCATTTCACTCTTATTAACACGGAAAGAGCTTCGTGATTAACTAATACCGTTTTTCACTGGGATGTAGTGACCACACGAATACAGTGTGGATTTAACAGAATAATGTTCACTCTCATGTTCCCTGACATAGGTATAGAGGTGGTCAACTCTTATGTGAGAACGGCTTGCGTTGGTAAGCATGCGAAAGGGAGGCGTACCTATAGTAGTCAACGAATTTGAAACTTCTCCTAGAAGTCGTCGATGCAGCGATAATTCTAATCTTTTCACGCAGTGCAGAATCCGGGGGTGCTTTTCAGTAATAAATTATTTTCTTCATGCAGATACACCTTCACAGAACAAAGTTTGAAGATCTGCAGAAGGAACTTCCCGTTGATATTCTGCCGGAAGAGTACGGAGGCTACGGGCCGGCCTTAGACTTCGAAGCCTTTTGGAGCCTCGTGGATGCGCAAGAACCGTGCTTTGTAGAAAGTAATGGTTATGGAAATCTCAAAACGAAGAAAAAAAAAAAACGGTGCGCGCGAAATGAACAGGATAGAAATTACAACTGTAATGCAGGACACCTGCCTTTTGCCTGGCAAGGAAACACCGACGAAAATGCAATCACAAAACAGTAAAGAGTTTCGTTTAAACTAACGATGGGTTTCAAATCAATTTATGTATTTATTTGTTAATTTTTTTATGTCACACGACAATGTCATTGTCTCAATACACCAAGGGTGAAAGCACGTCGATTTTTTTGGCATCGCCTTTTTTTCATTGATTGTCATATGTTTGGTGAGGATATCACACCAAGGTGTCGACATCAAGTGTTCAATATTCGTTTTTTTTGTGTGTGTGTGTTTATGTAATACATTAGTACGGTTTGCATGTACGAGTGCATATGGAGTTACACACGTGTGGTCGCTCGATCATAAACTCCAGCACTGGCATTAAAGCGAGAATGCGATGTTCGTGTCGTGCTCTCTCCAAAGGCTTCAAACACGTTCAGTAGGTAGATAAAAAAAAGGAGGAAAGTAGGCGCTATCTTACAAGCGTTTTTTATTGTCAAAATAAGTATGTTCGTTTGCATTTTTTTAAAACCTCGTGAATACTTCCTCTCCATCAGAATGAGCGTGACACCGAGGTTTTCTATTTAGGAAATTAATTGCACGTATCACACGGACATCGTCTGACCACTTCTATACTTCGTTTCAGCTTCAGTCCGAGCGCGGCAGATGTTATGAGCAAAATGGACAATCAAACAGCGTAAAAAGCGCAACGTCATGGCGTGCGCTCTGCGCTTGATAGGACTAGCCGGCGAAGGAGCACGCACAGAGAGCACGCTGGTCCTATCAACTGCAAAGAGCATGCCATGACGTTGTGCCTCTTTTGCTGTTTGATTGGCCCTTCGGCTCATAACATCGGCCGCGCTCGGACCGAAGCTGGAACAAAGTATAGTACGTTAGGGCGTTTTCCCCTTGGGCTTGCGCCAGGCTGCCCCGGCCTGGGCCAAGCCGCATACACAACCAAGAAACTTCCAAGAGCCGCGGGGGGGGGGGGGGGGGGGGGGGGGACTTTTGTTTAGAGCAGTAAACGAAACTCTCACTACTTTCAATCTGTCCGAGTCAAAAGCTGTCGAGCTGTACGTAAGGTCGCAGTAGCACAAGACTACCAAACCGCAACCTGTCTTTCGATTTAAAACGCGTTCCATTTCTCTTGTTGGGGAAGTGCTCGTGTGACCGGGAGGTAGGCGGGGGAGTGCGTGTGTGTGCGTGGGGGGGGGGGGGGGGGGGTAGGGGAGGGAGCCGCTAGCCCCAGCTTGGCCACCCCTTCCCTAAACGTATATAAAAAAATAAAAAAAAATCGAACGGGGGATGGGCGTTCTTGCGACGGATTCTACCAGGCGTTACTCTGATTAATCATCTGCGGTGATGCGCCACACCAACTTGTACACAAATAAGAATAAAATTTGATTTATTTGCAGTTTTTTTTTTTTTTTGTACAACAGTGTTTTCCAAACTACGGACCGGGACTTCAAAGCTAAGTAGCGACAGACTCAGCGAGGTATCGCGACGAACCTCGGAAACTTGTAAATGATGTGAACTTGGCTTCTCTGCGGTGGCGCTCATGAAAACAAAGTAGAGGTCGCAGCTCATGATGCCGTCGGAACTAAGAGTTGAGTAGTTCAAACTCCGCCCTCGTTTCGAGGAACCGTGCTCTAACGAACAAGCTCACTTTAGTCACGAGGAGCAGTCATTCCTTCTGGCATGTGTGTACTTTGTTTTCTTTTTGAAGTGTTATCCAGCTGAGCTGATTCCCTCCCACCATATTAACTCTCAAATAAATTTAAACTTCAGCTTTCTGTGTCATTGTCCATGCACTGCAATCGGAAAGTCTGGGTCGGCACGAAGCACCGGGGAACCGTGGCGCGATATTTGACTTTTTTATGAATCGCAGGGGAGCAAAGTTTGTGAACTGCCCAACAGCGAGGAAGGCGGCAACTTTGATATGACAAGCTTTAAAAAGAGATTCAGTTCCACAGAAACTGCAGATGGAAGAAAGCAACCAGACTGAATATAACAAAATGGTGAGCTGGGCTAGATGGCTCATTACTCACTAAAAGTGAAAAAAAAAAAATCGCCACAAAGCAGCAACTATTAATGATATTGAATTTCTAGTGTAGCAC